>NW_026542597.1:59179576-59560962 GCF_028750875.1 Macrosteles quadrilineatus
AACTAACCTCATAAATATACCTGCCGTTTTCCAGTTACATTTTAGATTTATCTGGAACCGTGGCGCAGGTGCAGAATCTTTTTTTACTGGAACACGCCAATAGTAATCCTAGGCTTAACAGATAAACAAGTACCTTATTTTTATTGGATAGTATATATAATGTAGGCTGGAACATAATCACTTGATAGTTTCACTCTCCTTATAATTAGATAATTGATTTACTCTCCCCATTTCAACACAGCTGTCTTCAGTTTGGCCCCCAGCGGCCAAGTGCTAACTGCAGTACAGTGTAAAGTATATTCCAAGGTCATTATAATCATTATGCTAACCATCCCGTCTACTGACTGGCTTCGGCTAATTTTCACTAAGAGTTTTCACCTTGCCCCGAGCGATTGCTTCTATTTTCTTTTCAAATTAGCAAAGACAGTTGGTTTAAGGTGAAATATAATTGAAAAATAATTTAGTTTCATGGAAAATCGTGTGCTGATTTTTTTACCTGTGTGCATACCCACGGCTATTTTGATTATGTATTTGTTCAAGTGGGTTTTTAAGTTAACTGCACACACTAGACAGTTGGATTGTGTAATTTGCTTACTTTAAGTATTGATTATGAAGTGTTTTTTAGTTTATTTTCTTTTAGTATGAACATCATAATGGGTATCAAGTAAATTAATTGTGGTCGGAATTACGAATATTAATCAAATACACCTGGAACCTTTTTTAACACTACCATTTTAAAAATTTAAGTTTTTATGGTCAAGAAATTATGTTTATATATATTTCATTACTTCAGAAACTAAAAGCAAAAAAACGAAGATATGTGTTATTATTATCGTGTAATGATTAAATATCATCGGTGGCACTTAGGGACACAGCTGGTTGGTGTTCGGCTACATTTCCCAAGTTTCGGGTTCAAATCCTGCCAAATGGTAGAATCTTTGCTATTTGATTATGGTGTAATTGGTTTCTACCTTAAGCTGTAATTAATCGTTTCTTAAAAAAATAATCTTTCAAGTGTGTGAGAACTTACTCTTACTCGGAGAACGTGCCCTTTATTAAATGGAATAAGGCAATTCTGCCATTAGCAAAACCATTATTGATCCAAATACCAGTTGATCGGAACAGCAATCAGCATAGCGATCAACTGTCGCATCGATACTGTTGTCTGTAAAGTTAGCTAGTAATATATCTACAGGCTAGGTCTTGTTCAGGAGGACTCGTCTGTGATTAGTAATTATTTCTGGTCTACCAATTAACATACCCGCCGTCCTTGGAAGCTATAAATGATTTTAGTTTGCATAAGAATTAAACCCCCAGTTATTATGATAATTTCAGATACTTTGTTTGCTACATGGTTGCAAACCAACATTTTAATATCCGAACTTTATTTGTTTTTAATAAAGGTGTCAATAGTAAATCTTGAAATCCAATTTTTTTGGGGAAAATGTTAAATAAATTCCAGCTTTTTAAAATGGCATCCAAGATTGTATTATCTTAGTTTACGAAGCAAGCTTTCAAACTCTTCGTAAATAACATTCTAGTTTTTCGATTTTATACAGAAACAATACAGCCATCAATCCATATAATTGAAAACCAGCAAGAACACTGTGAAAACGATTCTCCTCGAAGTATGAAGGAAACCTCCTGTAGTAGCGCGGAAGGATATCGCACAGAGGAGATCTAACGAAGCATGCCAGAGAAAGTATAGGATTTGGTTCACGGTCACTGGACTGATGCTATCCATTGATAACCTGTCAATCAGTTATCTGTAGATCTTCTAATTGAGGATCCGCCAGGACAATACCTGCCTCCAACACTCTCTAAACTGGTCTGAGACTGGTCTACCATCTACAGGTCAAGGTGTTGGTCTGAATAACCGTCTAGGATGTACGATACTTACACTGTTGTATGTTGCTTAGTTTGATACACGATTACACGATTTAAAAAAAAATGGTTTAGTTTAGATAATAAAATTAATCATGTTCCGTTGAATAATTAAGTACTGTTTAAAAATCTTGGTGTCAATTGCTATCTTAAGTTAAGTAGAAACCGGTAAACACACAGGCTAATGGAAAAGTCATTTAATTCCACTGATAAAAATAAAAATGAACAAACGAAATATAAGCCATACAGTCATGATTTGTTTGAAACCTAAGTGTATTTTCTCGATTTCATTTATTCGCCGTTATGATGAATAGTGGAACAAAAGAAATGATCGTGATGCAAACGAATTACAAATGAAATAACGCGAGTTAACATGTTCTAGACTGTGCTCTTAATTGTACGGATTCTTGTGTCAACAATAAAAATTGACAAAATCCGCATTTCAAACAAAGTCTCAGCTCATACAGTGTTTGATCAGTCCATTACTAGAACGGTAAAATAGAGAGAATAATAATTAATTTGCTCTGTTTGACGCTCTGGAACAGATTTAATCAAGTTTTAGCGAATTTCCCAATAGAGAAGTGGCTATTACCGTAGGTGGCACAAGAAGACCTGGAGCCGGGGCCGATATAACAAATAATTTAGTGTATATTGAAATGGGTTTTTAACGGCTATTGGCTACGGAGAAATAAAAAAAATAGCAAAAAGGCACACGAAGACAGATACGTTCAGACAGAGCATTGACAGCAGGTAACGCTTCGAGTCAGTCGTCCGTTGCTGTTAGACAAATGGTTCATGAATTGTTAATGGCAAGCTATTAGCAACAAAGCCTCCATTGGTGTTTCATCATACCACTAACCAGCTGTAATTAGCTTATTGTCACAAACTCTGTCTTTTGTCTAGGGTTTCATCTAAGGTTAACTTCCTGATGCCGTATTTGTAGCTGATGAAACTACTTTTTATCCATGGATCTGAACATTTAGCGAGTCAATGATAATGTCAGTTGGAAAACCTATGGTCTATTTACGCAATACATAAGTACACTATACACACACAAGTTAGGCTTTAGGGTCTTGCAGGAAATGGCGTATGTAAAATTCGTGCTAGTTTGTACAACGAAAATGTATAACTCATATATTCAGAATGGTTTTTTGTAATTGTCTTCTCTTGTTCCACTAATACATTTCCATTGATTAAAATTACATTTTTAAGATTTTATTTCAATGAATTTTGTATAGCAGATGACTGACGCTTAACATACTGCTTAACCAAACTACTTGTAATTTGCCCTTGTTTAATTAAGCACATATCTCAAAGCTCGCAACCTCACTAGCTCTAGTTAGTCCCGGTCCGAGGTGCGTAGTGGATATTGGTTGTCTGTCTATAGTCGGGACCACATAAGTTTGCAGTTGAGGGAGGAGCCTATTTACCATATGGGTTTGAATGAACCAATGAGAACCGTGCGGTGTTGCCGAATCTAATAATACCAGCTGATTTGAAAATATTGCTTAGTATATTTTATTAGTGCGATGTGGCAACGTTGCACTAGCCTTGTCTTGTGATTGGCTGCCACCAACTGCAAACTTACGTGGTCCCGACCGACTCTAGTGTCTTGTTGGTGCGCCGACGCCGACCGTAGTAGCAGTGGTGGGGATAATCAGTACCGCCCGCGGCCACCAAAGCGCTGCAGTCGCTATGCACAGTGCAGGCTGCTACTCTATACTGCAATTGATATTGCCCGGTGCATAGTCATTACACTAAACCGCTTCATGCTCTAGTAACATCTTCAGGCCCCTAGGACGTCATTGTACTATGGTACACGGTGACTTTCTATGGTTGGCAATCTAGAAGTAGTTACGGGATCTGCTTGTGGTCATAAATGGTGAACTTGTAATTGTACATTACAGAATGTACCATATATTAAAGCATAGGATTTTTAACATTAGGTTAATGTAGCTTATGATACTGTATTTGATATGAAACCACATATATATAGTAATATTTTTGTAAGGTAATACATCAAAACAGCAACTGAGTTCGATACAAAATATGACTGACTGAACTGAGTTTGATAGCAAATACAGTAGGACCTTTTGGTATAACAATGCTTTGTATAAATAATGGCCTTACGTGTATAATCTGATCAAACTCAATATTTAACGTGCAACTCATTTGGTTTTAACTGTTTTAAGTGACGTTTGGACATTATGGACATCTAAAGCAAAGTAGGTGGTAATACAATCAATGACACAAGTAGGCAGATGATACCACCTCGAATGGATCAGTATTTACAAACAGTTCCAATAAGATAGTGCATTTTCAAAAACCACGTTTAAAATAATTAGAAAGGACCAACGCTTTAATTTAGAGGGACTCATTTACAAATAAGGGCCTCGTACATAATCTCGTAATGTGAGTGGTAAATATTTACTTAGGTGTTTCAATTCTCAATTGTTGGTATTTATGAACAATAAACACAAATATATTGAATTCCCGTTTTTATAGACGTTACTTAAAGTTTGTTTAAAGGGGGTTTTAAATGTAATAATGATATAAAACCATGTTTTTGTGTAAAAACAGTAGTTAAATTGTTTTCCCCAAAGAAAATCGTAAACAACTCTACCTTCAATCTAAATATAGTGCTTTTGGCTTCGTTGGCTCTTAAATATGTTATATACTTCAAATAATGTAATCAGTTAAAGTGCTTTTTACAAGTTAAAAATCATCAAAACCTAACAGAAATTAGCAAACAAGAGTATTGTGTAGGTTAGGTAGATGATGCAATGTTTGTATATGGGTGTTCTAAAGGACTATAAATCACATGCCATGAAGTGTCTTTGACCTTGACCGTGGGGTCAGGTATCATAGATGTTTGAATCTAACTCTGTGGTATTCAGAATTTAACAGCGTAAAAACATCAATATAATTCCTCATTGTAAATGTTGTGTGTTAATAGTTTAACAGTTATAATACGTGTTTCTTCGTGTATGAAACCGCTAGATATATTTTTAAACTTTTTACGTCAGCGAAATTTTTATTGAAAATATCACAAACTCTTTTAGGGAAACCCGTGTTTTTTTGTAATGTCAGTAATTGAACCCAGCCATGTCTCATCGACGTTTAAACCATTAATTACTTAATCCGACTCGGTGGTTCGGAACCCTCAGCTTGTCCACAGTAGAGTCAATGTCCTGTGTTGCGGTGACGTCATAGTCCGTGTATAGCGTGTATCACCGTGTATGGTTCGTGTACATCACTCGGCCTAACACGTCAACTGTTGATCATCATTATGCAATGCGTGTACAATGATATTCTTACACCTGTAGGCTGTAGAGAGGAAGAGTGCATCCTGCTGCATTCAAAGTGCAACTTTAAAAGCTATCTGTGTATTCCTAGGCAATTCGTCATGACGGTGTATTATTTCTTGACTGAAATCTATTACGCTTCTCCAAATCAAACAGCTTGAACTTACAAGATTTATGAATTTATGATTTATGTTTCAAAAGATAAAACCTGACGGTAGGCGAAGAATTAATGAAACGTATTTCAAAACGGAAAGTCGAATATCTTTTCACATGGTTGAATGGAGATGAAGTGTCGATGAATATTTCAGCTCAAGTAATTTTGTTCAGTAATAAATCTAATTTGAAGGGATTAATTTTCTGGATTATCTGTTACCGTTTGAGATGGTCTATTGATTAGAGCGCGGGGCTTCGGTCTCTGAGGTTCTGGCATTGACTATACACCTCTACGTAGAGGCGTATAGTCAATGGTTCTGGGCTCGAATCCTGCCAAATCAAAAATCAGACAGGTGTGCATAAAGTGTAAAATTGAATTGTCAAGTACAAGCTTACACTATATAGGCTATATAAAATGCGTCCACGAAGAAACTTCATAGACCACTCGAACCACTTTAACACTAGAATAATTGTAACTGAAGATACTGTAATTGTAACTAAAGACATTGTAATTGTAACTGAAGACACTGTAATTATAACTGAAGCTGTTGATTCAATCATCATAGCATCATTTATCCACTTACATTAGTGCACTTGAAACGCCGCTTCAATCTTCATTTACTTTCATTTCCGTAATGAATAGATGCTCACTCCACCTGTTCTAATGACGCGTTCCCTCTTCTCAATGGACCGGAGATCATTAGTTTGGTTACGTCTTTTTACAGACCGAGATGTGATTGTTCAAACAGCTGTTCAACCAATACGATCAGCTGTATAGGTGCATTGTTGTGTTTTGGTGCGTCTAGCTAGATAAATGATGAAAACTTGGTTATCTTGATATTTTTGGGCAAGTTTCGGTCTTCCATATGTGGACACGAATTTGACTACTTTTGAGTAATATCACTAAACCGAATACGTACATTGTAGAATCAGGTCAAAAGGGACGTGCTAAACAAGTCTTTGGCTCATCTTTATATCCTCTGCCCAATTTAGTGTTAGGTTGGTTCGGAGACTCACTAGAAAACTGGAATTGATTGAAACCCTCAAAACCTACAATAGCGGTTTGTTTACGAGTCTTATTTGATTGGTTGCCTGAGTTAGTAATCCTTTCTGTTATCCTCTAACATACATACATATCCTCTCCCGCTCCGATTATCTTCGGGTCTGTGTGTTCGGCTCTAGGGCTCCCATCTTATTCTGTCCACTTATTCTGTGTCCTATTCTGTGTTTATTCTGTTTATGTGGAGGAAGTGGAAACTTCCTCCACATACTGCTATTGCACTCCTCTTGCTTCCACATAACGTTTCACCTCGGAGAACCACCTTCTTCTGGGCCTTCCTCTTGGTCTTCTTCCATCCATTCGAAGTTCACTCTTTTTTTCGGGATTCTTTCATTCTCCATTCTTCTTACATGGCCGAACCATCTCTATCTCGTCTTCTCTACTCGTTGTCTCAAACTTTCTTAAACTATTCATCTTCTCAGCTCTTCATTCCTCATTCTGTCTAATTTTGTTTTACCTTTTATCCCTTCTTATTATATCATATATATTATATCGCATTATATCATCTGCAAACATCATAGTTCCCACATTTCCCCCGACGTTTCTGACTTCTCTCCACATTATTTCCATTACCACTTAAACAAAATCGGTGACAAAATACTTCCCTATTTCAGTTCCTTACTTATATCAAACTAACTGGTATACCCTGCAACTGTCCTGACTAATCCACTCAATGTACTTTTCTTCCATTCCAATACCTTTTAAGCTATCCCAGATGGCACTTCTCTTCACTGAGTCATATGATTTTTCAATGTCTATAAAAACACATATTATTTTCTGATCGAATTCCCAGTGCTTCTCTATCAGCTGTCTTACCGCAAAGATTGTGTAATGTTCAATGGGATAGCCTAACGAGATGGTTCTTCAAGTTTAATGTCTGTATTATAGACACATTCCTTGGGTAGACTCAAACAAGTCCTAGATAATCTGGTTTCTAGGATAACCACTCCCAATCATCACAGAAACACTAAATATGATGTAAAGTTCATGGCTTATTAATTGACTAGTCTTTATATATAGTACAGCAGAATTAAGGAGGCATGTAATCAATCTATTAGCATCATAACCGCGGTTAATTAATCAATTAACTGCTACAGTTTGCTCAAGACGGAAGCTGTTTAGCGTGGGAAAGTATTGTATTTTGTTTGGGTTGCGAATCAACCTAAGCTACTTCCCAACCAATCTCGACTCTCGCAATTGGATCAATTATGTGATCAATTATGTGGCTCTGGTTACAACTATGTGTTTGTTGGGTTACAATGAAGGTACTAAGCGTCTTGACGTAACTCGTGTAAGTAACAAGTAAAAATATATTTAATGTGGAATTCGTGTTGTAAAATAAAAATAATTGTCATGCATTGGTGCCCGTATTGGTACCGTATTGGTGGTGGTCCGTATTGGTGTATTGGTACCCGTGCTTTGCAACGGGAAGAGAACACGAAATAGAAACATTTTGATCTTTACATTAGTTAATAAAATAGTTACAAATAAGCCTTTTAAAAACGAAATTTTACCTTTATGGCCTTAATAGGATAGCTGTTTAATAGGATATATATATACTTATATAAAAATTTGAACGAATGGTGTTTTTGGCCTCTGGGGACATCAAAATGAAAAAGTAAATCGGTCCCGGGCCTAGGTCTTACCATGAGACCTACGGTAATAGCTACTTCCCTATAGGGAAATTCGCTAAAATAATGGTACTGCACCCTTTTGGTAAACCTTGTAACTTTTTAATGCTATTCAATATCATATAACCAACTTGTGTAGTTGAAACAGCTGACAAAATTATTTTATTTCTTTTAAATACGATTACTCATAAGGTTAACATGGGAAACTCCAGAGCCACTGGGGCGGAGCCCAAAAGGACTTTTAAGATAAGAATGCGTCTATATGTTAATTGGGAATGTGAGCTATCATCATACCAAATTTCAGCCCAATCCGACCAGTATTTTTCGCGTTTACTTGTCACAAACATCCATCCATCCATCCATAAATCCAAACTTTCTCATTTATAATATTAGTAGGATTTATGTAGAAAAATCTGCTCTTATCTTGTCTAATAAAATCCAAAAATAGAAACCTTGCCTAAAATGGTACTCATCTTGACAAATTATTTGCACCTGCCTATATTACGGACTTTGGCACACTGGGTTGGTAACATTATTGAAAAGTACCTGGGGACCGAGCTTTGCTCGGGGAAAATCATTAGTTTACTCTGAACGCAGTTTAGTATTGCAGATACATTAATCTACTCCCAAACAGCACACTGCTCACCTTTACTACTTCCTTCACCACTCCCTACGTTGTGGACATGTTTGCCCTCCTTCCCTATACCATTTTAGAATTGCAGATACATAAATGCCACAGACAGTTCCTACACTCTGCACTGCTAGCCTTACTACTTTCTTCACCATTTCCTACGTTATGGACCTGTTTTCCTCCCTTCTCATAGCATTTTAGGATTGTAGATACCTTAATCTAATCCCCATTAACAGTCCCCACACTCCAGACTGCTCACCTTTGCTACTTCCTTCACCACTTCCTACGTCGCGGACCTGTTTCCCCTCCTTCCAACGGCATTTTAGGATTGCAGATACCCTAATGTAATAATCATTAATAGTTCCCACACTCCGGACAGAACGCCTTGACTACTTCCCTCACCACTTCCTACGTCACCGACCTGTTTCCCTCCCTTCCCACGGCATTTTAGGTTTGCAGATACCTTAATCTAATCCCCATTAACAGTTCCCACGCTCCAGACTGCTCACCTTTACTACTTCCTTCACCTCTTCCGACGTCGCGGACCTGTTTCCCTTCCTTCCAACGGCATTTTAGGATTGCAGATACCCTAATCTAATCGTCATTAACAGTTCCCGCACTCCGGACTGCTTGCCTTTACTACTTCATTCACCACTTCCTTCGTCGCGGACCTGTTCCCTCCATTCCCATAGCATTTTAGGATTGTAGATACCTTAATCTAATCCTTTAACAGTTCCCACACTCCGGACAGCTCGCCTTTACTACTTCCTTCACCACTTCCTACGTCGCGGACCTGTTGCCCTACCTTCCCATCGCATTTTAGGATTGCAGATACCTTAATTTAATCGTCATAAACAGTTCCCACACTCCACACTGCTAGCCTTTACTACAGTCATAGATAAAAAAAAGTCCTGCTACAATGTATCGAGTAATCTTCAGTATATTCTTTAACGTAATAAACTCTGAACGCAGTTTAGTATTGCAGTTACATTAATCTACTCCCAAACTCCACACTGCTCACCTTTACTACTTCCTTCACCACTCCCTACGTTGTGGACATGTTTGCCCTCCTTCCCTATACCATTTTAGAATTGCAGATACATAAATGTTCTTTGCTCAATAGTATCAACTGCTGTTTTTCCTTTTGTACTGTATTTTGTAATTGCTAAAATACTGTGGATGGACTACGTACAAGTCTTTTGTTTACTTTTTCCTTGTTATTCAATTCAACCAACATGGTTACTTAGCATCCCATAAGACTAATGTTAAAAAAAATATGACTTTCAGTTTCATTTTTCTACGTAATTAGATTTTTGTTGGCAGTTCTAAGTGCAGCTAGTAAACTCGTTTTTAGGCAAAAAATAACCTATTTACATGATTTGAAGAAAATCGTCGGAGCCGTTTTCGAGATCTTTCTGCAAGCAAGTAAGCAAGCAAGCAAGCATACATACATACAAGCAAACATTGCTCGTATTAGAGTATAGGATAACACTACATTTTGGCTGTAAAATATGGTACAAAGAGAAAATACGATTTAAGCAGCTACTTTCATGACAGAAAGGTCATATTCCTTTTAAACTAGATCACATAATCCTTTATAAGATACGTTGATTACCAATATGTAAACGTCAATATATACGTAACAGCCAATTTACAGTATTTTTGCTTTTTGGAAATGTCCCATTGCTATGTCATTTGCATTATTTGTTGCCAATGAAGCCGCAAAGACCATATAAATGAGGAGGTCCCTAACAGTTCAAGAATAAAACCCAACTTCACTTCATGTATTCCACTACACCTAACATTCCGTAGAGAGATTATATTGACAACTTTATGTTATTGATAAGGCTGAGACAACTAACTGACATCCCCCATGTCAAGGAATTCCAGCTTTAATAGTAACCCCACAATCAATTTCTTAAAACTATGCTAGAGGATTCATTCTTTGTCATAGAAGTACGATATGAACTGAAGCGACGTGACGAAGGAAAAATCAAACTTACACTGTAACGGATATACCTTCCTTTGAAGATAGAGTATGTCTTCCCAAAAAATATTTTCTTTTCAAATAAAATCATATTACACTGATAAAATCACAGAAGTGTTTAACTACAAAAGACCCACCAATACGATTTTAATACTATTTAAAGGTTCTTCCAAAGAAAGATATATCATATAACATACTAGTAATAACTCCGATGAGTCCGATGACGTACGGTATGGGAAATATTTTAATCATTGAATGATCAACCAAATTTGGCAACTAACGCAATTAAAATCGTTATTGTTTTTACACTTATTATCCTTTATTCAATGCTAAATGCTCAACATATACATATTTTACCCAATGTATTGCAGTTAGATGAATTAACGTAAGCCTTAAAAGTAGCCGTCGATTTTGACGTTTGAGGTGTCAAATAATTCGTCTCAATTCGTAGTTTTGCATTAAGGTTTTTGAGTTTAAATATTCTTACCCTTAAGGGCGCGGGTTCTCTCAAAGGTCGCACTCTCCCCATAAGGATGACATTAAACAAATTTAAAAACAAAAACAGCTGTACATAAAATGAAACTCACCAGCTTTTGGTAGTAAATATTGATGTTTGTAATACTTATGAGGTTATCAACAAATCTAAACAGTTAGTCAGTTTTGTTGGAAGAACAGAAAATTGCTTGAGTTTAAAGGAGAAATATTTAAAACAGGAGGAGGAGACAATAGGAAATCTTATACGTATGAGAAGAGTAGAGGAGAGGCCTGGTCTCACAGTAAGGAATCCAGGTACACAATCACTTGGAGAGATGAATCATTTTTGCCAGTACGAAGCAACTTATATTTTGGAAGTAAAAAACCTTGAAAAATATACACATCAAGTTGTCACAGTGGTAAAGTAAACCTTAATGTCAGATCAAATAAATAAATGAAAGAAATGTTTTCTGGTAACAGCTTTAAGTCGGAAAACATTTGTAAAAAACACTACAAAAATAAGGCCAGGTCTAAAAAATGCTAAAATACTCTGACAAGAAGCGTTTATTTTCAAAGCACTATTAAATAGCGTATTTCAATTAGTTACATAAGCTATAAGTCGGGTCTTTTAAACTCATAGAAAATTAATTATGACTGTTATTACAGTAGTTTTATAATAATAACTTCTGTATAATACCGGTACTTGACAATTGCTCAAATTTGAACAAAAAGTGCACTAGTTTAATTAAAGACTTGAACCGTCACAAACTATAAAAATGAAATATGTATCCATAGAGACGAATCACCCAACTTTGACACCAAATTGATTTGATTTGAGTAATATGAGTCTTTCTATCGTTTGTATGCTTGGTGGTTTGGCAGTATGGTGTGCTGCATGTTGGCTGTTAGACAAAGTATTCTGCTCATTACCTCCTCCTCCTAGTCCGGTGCTGATTGAAGTAGTAGTCCTCCCCCAGCCGGCCCCTGCTGGCTAAATTACAAGAATACAAGTTCTGCATGGTAAAGTAAACACTCCACAATCATCTATAAAGTAAAGTAGGTGCAATCATCTATAAGAACCTAGTAAGTGAACTGAAATTGATTTCAAATGACAGACCGGTTTTCTTATGTACCATACCCATTCGACACGACAAGTCTCAGGATAGTACGGAAAATAATACAATTCATGGTTAATAACTACATCGTAGAGGTTGCAGCTCGGTTAAATACCATTGCAATTATTAACCTAAATCACCTGAAGCGACAGCATTATACCCTGCATGGTTTACACCTGAACATTAAAGGCAAGACTCAACTAGTTCGGATATTTTTAAAATCCCTTATCTGGTGGAACAATAAAAAAATAAACCAACAATACCATTAGCATCAGATTCCAATCAAGGTTTTGGAGATGGATATGGAAGATAAAATTTCAGAAGAAAAACTAAACAAAAATAATACTTTCGCACACACCATATCAGGCGATTTTGGAGCACACAGACAGATGTCGGCTGGTGTGGCAGTAACTTTTAAGAGACTTTTTGGCAAACCACTTGCGTCTGACTGCTTAACTGACAAGCCTTTCAACAAGTCCCAGGCGGAGCTGGAGTCTATGGTCTTGTTACCAAAGACGAGTTTAATGCCAAACCTAAACATCCAGATTATGATTCAGCTTTTGAAGATTTAACTGAAGACTTAAAAAAAGAGATTTTATAAATTAATCTGCTCGGCCATGGGGTGTGTGCGGGATGAAATACCAGTGGAACATTTTGCGGCCAATATTGTGAAATTTCACAGGCTCACAGGAGCCCAGGTAGAAATTTTATCTTACAAACAATGCTGGGCCTCCAGAGTGCTGTGGAATGGACTTTCTTACGAGGAGTTTAATGCCAGTTTGAAACATAACATCCTAATTAAATATTTACAAGCTGAATCTTCCCCTGACGCCTTTCGTGCAAACCAGCCTGAGACCTGTTCTCCTGTAACTGTGCAATACTGCAATCTACAACTGGAGACAATACCAGTACCACGGATGACCTCCACCCTGACCAACCTCGGACCTGCCCACCTTTAACACATGGAGACAACACCAATGATGACCTCAAGGAGCCGGCGAACCAAGTGTCCAGTGAAAGTGAAAAATACGGGCAATATAGTGTCAGTGACAATACCAGTACCACGGATGACCTCCACCCTGACCAACCTCGGACCTGCCCACCTTTAACACATGGAGACAACACCAATGATGACCTCAAGGAGCCAGCGAACCAAGTGTCCAGTGAAAGTGAAAAATATGGGCAATATAGTGTCAGTGACAATACCAGTACCACGGATTACCTCCACCCTGACCAACCTCGGACCTGCCCACCTTTAACACATGGAGACAACACCAATGATGACCTTAAGGAGCCAGCGAACCAAGTGTCCAGTGAAAGTGAAAAATATGGGCAATATAGTGTCAGTGACAATACCAGTACCACGGATTACCTCCACCCTGACCAACCTCGGACCTGCCCACCTTTAACACATGGAGACAACACCAATGATGACCTCAAGGAGCCAGCGAACCAAGTGTCCAGTGAAAGTGGAAAATATGGGCAATATAGTGTCAGTGACCTGTGCTCCAAAGTTCAAGCTTTAAACTAGATCTTTATGACAAAGAAAACATTTCTGCATGTACATATAGGGATCTAAGAAAAGATAATTGTTTTAATAATTCCATCAAATGTTCTAATAAAAATTCCTCTGTACCAATGAAAGTCTTTCAACAAAAATATGTTTTACAAATCAGTAGTTCAAATAATATTAATAAACAACCTTGGATTTTGCATTGGAATATTCAAGGCTACATGAACAACCATAATGATTTAAATTTATTTCTTGAAAACTTAGATAAAAATGACAAACTAATATCGCTAAATGAGCATTGACTGTCTGATAACAATATACTCTCTTCTGTCAATAGATTAGGAAAATTCAAGGTTGGGGACTATTTTTGTAGGAAAATTTAAAAAAAAGAGGAGGGTCTAATATTTTAGTATCTAATGAACTTGATTTTAAAGTAAGAGATGATCTAAAGTTTGAAAATGAGGAAAACTCTTTTGAAGCTAGTTTTATTGAGATAACTCATTGGAAACCCCTTTTTATTTCAATGTACAGGATTCCAAATCATGATATTTATAAATGTTTTTTGAACAAATATGACTCTTTGTTAGATAAGATTTCACATGAATTACAGTTAAAAAATATTGTTATCTGTATGGATCATAATATGGACTTTTTGAGCGGCGGTAACAGAGGAGAGCAATTACAGTACATTTGTGAACAGCATGGTTTAAAACATCATTTTGTGGATCCCACAAGAATTACCGCTTTGTCTAAATCATGGATTGACAATGTTTTCTCAAATCATAGATCTTTAACCAACCAGGCTCATAAAACTGTAATAAATGCAGGTGACTCGGAACACGAAGCTCTATTATTGTGCCTGGGTGAAATCAACACAAAAAATTTAGCTAAGTCTAAATCCATTTTCAGAAGATTTTTTCATGTAATAGGCCTAACATGGAAAATTTCAGGAACAATTTACAATTATCATTATGGCAATTTGATCCCTCTCTTAACGTTTACATTAACTACAATAGTTTTCTTGCAAATTTCTTGTTGAGTTTCAATAATGCATTTCCTTTAAAACCATTTAAATCCACAAATAAAAAAAGTGAACACAAAAATAGGGTTACAAATGGAATAAAAATTTCGGCAGGGAATAAACGTATGTTGCTCGAAGAATCAAAGTGGAACAAAAACCAAGACTTTATAAACTATTTTAAGACATATAAAAAAATTTTCAAAAAAGTTACTACAAACAATAAACTCATAGAAAGTCAAAAAATCATAGACAGTGCTAGTGGGTTTCCTGCTACTAGGCACGGATATGGTAAATTCTGAATTTAAAAAAGCCCACTCAAAAATTATAAATCTAGCACCACCTTTTAAAACAATACAGTGGTGTCAAGGTTACTTAAATGTCAAAGTTTCGCCATTTTGCTGTTATAATATAATAGCGAACATTTGCTTTGGTTAATGCAATTATACTTAAAACCTAAATTCTATTAAAATATCTGAGGCCTGTTGTGAATGTGTATTTCTTAACCCTCTGAACACACTGATTTCGTGTGGATGTTTCCATATTGTTTAGGGTGAATTTTATCCGTTGTGTTCCACATTTCAAAACCTAAATATGACGTACCGGTATTAAGTTAACCTTGTTTATAGTAACTTTTTTAAATTAAGTAAAATTAATAACAAATAATTAAACGATATTAACACTTTAAAGCATTTTTATGGAACAGTTTTTAAGAGTAAGAAGGTGAATGGTTAATTTACTACAAACTTCCAAACTTCCATTCATATTTAAAAACTCCTACCTTTCTCTCCTTAGTTTTAAACCTCTAGACCTTTTGACTTTTTTATGCTGGCAAAGATATTTCCGGAAATTTGGGTCTTTTAAGATGATGGCTGCCACTAGTTAAACTTGTGCTATGCAAGTTTTTTTAGGTCAAGTTATACTAGGCTTTATACAATTTTCCTATTTGATAGGGTGAATTTTAGTCCTGTGGCCCTTTTCTGAAACATACCACAAAAGTAAAAATAGTTGCTTGGAACATTTTTACTTTTACGTTCATGGTATAAAATTTAAGTTTCAGTACAATTTCTGCTTTGACAAATACATTTCTGCTTTATACTTAATGCAAAAACACAATTCTCTATTTTACATAAAACACTTAGAACTGTTTAATATCCTAATCGTGACAATGCAAAAAGTAGTCCCTCTCAGTAGCGGCGTTCCACCCACTTATAACACTTGATGTTTGATCAGCCAAGCCAGACGTATCGATTACCAAACATCGATTGCGACATCGCATCGCACAATCGATCATCGTTGCGATTGTTTTGTTGGATAAACCTGTTCTGTGTGTCAGTCGATAATTGCACCTTGAGAGCGATAGTTATCATGTTGCAACAAAACCCTCGCTACCAACATTGCAACTTGGCTGGTGGGATGACTTAGTTATACCAATGAATACAAAACTTATAAGAGGTGCAATGCCTTTGTTAAAAATTCAGTCTGGGAATATTTGAATTTCGGATAGTTCCCACGGCGGCCGCTAGGTAAAAAGAGTTTGTATTCATTGGTTATGCATTTAAGTTTTAAGACTTAAAAGAATTTGGCCTCTCGTGGTGAGAATGACGTGGATTGCTATTTATAGGGCTAGAAATGCATCATGTACGTATTTTAGATGTCCTCTGCTGAAAATAGCGTAGTAGTACAAATAGCAATTTACCGTTTTTGATTATAGATATACATAGGTATACACTTAATTTAACTTCCTTAACACTTAATTCCATTAGGCCAGCCAACTTAAGGAAAAAATGCGTATCATGCGTATCTACTTTGCAGTTAGCCATACAGAAACTATGCATTGAACGTATTTATTTCTTATACAAACTTGTTTACTTTAAACTGAAAGAGTAAGCATGCCTAAGATCGCGTCAAATATAATTGTTGTATACATAATTAATGTATTGATAGACTTATCAAACAGACAACGCCATGTAGCATGACTTAAGTTTCTACTAAAGTTTGCAAATTCAACTGTACCATTGTGCAGTGCTTTCAGAATGTGTGAAATTGTTGCGAAACAATAATGAACACTCTATCTTGTGAACATTGTGTGGACGTGTTTTTGTAACAGTTGTTAGGCTAAAAACACTTCCGTTCCGTGTAGTTCTTTGTTTGAAGTGAATTGTTGGTGATGGTGAGTTAATGTTGTTCAAAGGTTTGTATTACTGACATTTTCCATCACGGTGCTGTAGTTTATTATAATAAAAAACTAAGATTTTTCAATTCCTGCATGTAAAGTTTATTTGCTATTTAGCTCTGTTATTCAGTATGGTGATAAAACACAATCATATGACAAGCCGCACCCGCTGCATGTCGTGGTATATACTGTACAATAGTGGCAGACCGGCCAAGTAATAAATTGCAATATAATACATGCACTGAATTTAAATTTATGACTTTGCTTTCCCTCTGTGACCTTCTACACAGCAAAAGTATATTTATATTTTATTCATACTTGTATTGACTTGCAAATGAAGACATTTCATCAAAGCAATATCATGGGGCTACAAAGTTTCTGAAAAATCGCGAAATTATTAATCTATGTAAATGCAGTCATCTCAAAATACCAGTGAAATATATAGCTTGAATTAACTAATGTCAAATCAGCTTGTGATAAAAAGTTTTTGGAAATAATAAACTTGCTTAGAATTATATTAGAGTGCCTAGAATTAACAAATTAAATCACTAATGCAAGTACAATGTAAATTAACATGGCAGCTATCATAAACAATAATATTAGTAAACACATGATTTATATAGTATGAAATATAAATCATACTACAGTCGCAAGATTCAATTCAAACAAAAACACCTATCCAATCCACTGCCCTTTTGAATTCATTATTTAACAATATAATGTACATTGCTGTTCATATAACGGTTTTTAAATAAGTTAACGGTTTTTTTTGAAATTTTTTTGCTTATGTCCATATTGCATTTGTCCATCTACATGGTCAACAAGGGCGTAAGTTATATTACTTAAAGCCATTTTTATTTCTTTGGTAAAAACTGCACGCCTTCATACCTATTTGTTCACCTTTAGTCACTCAATCAGTAAAAAGAATCCGCGAATAACATTGTTCAACAAGATTCAATTACACGATAGCGTTTTTCAACCAGATACAATCGCAACAATCAGTTATATTCACAGTTTGATCCGTGTACCCACGGTGAGCGTATATCACAGTCAGCTGATTTGTCAAACAGCTGATTAATGAAGCAGATAACAGCTGTGTATCAGCTGATCGCGGTACACACAAAGTCTGTTTCACAATCACCTGCCTTGTCCGTCGTACAAGGCGTAGTCCTAGGCCTACAGACCTGAATAGCTGAATGTTGTTACTTTCACTCTATACACGAAGCTAGCCGGTGCTAGACCACTTGTATTGTTTTGTCATCATCTTTAGTTGAAAGCCTTCCGCCGCGACGCTAAATTAGTTTCTAACGGTTAATTTAAATGCAAATATAACCACAATGGGAGAAGTTTGCTATGTTTGGGACGATGGTTGAAGTGTGTAATTGTGTGTTTGAAATATAGGTTGTATGGAAATGGTCTTGAGACGTCGTAAATTAACAGACGGCGAGGGGGTTTTGTTGGTTTCTTTACTCCATAGGTTATTGTATTTACAGTATTCAAAACAGAAATAATATCAGTCAAAGCTCTTTTCATTGGTTTTATGAATAGTAGTCTTTCAGTTAAAAATCGAGAAAAATACCTTTAGTTATAAATAGTAATCAGAGGCGAACTACTTTTTGCAGCCAGGTATAGGCCACAGTACTATAGGCCGGTGGTACTAGGTGGTACTATTAGGTCAGGTATAGTACGTTCAGTACCTAGTACAAATATTTTAGGTTTGTTTCATATAAGGTCTCCCCAGATAGAAAAATTCCACGCTGGAGAATCATTTTCTTTTTCTTCTGAATGTAAACTAATGTCATCTTTGATCATACCAGACGGGTAACAACGTAATTTTGGCACTTTGTACTAATATTGAAAGTTCATCTCAAACTACAATGAATAGTACTTATTTTAGATTCACATTGTAATCATCATTAAATATCTCCAGGCAGTGCAAAAATCAATAGAGTATCATCAACCACCTATTATAATTTATTTCACACGATAAACAAAGGCATCAAACAACGATGTCCCGCAGTGCCTATTATTTGCTCACTATCGATTGTCGGAGTTTGAAAGGCTTCATGTTTGGAATTCGGCGGCTCGGAGCGCCGGGGGCAGCCTGGTTCAATGTCTTGGGTAATGAATTCAGCCGGAACAACGACTCCGGACTCCGCCCCGGGCACGGACGGTGGACGGCACGCGGAGGAAGTCTGGTTCATCTCCAGAGTGTACGGCGGAGTCCTCGTAGACAATGTGTATAAGCATAACAATACTTCATAATAGAATTATCATCCTCATGAATCAACTAAAAACTATAAGTGTGTGCGTTCATGTTTGGAGTATGTTTTGATATCCATTACTGTATTTATTCCCCGTCTCAGCACTATGTTAAATATACTACAGGGTGGCCAAAAAAGGCACTCATCTTAAAATACAATTAAATTTAAGTAAGTAAATTAAATTAGATAGCATATTAAAAGTACGACTTGTAAACAAGAAATAGGAGGAAAATTACAACAACACATCGTTTTCTATTAAACAGCTGATTAAAATTTGTAAGCAGCAGTTCGGATGAGTACCTTTTTATGCCACCCTGTATAACGAGCTAATAGAATTTATTTGTAAGCTGCTGCTTCTCATATGGTGTCAGCAAAAATATTATTTACCATAGAAGGTAGAATTACTTATCACTGGTAAAAATAAATTTAGTCCTCATGAGCTTACTCAAACGTAAAGAAACACCCTTTAATATTTCACAAAAGGATGAGCGTTCCACTTGTAATACTCAAAGACAAGCCATGCTATAAGGTACTAGTTAAACCCTCATATTCGCCTCCAAACTTAAAAGACACAGTTTTCTTCACTGCTAGGCGAACAAAGTAAATCAACAGTTTCAAATTTAATTTTCCTCACGCAGTTTCACAGTTGCGAATCGTGAAGATGTTTTTGTCTCTGGAGGCAGAACGTGCGGTTTCTAATCATGATGAACATTATCCAGTCATTGCCACTTTTCAGTTTTTTACACTCCGTCTTCACTCAACGAGTCCCATCTACCATTCACGTAATTAGCTCCTCCTTTCTCCCGTTGTCAACGTCTCGAATGTGTTTCGTGATTTATCACTTGTGAGGTGCGTGGCGTTGTACCGAAAATAATTAAAAGAACTCCGAATGCATCGCTGTGAAAGAATTTGCGAGGCTAAACACTCTTGAAAAAATGTGATTAGAGCTCAGGATTTCGGAGCAGTGCCATTCGCAGTTGTGCTTTTCGAATAAATGCCTGGATATCAACGTGAGTATATCCATAGATATGGTATATCGTATTTGCGGTAAAGGATACTTACAGCAAATGTGATGAAATCATTAAATTTCATATTCTAGTGAAAGGTCGTAATTTAACCCATAATGCTTCATTTATAGGTAATTGATAGTAAATGAGAAATGTAAAGGTCCTGTAATGATGTCCCATAAATAATCGATTAAGATGTTGATTGGGAATGTGATTTGTAAACTTTCTTTGAAGTAATGTACACAACATTTTTGAATACAGTCCCAAAACATTCTTGTTCGATTAACTTTCAATGATCAGTTTGTGAATTTGGATTTAAATTTTTAATAAATTACTTAAATGATTTACTTTTGTGTTTGTAAAAAAAAACTCCCACCACCAAGTACCATTAAACACCTACTTTTGTCATCGAAGAATCGAATGTAACTCGTTCGATAAAGTTTTACATTTTATACTATTTCAAAATCAACCTGCTTTTGATTCATACATTTTCGGCACAACATTTCATACATAACAATTAATGCTTTAAATTAATTAAATTACAAATATAATTGAGATGTTGACAAGTTATTCAAGTTACACATTTCAATACCAAATTTACTCTTCTCTCCATATTCACCCGTCAACGGACATATTCAGATGTCAAGTTGGAAAGTGTTACGTATGTAAATGGCGGTCATATTGGGTTACACGTGTTACATTCACAATTCAATAAACTCCGAAGGGTGACCAGCGGAGTGTTATTGGGTTAGGGTGACTTAGTGTTGTAGACACCATCACTGTCACCATATCAAAGTGCCTTAATTACATACTTCGGTGGTGGAATTGTCCATTTAGTATGCAATTAGATTATGCTGCAAGGCTATTTGTTAGCCACTGCAAAGGCAATATAGCAAAACAAGACATATGATGATTTGTGAATATTGGTAAATTTGACTCACTTGTGATGAGAAAATTATATCTGATGTTCTTGTGATGTTTTGCAGTATTTAATACTCACAATAATAGTTTTATCATCCTTATGGATCAGATATGATCAGATAGAGACATTTTATAAGATCTTTTCCACCCCGTGTATGTATGGTGATTTCTTTACGTTTGTGCTTATTTCTTGTTTATTTAATTGGCTTAAAAACTTCATTTCAACCAAATAAATCCACCGGTGTCACTAATAAGGAAAAACAAATTGTTGACATTAGCATACTGAAACTTAACAAGGTACGAAACTCAAAACTATAATGTAAGCCTAACTGCAGGATATGGTTGCAGCTCCGGCAAACATTTAATTCGCAACTGAGAAAAATGCATGTGTAGTATATCAAAGTGCCTTAATTACATACTTTGATGGTGGAATTGTCCATTAGTAAACAGTTAGATTATGCTGCAAGGCTATTTGTTAGCAACTGCAAAGGCAAAACAAGACATATGATGAATTGTAAATATTGGTAAATTTGACTCACTTGTGATGAGAAAATTATATCTGATGTTCTTGTGATGTTATGCAATATTTAACACCTTCTATAGTAGTTTTATCCTTATGGATCAGATGGAGACATTTTATAAGATCTTTTCCACACCGTGTATGTATGGTGATTTCTTTATGTTTGTGCTTATTTATTGTTATTTCATTAACTTAAAAACTTCATTTCAACCAAATAAATCCACCAGTGTCGGTAATAAGAGAAAGTTTAGTAATATTTTTAAATTTCAGTACAGATTATAAACGTCATCAACCACTTATCTTTACTATTTGACCACCTCCTTTTGTATGTGTCCTATTCACTCTCAAACATAGAATCCAATTAAATATTAAAATTGAAATTTAATTTATAGTTTTAGCTTCGGAAATTTACAGATAAAAGCATGAAATGCAGTTTATTATGTTGGGAACGTTTTGTGTACTTCATTTTAGGCTATCATTCCTATGGTAAAGCTTCGTTATGAACTGACTAAGTAACCGAAATTACCATCCAGACACGATTTACACGTCATAAATATCACATTCATAGTATTTTGCAGTAGCCCTTCACCCTAAACAATATCGGAACAATTTCCATCTTGTCCCCAATCATACTGAAAGAGAAAGACTAAGTTATTAGTCCAGTAAGGCATTGTTTACTCTCTCCGCAAGAAGTTTAATAACGTCCATCTTGTAGCAATCCATCATTACAAGTCCTAACATGTCGGGAGAGAGTAGAGCATACAGCACACGGTACATTGTATTGTTCTGTGTATGGGCAGGTCAGTGGTACACTCCACACTGTGAGAACCAATTAAACTCAATTAGCAATATGTTCGTTGTTCCCATATGGAGCTGTGATCATGGTGGTCTTGGACCGAAAGTGTGAAATCGTTAAGTTGGTAATCTGTGTAAATGTTTGTGACGCGTTTAGGTGGTGCTAATTTTATTTTTAAATCTAGAATTATGGACGATATGATGTTGAATCATATAAATAAATAAAATATGTCTATTTTAAATGTCAAAGTATTTGTAAGTTTAAGTGCGCCCCCTTGAAGTTCAGTATTTGATTTCATATTACGAAATTTATTAGTTTTTTATTGTGTTTTAAGTTTAAAGTTTTAAGGTAGTGGTTTCAGTAAAACACCATTTTGCTGTGTATATAGAAAACATTACACAGAGATAAATATTATATAAATTGATAACATAAAAATATTTTATCCAACAATATTACCCTTTTAAGCCCAAAAAAAATTTGCTTCGATTTTAAGAAGGCAGTTTGCTATTTACTTCATGGTAATATCTACAGGGAATAAGCCGCCTCTATCGTTAGCTGAAACTAAAAAAGTCCTTTGAAATAATACAAATTTCTTCAACAATTCTGGTAACACAACCTTCGCTTTCTTCAACCCCTCACTTCACTTTCCCGCGGTAATCCACACTCTCGCTATCCCTCCACAAATTCTCAAAATAAGCCAATTTATCCCTCACTCCGGTAAAGTATTCGTGAGAAAAGTGAATCCAGGGAATCGCTCAATATTGTCGAATCTGAACCGTTTATAGTTTTCTTTTCTGGTCTCGTACATCAGAACAGCTGATTGAAGTCACGACCACGTGGAGGTGGACTTTCCCTTGTTTACATGTCGTGAGCCCTTGTTGACCGGCTCGGCACTTCTCACGGACCGAGTACAATAGACAGACTAGGTGTCAAGGTGTGTAGAGAGACTAAGTGGTAATGCATACAGGCTGTACAAGAGAAGTGTATGGGACCTGATTAGTCTATGGAAAAGTACCTGGGGACCGAGTTTTGCTCAGAAAAATCATAAATATTCTCTGAGAGCGGTCTTTGGTCTATGTCAAACTTCAAGCCATCGATTCGGCGATGCTCCTGCTCAAGGTGATCGGCCTGTTCATCATATTGCTTGGCCATACATTCATTCTTCGATGGAAGACTTGGCCGAAGTTCTGAGACATTTGGTGAGATGTATGGTTGGAACTGGGTTGGTTTTGCAGTTTCTGTATAAACTTTGGTTTTGGAGGTCTTCTGCGATTTATTCCTTGAAAATTAACCTTGAAAACGTTTAACACTTATATGTACCTAATAAACGAAACTAAATTTAACTATTCTTGAAACCGTTTAGTCCAAAGTAACTAATACAGTTAGTTTTGTTTCCACGTAAAATCAAATTTTAGCCTGTAATAACTGTTTTTGTTAACTACAGCTACAAAAAGGTATTGGCGATATCATGGGCTGTTAGGATGGAAACTGGACTTTCACAGCCTTGTGACCAACTCCAATAGATTTTCGTTGCCAAATGCCACAATAAAAAATTAACTATTCTTTTAGGACGAAAAATGTTGCCCGTACACAAGTTTTAAAATAAGATAACTTCGATTGTGGTTTGGAAAATACCTTCTACTTCTCAGTAAAACAGGAGTGTCTAAAACAGTGTCGTCCGTATTTCAAATGTTTTTTTAAATTAGAGATTGATATGTTTTTATAATGTAAATTTATAATTTGGCCAATTTAAACTGAAATATTAGAGAGTAAATGGTATATGGGCAATGAACCAATGCTATTTGATCAATACAATTGTATATGAAGGATATAATACTAGAATATAATAGCTTATGTCTGAGGCGAAATCAAATAAGATCATTTTCCTGTAAACATTTAAGTTTTATTTATTTCCAATTTATATATTATCTTTCTGATTATGATGTTGTTAGCTAGTTGACACACAAAATGGTCTATATAATTTTTTTGTCTACTTTTATTTTGTTTTTACTTATACTTTTTTACGGTTTGATGTTTTCTTGCTAATTAAATTTTTGTATATTTTTTAGTATTGCTGTACAGTGTAAACTATTATTTTTATAACAATACTAGCTGACCCGGCGAACTTCGTATCGCCTAAGTTATAGGTTTCCCCTAAGACAGACCGATGGAAAAAAGTACCGTTACGTTTAATTTTCAAGATGATCTCGTTCGCATCGCTCAATCACGTCCTGGTTGAAGTTCGTTCGCTACGCTCACTCACCTTTGGGTTGGAGCTCGTTCGCTGCGCTCACTTGCCTTTAGGTTGGAGCTCGTTCGCTACGCTAACTCGCCTCCAGGTTAGCTCGTTCGCTACGCTCACTCGCCTCCAGGTTGAAGTTCGTTCGCTACGCTCACTCACCTTTTGGTTGCAAATTAGCTGTTGTCATAAATGTAAAAGAAATAATAGTGCTGCACCCTGTTGGTAATCCTTGTAACTTTAATGCTATTGAACACCATAGAACAGAACCAACTTGTTTAATTGAAACAGCTGTTAAGATTCATTAATTCCATTTCTCATAAGGTTAACATGGGAAACTCCAGAGCCACTGGGGCGGAGCCCTTTTAAGAATTTCGAAACGGGAAATAGTTTACGTCCGATTCGCATACCTACAGAATTTACACACCAAATTTCATAACGATCGGTGAAGTCGTTCCGGAGGAGTTTGCAGACAAACACTGTGACACGAGAATTTTATATATTAGATATTGATACGTTTTTCTTTGGTTGCATGTCTTATTTTATCAGGGACAATATTTAGCAATAATGCTATGTATACGACAAATTAATTATCAACTTTACTTGTACTAGCATTTTATATGAATCATAAACGATTCATATAAGGTTAGGATAGTTATGATAATTATTATTATTATAATTAAAAGTAACATACAAAAAATTAAATCTGCAGGAGCAGAATCAAGACCACCTTAATCAGGATCATAATTTGCGAATAAATTGCAAAGTACAGATTAAATCAATTGATACTTTCGTGTCTCAGCGCCATTTTTCATCCAGTAATCTTTATAGCCGTCGATTCCATGCATTTAAAGCACCTCTTTATTTTCCTCAAAATTTCCCTTATTTAGACACGTCCTTACCAAAACGGCTGTTCGATAATAGTTTTAGGTTTCTGCATGTAGCTGGTAATTGCCAACATCGGTTTCACTTTTACTTCCTCTCTCTCTTTCCAAAAGTCTCTCAGCTGATTGATTTATCTGTCGTTTATCAGGTGAGGGTCAAGTATTTAGGGCGACCTCTTACTTTTACCTTTCCTTCGTCAGCGTTTTTGAAACTCTACTTTGCAGAGTTTGATTGATTCCTTTATTATGTTTTGATTATTTTCAATAATCAATCAGCTGATATGTTTCTTAACCCAACTCGCGATAAGTAGGCGTTCATTGTTCAGTAAACTAAATCGCAATTGCAAAGCCGACGTTGTTCTCATCAGGGCGTATCGGGGTTTATAAATTTGAACACAAATGTGTGTTCTAAAAGTGTAGATTATTAATTTAATGTTTTTGATTCAATTATATCCATTATCCAATAAAACTCCTCCGAAAGAATCATTTAACCAACCGATCATAACCTTGCATACCAAAATTCGCATGTGAATTTTTATAATTACGGCATGCACTGCGTTCAACGACTATCAATGATAACTTTAACCATGCAAACCAATTTTTGCATATGAATTTTTATAATTACGGTATGCACTGCGTTAAGACGACTATCAATGATAACTCCTGTTAAACTGACAGTTCAGGCGAGCTTTCTGAACAACTATATTTATAGTCAGGGTTTCTTTCCACAATCATGACCTTGATTAAAGTGGTCTTGTTTTGGACCCTACTGTTTGGTTTGTTGTATTTTTATTCTACTGTAATTTTCATGGTCTTATCATTTAATTATTTGTGTCGAGCAGAGTTGAAAACTATTATGTTAAACGGATGTTAAACTATGAAACGATTGAATAGCGTTTTTTTTTATTTTTTTTTTATTAATTGCCTCAAGGAGGACTCAGAATTCAACTAGTTTTAATTGATATTTGGTTTACTGTGTCACATACGTTATTAGACATACTGTAAGCCAAGTCCAGGGAGAGGGTGTCCGAATTAAATTGAGTAGTTAACAATTTGGTACATTTTCGGCTGGTCCAAAATATTTGGGTCAGGTAAGACTTTAAAACTAAACCAATATTTTCCAAAAGTTACCGTAATCCAGTATTTCCCACATTTTCCACGTGGATATTTCCCTCAACTCAGTTTACAAGGATTGCACTCCGGCCGCATCACGTGACCACACCTGCGCGTGTGTGTGTTGCGGTGTGACCGCACGTGTAGAGATTATAGCCTGTCGCCGCCGCGTGTGAAAATAGGCGTTATAACCGCAGTCGTAGCAACAACACATGCATTCTATCAGACGTCAGACATCACAAGACACGCACTGAATATGCACATCCACTCGCAGCTCTTGTGATGTGCATAGCGTTCTGATCGTCGCTGGATGATAACTCCACCTTGGTCCGATCAAAATAGTTTGAACGTTACGTTGAGCGCATGTTAGTAGTTCAAATATTACATGAACTAATTCTTGACTATATAAAATAAACATTAATAAATTTCACGCAAGATCAGTGAAGAAACACAGTGACATACCAGTTTTCTTGAAATCGTGAAGTAGACATCTTGTATGGCTGTGTGAACTACATTGCTCATGAATAATAGTAAGAAAAGGGTATCCTAATCCGTGAGCCTAAATTGATTAACTTTTTAAGGATTAAAATTTGGACTGGCAAGTGAGTTAGTCTTCTGGCTAATTAGTCAGTTAGGTTATCGAAGAAGCCGAACATGTTTTTCATTTGTCAAATAGTTTTCACTTTAATTCTTTCTATTACTGATTCTTAGTAATGTTGTAATTTAGCCATTAAATTGACTAATCAGCCAAAATGCATGCTTGGATTGTATTCGTAACAGTCAATACCAGAAAGGATCAACGAATAGGATTCAAAAGAAAGGATCAACAGAAAGGGTTCAACAAATAGTTAAAGATTGCAAAATGTGATTTATCCAATTACACTATTATTTTATAATTACATTACAATTAATGGGCCAAGCGTTCAAGGTAAAAAGTGTATTCTACATTTATCGATTGTTTGGTTCAATATATAAACATTTATCATGCCAGGAGACATAATAACACTCATACTTTATCACAGTGACCCACCTATGCCGGAACTATTGTGAAGAGTTATTGTAAAAATAATGGACGTTTTCATTAATGTGCATTATACCAGAGATTCCCGTGAGAAATTCCGTGACAAATCGCCAGTTTTGGCCAAATTAGAGGCGTGCACTCGCAAGGGGCGTGTCAATCCAGCAATAATCATAATATCCAACGCCTACTCCTTTCTATGCCAAGTGGGTCTTTTCACTTGGAAATCTCATAGGTCAGCCCGGTGAGGAACAGCTCTGCTATTATTTTTGGACTGTAATTGTGATGTTTTGGTTTAGCCCGCGGGTTATGTTGCTGCACTGACTTGATATGGCGTTAATGCCTTTGATTATAGCACTGATAGTGTTGGAGAAGAGTTGGTTATGTTGGAAATGTTGTGACTGCTGGGTTATTATTATTACGATTGAGTTGTAAAATGTCAAATCTTAAATTTGAAACTCAAGGCCTGATGCCACAGATGTTTGTCCAAACATTCTTTTACACTTTATTGCATAATTTTATAAGTTTGTTCTAATTTTTTTCAACTTTCTTAATTTTTTCAAAGTGATTAGGAGTGGCTATTAGTGTATGTTTTCCAGAAAGGTTTTTACAGTTTTAAATTTATTTAGGTACAAGGCTATTTTTCCTTTATTGTTAATGGTTTTATATCATTTGTATATTATCGTTGATGACTGTAAGGAAAATTAAACCCATTTTGTTTTGCGGCCATAATGAACATTTATCAGGCTGTTGTATTGGAAAGCCAATATAATGAAACATGCGTCCTTAGCCATCCAATGTTTACTAGGCCTATAAAAGATAAAATGTTTACAATTTATTTGGCCTTAATCCTACGTTTTTACCCTGTAATCTTTCGGAAGGATTTGTGTTGTAAAAATACTCTACAAACTCAATAGCCAATATGAGGCCAACACAATTAATTTTTATATAGGCTAACCTTATAATGTCATATGCGTGAGATTTTATGTCCAATTCCTTTGGTGACTTTTAAAACACGATGCAAATATATCACTTGCATGTAATATATTCTCCCCGTTACTAAATTATCGTAGTTTGATAATAACTCACTAGTGTACCTGTGGCTCGAATTCGAGCAATCGCGAAGTATTAAAGGGAATGTAGTCCAAATCTCTCACATTTTTGTGGATGAACTTGAGAAGGAAACTCTTCCCTCTTGCCGAAGACCCATAGGTTATCCTATTGTTGTTCGCTGACGATAAGACAGTTAACACCTTTTTAATCTTGTTTCAAATCCACAAATTACTCTTGGCAAACAAAAGATGCGAACAATAGACGGCAGTGAGCCAGTCAGCGACATCAATTAGGCCCATCTGGTGAAACTCAACTAGCCTAGCCTAGGCAAGATACATCAGCTGCTCCCACGATAAGGCACGTGCCTAGATTTGGCCACAGGAAACTCATATCTGCGAGAAGAAAGTGTATTACACCACAACTAACAGAGAAAGTCACGCCCACGGACGACACGGACTTCCGCACGAAACTGCATCCCCCGTGCATTGTTCAAGATGAAATTTGATTAGTCTTGGAAATTTGTATTTAGGGACTTTCAAGAAGGTTAATCATTGATAGGCTCATAAGATACCGCGGACTTCCGCACGAAACTGCATCCCCCGTGCATTGTTCAAGATGAAATTTGATTAGTCTTGGAAATTTGTATTTAGGGACTTTCAAGAAGGTTAATCATTGATAGGCTCATAAGATACCGCGGACTTCCGCACGAAACTGCATCCCCCGTGCATTGTTCAAGATGAAATTTGTAGTCATATTGTAGTCATAATTTGTGGACATATAAGGTAATTTGTAGGTTAGTTGAGATACAATAACGCTCATATGTTTGAGAAAGTTCATTGCAAAAACATAGGTTTTGAGTATAATAGGATTAAACAGAGATCTTAGATTTTCCTTTAAATGTTCTATCGAGGTTTTCAAGCCTTTGTTTGCAATTTCTCCAATTTACAGTTTACCTTTTTCCAATTAATTTCTCTCTTCGCAAGATTCGTAAAATCCAAGTTTCATTAGTTTCAACACAGAAATTTAATTTTCTTCTGCGTATATATTTTCAGAAACACAATTTCTCTTTTGTTATAGACAAATGCTTAGTGCGCCATCTCCTTTTTTTGATGTTAGTCATGAAATAGAAAAAGAATTATGTCAAAATGATTTTTCAATACTGCATTACTCATAAACCGATATGTAATTTAAATCAATTTTCAAAAGAGAATCAGCACTGAATGAAGGTTGGCTATCACAGTTTTTAATTGGTGAAAAATAAGAAGTTAACCTCAAAACTGCATAAACAAAAAAGTAACATTATAACATCAACAGTTTCTTTAACTACTAATAGTTAAAGAAACTGTTGATGTTATAATGTTACTTTTTGGTTTATGCTAATAAATCTTCAAGATTTTATTATGTGCTGAGTCAGATTACTAATTTTCATCTAGATCTACCAGATGTTTAAAAATGTTTTTAGATAACAGCGCACCCTATAGATGTTTTGGTAAAACAATTCGAATGTTTTACAATGCAGTATATATTACAAGAATGCAATGTTGGTTTTATATATTGTAGTAGGATTTTAGATGATATCTGAAATTATTATTATGTTACTAACTTCGTCAATCAGATTAAAATACTTTCAAATTAACAAACAAGCACTTGTCAAAAATCGATGACCGGTATTCGTATTAAATTACAGAAAATTGGAAAGTTAAGTTCTTAGTTCTCGCTATTGAACATCAACCCTCCTCAATATATGTTTGTTTTTAGATTTGTTAACATTTGTCAATTGATGGCCCCTGGGCTCCTTATCTCTGAAATCCTCAAACTTCCTATAAAGGAAGTAAGAGGATAATAATGTGTAAATAACTTAGAATATCCCTGAGCTTGGCTCACACCACTGCAGGAGTATCAGAAATTAAGAGAATCGTAAATCTATTAACTTCTCCATTGGATGATTCGTTGGTTTATTGTTTACATAGGCCTACTTTAATATTGGTAGCAATTATAGCATACTTAATACTTTACTATACATTGAGGTTTTCTGATACTTGTAAAAATGTACAGTACACTATTACAAAAATAGACATTAAGAATAATTTTACCCACACTTTTCTGCCGTAGTCAAATTTGTACTACATCACCATAAATAAAGAATATCTATTGCATTGTGTCCATGGTTTTAAATGGTTTATAAATCTTTAAGAATGCTAACAGTTACGCCGAAAGTGACAACAACAGAATTTAAAATAATATAGGCTGTTTTGAACCTAACTGTTCTCAGTTGGCAACTAAGGTGCACTCAAGATAATTTACTCACTTCATCTTGATAAAAACATCTAAGCTTAGAAACCTCTTGTTTGCCTAAGAAGAGTTATTTTATATACTCTTTGTGCACAACATTTTACAGAGAGTTACAACTGTATGTAGGGCAGACTAATGGTTTATAGTATGTGCTATAGCCAAACAGTAAAGCAAGCCAAAATCATGGAGTTATCTCTAAAGTAATAGGAGCAAAATTTCGTTGACACTAGCCATCAGTGTCGCCAACAGGCACGAAAAACGAGCTTCGAAATTCACAATGGGATGATTTCTACTTGTGTTGGTTAGTCTGTTGTACAGCAAAAGCTACGACAATCAGATTAACGAATAAAGTGCGTTAATACATTTCATTCGTGGTTCATGGTTTCATCTAATTCCTACCAATCACTAAAATTAGAAGTAGTTCCTAAAATTAGCTTCAATAAACCTATTTCAAACAACTTAACCTTATTAAATTTGCCAGTATGGTTATGATAACATGCGCAACCCACAGTGGAAATTTGTTTCAATTCTCCATTTTTCACAGTTATAGTTTTTGTGTGCCATTAACTTAATACAGTTGTGTCTTTCATGTAGGAGAAAGCTGTAATAGAATTGTGTAGCTATTACAGTAATAGCAGTTGACGTCGCACGATTTAATTATCTTTTAACCGAATTAACAAATGATACACCCTATTACATTGTCAATCCTCGATAACTAGACACCATTCAGTTGGATCGTTACGTGAACGCAGCTCATTATACAGATCTGAAGAGCTGGTCACTGGTCGGGTCTTGTTAAATCTATTAGTACCTCGTGTCCAAGGATCACAATGCCCAATCTCTTCACGCACTCTTCATCTCTGTCGCTGCTCGCTGCGGTTGTATTGGTCGGGTAGACCCTTACTGCGCCAGGACTAAATACTCCCTCTCTAGCAAACGCCCTTACTGCGCCAGCACTACTAAACAGGTAGGCGAGGGGGCGCCTTCTGGTTAATCTACCCATTGGAATTTGGGATGTAAACAAACCACACACCCTTACGCACCATTGGTATTCCGAATGTAAACAAACATCACAGCTTTCGTTATTTGGAATTCATATATTCAACTTTGTTTTCCCCACTTATTATTGGTCACATATTTTTACATTGACGTATTTGATCCCCCTCCTGAAATAATTTCAGTTGTTCGTTAGTTGTCAACGTGAGGAGTTGTAGTTGTTATTTTGTTTCAATGTGTTTTTAGTTGTTGAGTTTCGTTTTGTTAGCGTTTTATTTATTTATTTGAATTAAAGTGTTTAGTTTGTAACCATGAAGAAAATTTGAATCAACGGGGAAACACCTTGATAGTGTTGGACGGATATACTTATAGACATATAGTTACGTCAAAGATCACCCTAGAGGAACGGTGGAAATGTTCAAATAAACGTAAGTAATCTTATTTTTTAATAACATCTTATTGTATTTTCTTTATACTTGCCGAGCTCTTTGATATTTTTTTTTTATTTATTTTTTTAAAGTCTCCATATACATGCAAAGTTAAGAAAATTTTTTAATGCTCTTAAGTCATGAAATATTGTTGAAATTAGTTTCAAGTCAGGGACATTTACATTAATTTTGCGGGATGGTTTGTTATGTTGAAATGAAATAGTTGCTGCAGAGATTAACAAAAGTTATGAAAAATTAGTGGCATATAATAATGTAATTGTTATTACCATTTTTCTTATTTAATTTAAAGCTGCAAGTACATAGAATTTGATTTTTTACTAGGTATTGTTTTAGCAGATAACTAGTCATAAGACCTGTGGCTATGGAGATGGCGGAGGGCATATTAAGTAATGAAAGTTTTTTTTTACTAGAAAAACAGCAATGTTTAAATATTAAGACCACTCACAGTTCAATTCATAAAATAACAGGCGTTGAAAAATGATTTAGTCCATTTCTACATGAAAACTAAACCTTGATCATACATACTTGGATTGATTCTACAGTACATTAGTAAATTAGTAGTTAGACGAACACTACTAATTTGATCACGTTTTATAGGTTAACTAGGATAATCCATAAATATTAAAGATTATATGTTTGCGGTCCAAAATTTTGAACGCATTCAAGGCAATGGACATATTTTACTAACCCAAGAATAAATAATAATTATTAATGTTTTTAATCGATTATCCGGCATAAATTAAATTGAACGAGAGCTAGCCCCGTGTTTGAAAACTCGACCGAAAGTTTGTAGTGTGCTTGTAGTGTGCTTTGTAGTGTGTTTGTAGTGTTGTTTTATTATAAATCTTTTTGGAAAATTGTATATTGGGAACTAATAAACTGTTTTAATGTTTAAATGTATTCTGGAATATCATTCGCCTTCCCATTTATGTTAGCCTATATATAGTATAGGCCCCTACTTATAGAAAATACAAACTGAATTTCGACATATTATTATTTCTATTATGATTGTGACAGAATTATTCACTTCAAAAATCATAATTTAATTTTATTCAATTATATTTTATTATATCAACAACTAGAAGCAGATATTAATATTTGGATCAGCAGTGTTACTCAAGTTTTTATTTCATAAAGTAGATTGAGTATTGTAGTAATAAGTTTTAGCACAAAATACAGTAGGTATTATGATTGTATAAGTCACAGAGTGTTTATAAATAAGTGGATAAATAAGTTTGATTCGATTAACACACTACAATATATACGGTATACGGTATCACACTGAATGAACTCTCAGACTCATTATTACGATAGTTTCTCTCAGAACTATTATTACAAAGAAAACACCGCTCTGGCGCAGTACAGTTCTGATTTTAGGGGGTAGATTTAAGTGCTGGCGCAGTGAGGGCCTTCTACCTAGACCTTCTGGCGCAGTAAGGGCGCCCCGGTATTGGTCTAATGCAGCTAATGATAGCTCCTTGCGCTCATTACGCAGTGAATGGCCTGGACTGGAGTGTAATGTAATGACAACAGCGGTTACATCAGCGGCCTTGGGGATACCTTCCTACCTCGGCTGTGGTACTGAGAGTAACGAACCCGTGGATAAATGGAAGAGAGTGTATGGTAGGAAACGAAGAATATTTACTCTAAATATTGGAGGAGTTTGTCTTAGGACTAGGGATATGAGGAAGTTGAGGCTAGAAACCTAGGAGGTGGCCACTGAAAAACTTAGAGGGTCTTTTCGTCAGGATCAGTAGATTTTCAAAGTCATTCCAGGTTTTGGCGGAGCTCACATAATGATGTGAAACCAAACAAAAGAATTTAATAAGTTATGAGGTAAAATTCGGGTTCGGTTTAAAACTCAGGAGATGGCCTCTGAATAATAAAGGGATTGATTTTCTCATTGACACAAAAGTTCAGTAGAATATCGTGGGTAACTATTGATGGATATTCCACCCCCAAAAGGCTCTGGAGTAGTCTAAAGTAGTTAAATTTGAATTGAGTTTGAAAATTAGGAGTTGGTACATTCCTAGTACTGTATTGGTGAGGTTTTTAAATGTATGTAGCCTACGTTCATTAAAAGAGTGACGATTTCTTTTTGGAGATAATGATCAGTTTGATCATGAATTATCGTAAGAGTCTAATAATCACGAATTTGGATTGTTTTTCCTATGATTTGTGAGGATGAGGTTTAACTTTTCAATACTTTTTCATTTAAATAGCGACCATACAAAGTAGGTATTTTAAGCCAGGAAAGATCGCCAGAACGTATTGAAGATAAACCTCAAATTCAAATTGAAAATCACGAGTTAGCCGATAATTTCTTGTATTAGTGATGGGTTTTGATCTATTTCCTTCACCAAGTAGGCTGAATTCGTTTGTCTTCCAAGGTAACTGGATAAAATAAAATTTCATGAGGTATCTAAATGATAAATATCTCACCAATAGGTTCCGTGTAAAACCTGAAAACCAAAGTCACAGAACCATAAATAGTCACTTTATCTGAGAAATTTCAAGAGACCTCCCTCAAACAATACTCCCCATTTTCTTCCCTCTTGGTAAACCTATATTTACCTCCCCTCACTTACCTTAATATATCTTTAACCCCACAATTCTCCCATCGCTATTATTGCACCGCAGCTGTCTAAGCTAATCTACTTCCAGCTTTAGCTTACCTCATTTGTGTTTATCTTTGGACTGAAATTAGTGAAATTTGTCTACATTTTCACAATTTGATACGTAAAATGTATTTCAATTTCTCGTTTTGTTGGGACTGGCCAATGTTCAAGTCCGGGCCAGGTAGTCTTGGCCAGGAGGCAGGTTACATTATACAGCATATAACGTTGTAAATTGCACAAATTGTGTTAATGGGTCTTTGTAATCGAATTTTGTATATTTCGTATTTGGTTTCACACTTTAAGTGCAACATCACCACATTTACATTTGTTTATCGACAGTAAATACTTGTTCTTAATGATTACGGGTTTAAGTAAAATTTTTACTTTATAACATTTTTTACCTGTATATTACTTGTGTATATTTTTAACAATTGTATTTTTGTTACAGGTAAGCCCTACTTGTCAATATTGATCCGTTTCTGTGAGTATTTTGTCTAGTTTCTAATTTAATATTCTGTTAAACTGATTTTGTAAATGAACTAGGGGGTTTCTATAGCAAGTTATAAAATAAAAGATGGTCAAATATTCAACAAAATCGCTAATCCAGCTCTTTAATAGAATCCTACATTCAACACACTCTTTTGTACCTACTTTATTTTTGTCGGTTGTTAACAGTTTCATTATATAAAGTTGTATTTATAAGACAATATTTCTCTTGGTGGTAACATATTTTCCCTCGTAACAAATGTTTTTTTTATAATAACTCTTTCAGAAATACCATAAATAAGATCTATTGTTATAATATGTGGTCATGACCTTATAGATTCGACACTTAGCCTAGACAAATTAAGAAAATACCTTGGCTTACTACGATTTGAACTAACACACTTGTCTTAATGAAATTAAATGCATATGGCAATGTATTTACAAAACGTTTGGTTGGTCGAGGTCACTTTAGAGAGTGCCAATTATTTAGACTGCATAATTAAATACCTTCCTTAACTTCCCAACGATTAAAAAACTTGTCAAATTAATTTACTAAATGCGCCTCAATTACTATCAAATGAGCTGGTTTGTGTCGCCCTCCGGCAGAACTTAGAACAGTTCCTGTATTCAAATGGTCTGTTTTCACATCACAGTATTTAATTACAACTATTACACAAACTATTACATCCTCACGACCAAAGCCTACATCATTTTGGAACGTCCGAGACGGAACATAACTAATAGTTCCTATGACCGAACCAAACTACTGTACTTTCATTTTCTATTAGAGATAAGACCACGATTAGTGTGTGTTATTAAAACCAAACAATCTAACCTATAATTACAACCGAGTCATTTTAGGAGGGAAGTCCCCGAAATCTCTTGATCAAACTATCGTAGACAGTTAAATCATTGGAAGAAATCGGTCACCTTGAAAAATCTACTTTCGATTCATGATTTTCGTCACGACATTGTAGCTTTCCTTTTCAGTAACGGTGTAGAAAATATACCACTTTTAGTTCACAGCGATGGACACCATGTATATTTACAGTTAGCATCTAAATAGTGTACATTGGAAAATTAGTGAACGGGTTTTAATCACAGAATAAACAGTTTTCTGTCTTGATTCTGTGGTTTATTCTATAGTTCTTAAGATTTTTCATTTTTAACAGTATATTCTCTAATTTTCAGGTGTGTATGTGTAACTTTATAGTTCAGCTATGAATTTACAATTAAATTTTTTAGTCATGTACATTTGCACTATAAAAACACACGTCATGGCCTTTTGACTATTCAATTTTTTTACAATTAATTACTATGGATCTACAAAAAAATTATTAATCTGAATACTTATTTCTGAAGATTGGGTGCAATGAAGTATACAATAATATTGTTTAGGAATATTACAGTCCAATGTGACTAACTCTATTTATTTGTATGACTTATTTCTTCATAGCAGAAATAGTCAATATATTTGAATGTTATAATACACATTTTCAAACAAATGGCATACATAAAAAATGTATGGACGTTATTGGATATTTATAATAACTCTTTATATTTCAAACGTGTAATCTTTGTTATATCAGTCAATAAAAAAAAAAGAAAAAAAATAACTTATAAAACAGCCTTCCAAAGAAGATTGAAACAGAAGCTATAAATAAAGTACTCGGCGATGCCCCTGTTTGTAAACAAGTTTAACATACCGCGGCGGCTTGGGGCGAGGTCGGTTCTTTATGCAGATACGAAGATCATCCAAAATAGCAGATGTTGCTAGACTGAAGCGTCTTGAGCCTCATGCAAATTCATGTAGAGCGAGATACAAGCAAGGCTCGAGGTCGAACTTTATATTTGCATCTGCAAAGAGGAAAATCGTTAATTGAACAGTGAGTGTAATTTGTTCTACCATTATTAATATTGATGTTGTAATTGATCACTGTATGGTTTTTAAATGGATATTGCTCCCCTCATATGGAAACTCCTGTCTTCACTTTCTTAAGAGTCTATACTTTTTCCCTACTTGATAAGATGACAAACGGCTTAGTGGGCTCCGAGTCATTGCAAAAACACAAATACTTATACTGTACATTAAAATGGATTTGAACTCGCGCTTAGGATATTCGTCTTATATTCCAACCATAGAAATTTTTTCTACTGTCACATAATAAAATAACGAGACACCTAAATCTTAAGACGATGTAAAACTTGTTTGTCTCAATGCACAAAAATAACACTTTGAAGTCAAAATTACGGATTTTTTTTGAAAATCCTTGTATCACTAGGGAAAAACTTTATATAAATGTACAGTCTATTTACTGATACTTGTGTGTACGAATAGCTCGTCTGAGAAATGTTTAATCAAAAATATAACAATCACTGTGTTATTTGCTTAGTAATGAGATGTTGCTGACATGATTAGTTTATAATATCATGAGTGATTGGTAATCTCAAGAAACGAAACGTGTAATACCTTCCCTGGTCCCCTCTAACCCTTTATCGTAAAATAACGTGTAATCTAGTATAAATCTACGGAGCCCTCCCACAAAACATTCAGGAAGGTGGCACGTAAGGGTTAGAGAAGCAATCAAAAGAATATTACTCGTTAAAAACTGTGAATGAGTCTCTAAGCGACGGGAATGTAGCTAATGAAGGATGAAGGGGGGGAGTGGGGGGGAGTTAATTGTAGTCGTATCCTGATTGTAGGTAGGAAGCGTCAAGCAGCGGGAGTTATAATGATTGTTATCAGATGAAGACTGAATAAATACATCCTGTGCCGGCTACTGGTTAGCACATAAGTGATGAAGATTTTTCCTAGTTTTATAAAGATTTGAATACGTTTTATAATTTTTTTACATAATGTTTAGTTGTCACTATGTTAAATCTAGGCCCTAAGTTTAGACTAATCGGAAAATTGATTAGCAAACTGGGTTTAATAAAAGAGAACGAAGGGCTTAGGGAACACATGAGAGAAAATATTGTTCTTCTAACCTAGAAATGGCACATCTTTAGAGGGAGGCTGTAATTCTTTATTCTCTGTATAATTTGTAGCCTACCTATTGGGAACCACCGATGAAAGGGTTACACAAATAAAAAAATAAGATATAGAATGTTCGTTCAATTTCAGCTACACTGTTGTGTAAATATATTTTATGACTAGCTGTAACCCGCGGGCTTTGCCCCGTTTAACTTCTTAATTTTCAAGATTATCTCGTTCGCATGGCTCAATCACGTCCTGGTTGAAATTTGTTCGCTACGCTCACTCACCTTTAGGTTATAGCTCGTTCGCTACGCTCACTCACCTTTAGGTTGGAGCTCGTTCGCTACGCTCACTCACCTTTAGGTTGGAGCTCGTTCGCTACGCTAACTCGCCTCCAGGTTGAAGTTCGTTCGCTACGCTCACTCACCTTTTGGTTGCAAATTAGCTGTTGTCATAAATGTAAAAGAAATAATAGTGCTGCACCCTGTTGGTAATTTTTGTAACTTTAATGCTATTGAACATCACAGAACAGAACCAACTTGTTTAATTGAAACAGCTGTTAAGATTCAATAATTTCATTTCTCATAAGGTTAACATGGGAAACTCCAGAGCCACTGGGGCGGAGCCCGAAAGGATTTTTGAAATAAGAATATGCCTATATGTTAATCGGGAATGTGAGCTATCATCATGCCAAATTTCAGCCCAATCCGACCAGTATTTTTCGCGTTCACTTGTCACAAACATACATCCATACATCCATACATCCATCCATCCAAACTTTCTCATTTATAATATTAGTAGGATTTAAACGAAAGAAGAGTGTTTTCCCTATTGATTGTATACAAAAAAAGTTAGTATTATTGGAAGATAGTATTATGGTAAACAGTTAAATTACTCATAAATTTTTAATTTCACATTTAGGTCATTCCGCTTCCTACCATATGTTCAACTTTTTTACTGTTCACAGATTATAGTTAAACACTTTCACGTTATGATTTAAGTACTTGAAAGACAATTGAAGGTAATACTTATCTCTAGATATCTTATCTCTACAAATAGACGCCTGTTCCTATCGCTGAAATTTTTTGTTTTCTTTAAGTCAGATCATTGACTTTTTAGTCTAAGATATTTTTACTTATGTGTTCAACAATGCAGTGAAATTATGTTTATTAACTTAGCAGCAATTTTTAAATTTATTGTAGGCAGCTTTTATTCTTCACCTAAATTCCCCAAGTTGCTAATATGATTATCATGTTGGCACCCCTGCGTCTTGTCACCAAATCTGTGGAATCTGGTGGTTGACGATCTCCTGTCCGAGCTCAATGCACAGGGCATGTACGCTCAAGGATATGCTGACGATATTGTTGTACTAATAAGAGGAAAATTTATGAACACTTGCCTGGAACTCATGCAGAGGGCATTGTCCATAGTGGAGAGGTGGTGTAACCAGGAAGGTCTGAGGGTCAATCCAATGAAGACTGTAATGGTACCATTTACAAGGAAGAGAAATGTTGATATCGCTAGAGTACCAACTCTCTTCGGTAATCAGATCCAGGTTAAGAGGGAGTTCAAGTACCTAGGAATAAGGCTGGACGACAAGCTCACCTGGAACAGCCATTTGGCACATATAACGCAACGTTCTCAGACCACACTTATGATGATGAGGCGGGCTGTTGGGAAGACCTGGGGTCTAAGTCCACAAATGACTAACTGGCTATACACTAGGGTCGCAAGACCGATGATGGTGTATGGCTCGGTGGTCTGGTGGACCAAGGTAATGCAAACTACCGCTGTAAAGAGACTACAAAAGATCCAGCGAGTAGCATGCCTTAGCATCACAGGAGCCATGAGAGGCACTCCAACTGCAGCCCTGGAAGTAGTGCTAAACCTGCCACCTCTCGACATCATTGTGAAAGGAGAGGCAAGGATGGCAGCCTACAGAATGGCTTGTAGTGGCAACTGGAAGTATAATGCCTCCAGTGAGCACACAAGAATTGTAGACAAGGTGCAAAAGAACTCCTTGGAAATGCTACCAGACAGGATGGTGAAGATCACAGATCTAGAAAAACCATACAATGTCAACATTGTTGACAGGGATGCCTGGGATAAGGGTGAACCTGAATTCATGAAAAGGGGGATCACCTGGTATACGGATGGCTCAAAAAAGCCAACGGGCACGGGGGCTGGAATATATGGAGTCAGACCCAAGGTGCAGTTATGCGTAAGTTTGGGAAAAATGGCCACTGTATTCCAGGCAGAAGTGGTGGCCCTGTCTGAGTGTGCGAGAGTGTGTTTGAAGCGCGGTCTTATAGGCCACACTATATACATGAACTCAGACAGCAAAGCAGCACTAATGGCACTTGACAGTTTCGACTTTACCTCCAAGGCTGTATGGGACTGTCATCAGGCCATGAAAGCCCTGGGAAAGACCAACAGGATCATCCTTAGTTGGGTTCCAGGGCATAAAGGTATTGCTGGCAATGAGGGAGCTGACAAGTGGGCAAACAAAGGAGCTGAAAGCCCGCTCATGGGTCCAGAGCCGACGTGTGGTATTGCTTACAACACAGCACGGAGAGCTGTTCGCCAGTGGATGGGCATAGAACATCAAAGGAACTGGGAAAGAACAGAAGGAAATGTACAGTCAAAGAGAATGCTGAAGGCACCTACAGGTGCGATAGCGGCAGAAGCCCTTGGGCTGAGTAGGAAGACCCTGCGGAAGGTGGTTGGCTTTATTAGCGGCCATTGGGTATTCCGTGGACATTTACACAAGATGGGAATTCAAGTTGAAAGCCTCTTATGTAGGAAATGTGGAGAGGAGGAGGAGACAGCATTCCACGTGATATTTATGTGCCCAGCCCTACAAGGTCTGCGCATGAGATCCCTTGGCCTATCGACTGGAGATCAAAGGGAAGAACGGGTCACCATTGTCAAAAGGATCTCACGGTTCACAAAGGACCTGGGATTTGACAAAGAATGAGGACCTGTGAATGAGGGTGCACAATAAGCTGTTCTAGCTGCGTTGCAATCCCATGGTTACTTGAAGCCTGGCCCTCTATTAAAAAAAAAAAAAAAAAAAAAAAACCCCTGCAACTCGAGACGAAGCCATGTGAAGTGTGCGACATCAGGTGACCTGCCCATGTAATTCTCTCATCCTCTGATCACGTTTAGGGTTGTTTTATACCAAAATACAATTTATCATTTCGGTCCTTAGTAGTTAATAAATTAACTGTGATCGGAAGTATTTCTACTTTGCATTGTGAAAGCATGGACATATTTTTTGCAGTACTTAGATGGATTTGGTCAATTATTGATATTTAATCGCGAACATTTCTGTAGTTTAGTTAAGTAACAGAATATGTGGGACTAAATATTTCTGTCTGTATAAAATATTATCATAGATTAAAGGAGTTGTCTACTTCTTTAATCAATGATAATATCAATAAACTTGTGAAAAGACCATATGTCTCAATTTAGATTATTAATTTGTGTAGTTTCGCGTATTTATGATATGCGATATCCTCCTTATAAACATAAAATAAGTATTTCTTTCAGGATGGATGTTATTTTTCGTATCTTCCCTTTGATCTTTTGCATGTCTAAAATTATTTTATTTACTTCTTGTGTAAACTAATTAATCTGCGTTTTTAAATTGTAACATAATTTTAGTTGGAATCTTTGTGAACGCTTCCATACACACATTTTATTAATTTGATTGTTAAGTTATTATTTGTAAGCAATATGATGCTTTGTCAAATAACTGCTTCACTTCTCGCACAGATTTGAATGGAGGAAGTCCTTCACACAGAGAGTGTCCTCTTTGTCTCCGTTATATATCCTTTGTAGTTTACAAGGGACATAAACATAGACAAATAGAGCAACAGATTTTTAGCGCAATCGATTATTTTACTGTTTGTGGCGTAAAGCTTGGTAGAGCCAGGGCTCAGAATCAAGGGGTCACGTCTTTATCACATAGCTAAAGTGCTAAAAACCTGTAGTGATTTGAGGGATTTGATCCCCGAGTATTTTAGAGAAATATTCACGTATACCATCTGGGCCCGAAAGATAAAATAAAATAAGTGTATGTAGTAAGTCAGTCTTGTTCATTAATCTGTTATACAATATGGATGTTTCTTAGGCTAAATTATTGAATCAAGGATTTCTCGTAATGTGTAATGCATATCCTGTTATTGTTAAGTAAATCTGAACTAGGGTTTAAAACGACATGGTGGAGTAGAGGGAGATATTTTATAAAAGATTCTATTGCCGCATGCGGCAAGTTTCTTTGCGTGTATAGTTGCTCATGGCTTCGACAGGTGTCGTGCGCATCGACCGTTGCTTCACTGCCTCCAAACTTGTAACTTGTAACTTGGCTGTGACAAACGGTCCGTCGTCTGCTGGGGACTTATCAGTTAATTGATATCACTGCGGCTAGATCATATAGCTGATAACAGAGGGGTCATCGAAATTGATTTTGTATGGTTTATTGTTAACAATGATTAAAAAAGTATTGTGCTGAATGGTTGAACGTAATCTGTATCTATATTGAATGTACCGTTATTTCATCAGTACTGTAGTTGATAATTTATTATTGATTAACAAGTGTTATTCAATCTTTACGAAGTTGTGTGAATGCAAGCACATAACTATTTGACTCGGTATTGGAATTTAGTACTATATCGGTATCGGTAGAGATTTTTGTTTGGATGGCCATATTGTTATAGTTGAGGATTGAGTTCAAAAATTAAAACTTAGAGTATAAAATTGAAATATATAATTTCATATTGCCTCATTATTTCAATAGCCACTGTGATTTTATTTCACTGATTTCCAGAAACACCAATACGTATGGAAACTAGTCGGATAGAAATATGTTGATAAGATAGAGATTCGGTGAAGTGGATACTAAATCGCTTCTACGTAGGTTATATAGCCCTAACCTATCAGTTTATAACTATAATCACAGAAAACATACTACTTTAGTATGTTATCTGTGCCATGTAGAGATACATAGTTCAATAGTGGTGGGGGTCACATAGGAACGGGAAAGTTGTTTAGACTTTGTGGGATCACACTGAACAGTATTTAAGTTATACCACATACAATAGACCATCCCTTACAATAATTGGTTCCTTAGTCTATGGTTGTAAATATTGTTTATGGGGCTCGTAACATCAAATTACTGAAGGTTTAGTTTGACGAACATTTTTAGGGTTAAACCCTAGATAAAACGTACTCATGCATATTGTTTTAGTAAATACGTTTTACACTCACGGCTTCATATCGGGTTTTGAATTTTTTTAATAACATGTTTTCTAACTATTTTGGTAAAATTATTATAATATAATTTGTATACGACATAAAGCGATTTTCATTTTTGTATATACGGTTGAAATTTCCTAGAGATTTGAAAGATTTAAACTGTGCAATGTGAATTTATTATGAAATTCAAAGCTTTAAAAAAAAACATGTTTCTTGATATGACACACACAATGGTTAGTATACACTACAGTCTACACACAATAGTACAACACAACACAATGTGTATTGTTGTGGTTATCAGTGTTTTATCAATGAAAAGTAAATCGCGCAGCTTGCAATTGTATACAATGCACCATTGAAATACAACTAATAAACATTCTTGATCCATAAAGTTTAAACAGCTGTTGGCGCATTGTTGTAGTTTATCAATCAACAAACCTGTCTGCTGCGGGATGAGTGGGGGAAGAGGGACAAGTAACGCCGTCATGTTGGTAGCATTGCGGCGCGCGCGCGGGAACAGCTCATTGGCCGGATGGAGTAATTGGTTTGAATTCAAACGCTGAATCGGCTGAACGCTGAGCGGCTGAACGGAACACTGCGACTGCATGTTCACGTGTATGTCTGTGTACCCGAGCAGTGCGTGTGTGTGTGTGAGTGCGCGTTTGTACGGTGGATCGGTCCGGTGTGAATAAAAAAGGTATTTTGTTTTTTACATTTGTGTAATTAGCATAACAGTATTATCTTATAAAAAATAGGGTCATGGAAATAAATTTAGATGTAGTCTATAACTTTGTCGTATTCGTATTTTTAGTTACAATACTTTTTAGTATAATATCCATCTTAACTACAAATAAAGAAAATGTAGGCCTAGGAACCTTAAATTAAGAGTACTGTACTACATTATGATAGACCTACAATAACATCTTTGAAGGTTTTTAATAATTATATATCCATTAAATGTCATTGAAATTAGTAAAATTTTGGAGTCTAAAATAATATATATTCGAATGCCTTATTTATTTTATTTTATTTACATTTTTCAATACAGTATACACCATTTACATTGAAGCAGTTCATGCACTTATAATAATTTCATCAGTGGGTTTCTTCTTGTCCATTCACTTCAATTTAACTTACACCTTTATGCCATGCAATAACAACATAAAAAATAAAATTTTCAATAACTATAACAACAATATTTAAATATAAAAAAAAGAATAACAATGATAAATGATATAAATACATAACTACTGAATAGTAAAATAAATACAACAGTAAATAAGAAATATATTAATGATTGGTGATTAATACTGTTTTTAATTTTAATTTGAAATTGTGCATGTTGTCAGAGAAAATATCAATATTATTGCGTCAATGAAATTTCAATTTCGCTTTTTTGCGTTTCGAAAAAGTGTTCTTAATACCCTACCCATTTACCTTTTGGGCTAAAATAAGCCCATCATAAAAATAAAATAAATAAATACATTTGGGCTAAGTTGCATCATCATAAAAAATGACAAAGTAATTAATATCATTGCTTGTAATTGCAGAATAAAAAGTAGACAACACTTTTTATTCTGTGCTGTAATGTATTATTGATATCTCCCTCTATTAATTTTTTATTGTTTAATCTGTTTCTTGTTAGGTTTGGAAACGTTTCACATTTTACACACGGACTAGTCTTTCTCACTCCATGTATTGCTCACTACAAAATGCAAACGTTAAAAAGCTACAACGTTATGTTGGTTACAAGCTATATGAATTTAATATCCCCCATAGCATGAAGTTAAAATTAAAATAACATCGTAATTAATTAATTAATTGTTTGTTTATTTATGTAGGCTGTCAAAGCTTTGTATTTCGTCCAACGTCTATTGTGATTCTGCTTGTTTCGTTATGAAAAGTAACACATGTTAAATTATGTATTACTGTGCCAATATTTGATTACGGTGATGCGTCAAAAATCGTTATATCAAGTCCAATATCTCCGGAACCTGTGCCGGAACCCTGTCAAGTGCATGCTCACCAGACCGTTCACCGAATCCAAGAAAGTCGCGTTCAAATTTGAGCGTCAACCGTCTACTTGTACTTATACGACTTCCTGACTCAGCCATCACTCATCACTCATGATGATGACTCAATGACTCTAGTCACGTGGTTCCAAGGCCGCCAACCTCGCGACATTCCGCCGGAACCAGTCTTGCCAACTGTTGGCTCACTTGTTGCATAAATTAGCGACCAATGGCTACGTTGGGTGTGCATGCAGTTGTGCTTGAGGAAAAAACTCACATACAGTAGGTACAGTACTAGTCTACAGGCCTACATTTACTATACTTGAGGCAGGTTAAATTTGGAATAGAAATTCACATTCACATACATTTTAAACATTATCTATTCATTCATTTTATATGGTTACAGATGTGGGTGGAATTGAAATTAATAGACTAAAGAAACAATGGTTTGGCCCAATACAATGTATATTATTGTTTTGGTTATGTGGTAGCCCGTCAAATGCATTGAAGTCTTCACATTAAAAAGATAAGAAAAATCAATGTACTGTATGTAGTATTCGCTACCATTTTGGATAGAGAAAAGATAGTGAGCTCGGGTTTTCTCAATTCTTTGTTTTTGTAAATACTCCACAATAAGGTGTCCCTTGAAGGGGGTTTACATTTAAAACTTTTGAGTTACTTCAAAAATCCCCCACTTTTCGAGGAAAGTCAAAATTTAAAAAATCGTTAAATGAAACGTCCTGCTATTAAATGGGGGGGGGGGGGGGGTTCTTGACTTTTATTCACCCTGTATACTTAACTGCTAGCAAAATCAACAAGAACCGTATAGAAAGTGTCTAGAACTGGAATAAAATTGTTTAGAACTTGCCTTTAACACCGAGAAGTTTATGTACGTGCTTCTCCGTGCCTTCAAACAGCGATACGGCTAAAAGGTCTTTTCAAGATTCAAGGATTTCCATCAAACTACGTAGGGATGCTTAGTTTGGTGTTTCTTGATTTAAAACTCTTATCAATGTATTTGTTCTTTAACGGCCACTTGTTGGTAGCCGAGGAAATTATTTTACACACTAGGAAAGCAATTACTGTACAACTATACTGTTTACCATAGTCTTCGGACAGATCCTGTAGAATAGCAATACAGTTCTCAACTAGAGTACATTGAAACATTCGTGATGTTAACCCAATGGCTACGCCCCAGTCCATACTTCCCCTCTTACTGTAATTGATTGAATTGGAACACGTCGATTACAGCCGGAACGCTCGCTTTCATTCCTAAATAGAATTATATACATTTCGCATAGTATACACTCAGGTTATGAGATATTTGTTTGCTTGGTAACAACTGAAAATATAATTTCGTAACATAATGAATAACACGTGTTTTATGTAGACTTGGTTGACTTGGTTAAGGACATAATTGAATTGCTAAAATAAAACAACATATCATTTTGTATACTGTCCTCGAATTAAAACTATCTTTGTAGATTTTTCAGAATTGTTCTCACTAAAGTGCAACGTTTTCATATTCATTTCTTACTAACTATTAACATTTTACATAAAAAAACACTTTTACCCTCCCTGTTGCAGCAAACCTAAGTATGTGTAAAACTGATTCTATTTAAATAAGGAATAAATGTGATATTTTTAAGGAGACATTTTAGTGTAAATCCATTCAGGGAAATGGAAATTCGCTTAGTCTGCAGGTTTGCTGCGGCGGGGGTATTCATTTTAGTTGTAGCTTGTTGTATTTAAAGAAATACATTAGTATTGGTGATCATCTAATAACTGGAAGTACTGTAGAAGAAAATAAATATCCAGCACCGACCTACTTAAATAATTATAAACAGTTTTGTTGGTGCACACCTCGTTGCATTTCAACCTTTGGTACAGTAAGACGTTTCTCAGTATTACTACAGTAATGTGTCATTGCTGGAAGATTGCTTTGGATCCACACCTTGGATTCCCTGGTGAACAAGTCATCCTCATGTCTTGGTATGTGATGTAGCAATAATCTAAGAAACCCACCCAATTGCGATGCAGTATAGCATAAGTTATCAGGTGCTTTCACTGATTAACAACATATTATTTCTATAAAATCCGTTTGTTTTTTATAATCTAATTGAAAGTATTGTAGATTTAATTTGAGTTTTGAGAGTGTCAATTTGTCTGTTCTTTTACTTTTTCTATAGTCTGGTCAGCTATATTGGAGAGAACACAATACTTTTGTCTGTAGGTTCAAGTTCAAGTCCTTCCAATCACAAACCTGTTAGTTATGTATAAAGCTAGCAATCGTGACCTGGTGGGTCGGATCCCACATGTTTTGACATGAACTTCCAGTGGGCAGAGCGCTAATTCAAAGTCCCCTTTCGGCACAGAAAACGTACTTTTCGGCTCTCTTCTTATCAAGACGAAGAAAATCGTCTCTACATTTTGGAGATATCCTTTTATAGAAAGCATTGGGATAAGATTGTGTTTTATCGAAAATCACAGAAATATATCAAGCAAGATAAGGCTATTGGCTATTTGTACGTTTATATCCTGATAACAACGACGGAATCGCATACAAACCCCACCTGTCCTCGCGTTTATCACCAAACTTCCTACACTCTCTTGATGGTTATCAGTCAATGGAAGCCCACGGTCTGTCTGTTGAGGTGGTACGGAGGCTCAAGTCCAAATAACCTTCCCTGTAGGAGATGATTAATGTTGCAAGTTATTTAGTTGCAAAGTTTTCTTGTCAGTGTTCTGCATGTTGCAACCTCAAACGTCTTAAACATACTAGTTGCTTGTAAGATTGTGATTTTTTTCTAAAATCCGTTAAGTAAAGTTTTGGCTGTAAGAAATACAAATATTTAAATGGCTTCTTGAATTTGCGTATGCAATTAATTATCTTCTTTACGTGGAGATGTTTGATGCTAAAGAAAGAAGTGCATTTCATCGTCTTTAGTAGAAGATATATTCCATAAAAAAAGTTATAAAAAAGAATATTTATAAAGATTCAAAGAGTTTGGTAAATTTTTAAAATTAAATTAAAAGGCTTATGGAGGTTCCAAATTTAAGTGCACTTCTAATGATAGTGTCACCAATCAACATTTTCAATTTTTTCAATGAATTTAAATAGTATTTTCAACTAAAACAATATGAGAAACATAAGTCACTGTATTAGCGTTTTGCCATAGATAAGGTCTATATTCCCATCTAATTGTTATAAATGTTGTCTATGAAAATGATTATATTGATTATGTGTTTTAAAATCAACGTCATTTCCTAAATCTTACAACTGGTAATTAACTAATGTATAAAGTAAATTTTTTATCGATCTACACTATTTCTACCCACGTTATCACATAGTAAAGAAAGGAACGTTTTCTAAACGATTATTTCACCTTAATACGGATTGCCGGTAAAACCACCGTCTAGTACGCAAGAGTATAGCTTAAAAATATTCTTAATGTATGGTACATCATTGATTCACACAACGAAAAGTAAAGATACTAGGATAAAAATGGTTACTAAAACTCAATTTACAACAATTAAAACTTTAAATAAAAGTCGTCCCAAGTACAAGCTAAGCTAAGTAAACTGTAGCTGCCCAGGTGGAGGTGAGGTACCTTGTAATGAGAGATTAATATTCTTAGCCAAGTACAGAACGGCGCGTCTCGTACCTCATAAATCGCTTCGGCTTGTAAGACCATCTGGTTAATTTCCTGAGGGGCTTAAAACACGCTTACATCTTAAAACACTCTTTGTTTTGCATTATTACTAAGTAAATATACCTCACGCGTTTTAAATCGCTCAGCTGGAAAGTTTGAAAAGGTTTCTAAGAATAAATTGAAGTAAAATTAAATTTGACTGCGCGATAGAACTTTTAAGAACGTGAGCTTCACAATGTTGTAGACAATACTGGTCATGTATGTGGTTAAAGTGAAATTCGAGTTTATAAAGTTAATACATGAATATTTGTTTATGTATCACATCTGACTTTAGATAACAACAAAGTGTAGATATTCCATATCAACACATTTTGATGAAAAGAATTACCAGTCGGGCCACCTACCGAGTGTCAGTAGAATTGAATACTCATCTTAATGAACATATTTTTAGTTATGCCATTGAAAGGTTAATTTAACGTTTACCGTAGCATCTCTATCCATCAAGTAGAACAATGTAAAGTGGTAAAGAAAAAACTGACTTGTCAAGGATTACTAATAATTAATTTGGATACTAACTATTAGTAGCCTGAGTGAACAATCGTCTTTACTATGTTCTGAGTAAAGCCACAATGACTATGTATGGTATAGCTACAGCAAGGTCACTTGGATAGGAGGTCATTATGATCAAAATCCGTTTTCCGCCCGCAACTCTATTTTTTTAGATTACACTTCTATGTAGGTAATACAAAATTAAAATGCAATATTTAGAAAAGGGGTTTAATCACACGCTATATAAATTTGGAGAAAAAAACATAGATTAGTAAAATGTTTGTCTATGAATATATTATTTATACAATTTAACTGTTCTAAACCATCCAAACTTGCTGATTATGAAAACAAATCGAATAAAGTTTTAATGATCGTCATCGATATATTTAATCGATAAAAGCTTTCTAAATATTGTATTTTTCATTATTTATTACCTAAAGTTTCAATAAGTTATAAAAGGATAATTGAACAAAAGTTGTGGACAGATAATAGATTTTGACCAAAAGCTACTTGTAGGAATGTATCAGTCCGTTGTTTGTGTTCCCATTCCCATTTCCCCGGAAAAAAACATAACTTAAAAATAAATTCCGATCCATTTCCGAATCCCAAGTGAATGTTAATGTTACGACCAGTGAAGGTGTGATACGTAATTGGTAGAAGTGCGATATGCCTGTACTTGTTGTCTATCCTACTTTCACCCATAACATTACGTGAAGAGCTGTGATTTAGTGGGCCTGTCCGGGTTGATAGGCATTGTAATCCGGGCAATCCGGATAAAGTGTCTTGTCCGGTGTTTCATTATGATATACGTAAATCTTGAAGGGCGCCCTTTCACATTGGAGATCGCTTTTATGTGGCAGTTAAAACAAAAACGCCGCTTCATAGAATGATTATCAGTGGGAACCGTGGTTTATAGTAGGTAATTGTGGGTTTATGGTCAAGTCTTGGTTAGAATATTTGATCTATGAGATTACCCTGAGAGAACCGTGCTGAGATAAAAGCTATAGTTTGGAAATAGAGAGAAATGCCTGTCAACAAGTTAACAATATTTTTACCCATATCGATATTAATTGTTGTGATTGTTTTTATGATTATTTTGTAGACTGACCAACTATAGTTGAAAAATAGGATAATCTGGTAAATATCTGATCCGTTTCTCTACAAAATAGTGGGTATAAATAAAATATGAGAACTTTTTCAGAATATACCAGCAACTCTTGAAAATAACAAATAGTCTTAGAGACAATGTAAATTGTGAAACTATGTTAGTGAAAATAATCAATACACATCCCACTTTAATAAAAACTAATCTTTCAGTAATATGTTGTATATCGTAATAATATACGGAAATATATGAAATTAAACAATATACTCGACGAAATTCAATAAAAAATAATAAATAGTTGACGAAACGCTTTAAAACAATACAGACAATCACAGTAAATCCATATAGACTACGGTAAAAAAAGTTTTGGAGTTATGAAAATTATAAAAACACAATGCTGGGATCTTCTGTAAAATACCCAAAGTAAACTTAATGAAGATAGTTAAGTTACATTTTCAGCATAGCTAAATGGTATATACAACGAAAAAATTTGGATTGTTTACAAATAAACTATTAGACTGCTAATACATCTTATTCTTAATTATTTGTCTTATGGACTTTTGTTCAAACACTCTTTTATAAACATCTTTATTGTGACGCATACATGTTACAGCTTGTACGAGATTTGTACAGGTGCCGTGTCAAGACTGTTGACATTCTTGATAACCTTCCGTTATCAGTCGGAGCTTAGCCTAGTTCACCGAGGGAATAACTACTCTAGTTCTTGATAAAGACAATTTTTCTATTGATTGTTGTGGGAAAACTCTTTTTAAAAAAGGTAAGCGTCTAAGTTTTGAAATATAACCCAACAGTGTCTTATAGGACTGTATTTTTTCCAAGAATTGCGATTTTTCAGTATAGGCCCTAACTCAAGTTTTTACGGATAAAATATTTAAAAAGAATAGGTATGTTTTCACCATAACTTATCTGCTCATTTATGCATTAAAGTCTACTTTTCTCATCTTCCGTTCTTAACTTTTAGGCTGACATCAAAGTTTATGCGTCATTCCAAACTTACAGTTTTTAACTGAATTACAATACTTAAACTAGACATTTTAAACAATGTTGCGCATACTAAAAACTCAAAGAAATGTCAATGGACTCTAGTTTTAGTGAATAAGTCATCCTCGATTCATATACCTAATGTAATATAAAATGACTAGCGGGTCATCTAATAAATATAAATGTTCAGAATAAATACAAGAAATGCAAATAACAATCATAAATCACTTTGTCATAACCTCAAAAGTCACCTTAGCAATTTATAACATGAATTATGTGCTTATAATATAAATATACCAGTGGCAAATCCTAGCCGTGCACCCTCTCTTCTTCTGCCTTTCGTTATCAATCATATGATCTTACCCTCCTCCTCGAGTCACATTCATTTTTATACTTTTGACATTTTATTTGAACAAATAGTCTCCTTGATTTCAAGTTCCTTGGCTATAAATGCCCTGTTTTTTTTTTGCGATGGATGTAGATTTCAAGTGCTCAATACCGTAATTGAGAATTATTTTAAAGATTAGATTCATTGACAAATTGTATGTGACGAAATTGTTAAATAACTATACGAATAATAATGTAGATTTGATCGAAGTAGGTAATCATAAAGATTCTTTTAACCAGTTTCGTAATGATTTCATGTACCATTATTAATTAAACATGAATACCATTTCAGTTAATTTATTTGAATACGTGTTTACAAAAATAATGTATGTAATTGACTGTTGCTGTAATTTTATTTAATATTCACATATACCTATCTTCTTCCATTTCTAATTATAATTATTATTTTCTTACTTTTTTCACTGTTTTGGCTCCGTTACTATCCGACATCTATAAATATTTCCAAACAAAGTGCAACAGAAATAGTCATCATCCACTCGCTTCACACAGCTATCATAAATTTCCCCAAACTGCCTTCTGCTTCTGTTTCCCATCAACTAATGAACTGTCAGTTTCTCCAAGCTCGCGTAAATTCATTGCTGCCAACATTCAAATGTCAACTCACGACATTATCTGTGTTCCGTTCCAGAGTTCCAGACAGGAAATATCAGCATGAACGAGGTGGATCGGACTGAAATAGCGCGAGAATGTGGCGCGACTTCTTTGATACGTTATTATTAATAGTTTACGGGTTTTATCGTCCGGTGCTGGCACGTGTCGTCCCTTTGTCGCTAACTGGTTGTTCAAACTGGAACTGGAGTTGGAATTGGAACGGTTCTTTCTTACATGTTCCGGAACGAAATGTGTGAAGAGTATTGGTGTCTTGATGTTAATTAGACCACACATTGTAATTGTGAAGATTGTTTTGTTGAGTTGGCTGGGCTGCGATTCTTATACTTAATTTTAGTTTCATCAAGTAATAGTTATTGAAAATGTTAAAAAGAATAATTGCTTATTAGATGTGGATAAACAGAAAGAATGGTTATGAATTAACGTTTGAAAAACATAGAAAATATAACCTTCAAGTCGAGGCGTGAGTCTGGGAAATTTAATGGGCCTATTTGCTAATAGGCACATAGATCTATTTGCGGGGTTCTGCCTGCTGACTTCCTAAAAGCGTTTTCCAAAATAATAAAATGTCTCATAGAGAAGATACAAAGAAATATATTTTTTATAAATTTATGATTTTATCTAGATGTTGTGTTAATTGTCCCAGAGATTATTTACAAAAACTAGTTATAATATCAACATTTGCGTGATGTACAAGTTTTATTTTAAGGCATTTTAGAATTTTACTAAAATAAAAAAATATTTAATTTAAAACTGTTCAACATAAATTAATTGTTATCTCGTCAGTTCAAGCAAATCAACGTCAATTCAAGTTAGAAATTCAGTTAGCAATAGGATTTGTTTTCTTTTGTAAAGCTTATGAATGTAGCTGTATGAAAACTCTGACTTTATTTTTTATAAGTTTTAAATCAATGTTACTTTTGTAAAAATCGTTGACATGAGTCACTTAAATCTCACAGGGGCTTATGAAAATTTAAATTAGTATAATGATATCCATAACAATTTAGTATGGTTAATTCTAATGTACAAAAACTAAAATAATGTGCGAGATAATTAATAAACTTATCTGAATGAGCAACTAAAAAAAGATTAACAAACTTGATTTACAAAGAAAATTTTTTTATTACAATTAGCCATTTCACGTAGATAAATGTTGATTTTGACTAGCGTAGGTGTTTATAAACAAGTAACGTAGTCCACGAACTCTTAGGGGAGGGCAAAGTAAAATGTGGCCACGAAGTGAGCTGTTTTAGTGTACAGGTGAGATTTACTACTCGAGGGGCGGCGAGCGACTTGGGGGTGGTTGGGGGTATCTTGAAGGGGGGGGTAGTATATAGACACATAGGGAGGAGCGTCGCACGGGGGCGCCGCGCGAATAATTTAGTCGATCCTGTTTCTATTTTTGATCCTCCGTCTGACAAATGGACGTGGCTAAAGGATCTAGTGGATTACCAGGTTACCATATTTTCTGGTGAAAAATGTCCAGATTAAATTTCAAGTATAAATATTTATTACACTCCAACCACAGTAACGAAAGCAATTCTACTAGATAATGTTCAACAAGTTGTTAGTTTATTATGATGTAGGTTTATCGGCCAAAATTTTATTTTAAACGTTCTTAAGTTTGTAAAAGTAATCGTGTTATGATTTAGCGGAGACAATTAAACTTTTTGAATGAAATCAAGAATTGGCGTTCTATCTCAAATTAGTTTTTAGCTTGATAAAGGTTTATGGTTTAACAAGTTAATTCAAACACACTGCTACTTTCCAATGGTTTTATCATACAAAACCCTAAAATTGCCCAGCACTCGTCTTCAGAGAAGGAACAATATAATCTCCAGTTCAAGTTCTTTCTCAATATTGTCTGTTTTCCTGAAAATTTGTGTTGTTATTCGTATATTACAGGGCTCTTCATAATAGAACCTAAGACATTTTAATTCAAACATCGCATAATTTGGTTGGTTTCACGTTGCTCTACTATATATAAATATTGAATCGTCGTACCTTGTAACCTTTGAAAATCTAATATACTGTGTTAAAGGAGTAGTAGGCTAAGTACAGTAATTACAATACTATAATACCTCCGCCGTAGAAACCTGCAGACTAAGCGAATTTCTATATGTCTAATTGGATTCATACTTTCCTTTGTTTAAAGTAGCTTGTATTAATAATTTTAGTATGTAAAAATTGTCAAACTTAACTAAGTACAGTGTAAACCTAGCAGGCTCGAGAAAACCATTATCTGATATTCTCAACATCAAGGATGAGAGTGGTTCACGTATTGGGGATCCAAAATTGGTTTCTACTATGTTCAATAGATTTTTTTGTGGATGTTGGCAGTGGAAATTTAAATGCTTGCCGAAATTCTTTTAATTTGAAATCTGTTTCTTCTGACCCCGTTTTTCTTAATGTGTAAGCGAGAAGGAGGTACAATAAAAAATATAATCAAGTCTTTGAAAACAAATCCATTGTCAGGCTGTGATAGTGTGTCATCAAAGCTTCAGAAGTCATGTTGTGAATTATTGGTAGATCCTTTGGTTATTAGCATCAACCACTCCTTTCAAACGAGAAGTTTTCCAAAGTTATTGAAAAGGCATTTTTAAATAGGTTGTTGACTTTCATAAACCACAACACACTTTTGTGCCCTAATCAGTTTGGTTTCGTCAAAGGTGGGTCTCCTGTCAATTAAATGTTTTCAATCATTGATAGGGTTTGAACGCATTAGACAAAGTAGCATCCGTCTCTGGAGTCTTCTTCGATATTCGGAAAGCTTTTGATATGGTCTCTCATAATTAATTGCTAGAAAAGATTGACACCATTGGAGTGCGTCCCCTATCTGTCATATGCGTAATAATTTGTTACTAATCGTGTTTATTGTAAATACACTAGAAGTGTTTAGGTATTTGGCGTGCAGCTGTAAAGACGGTGACACACTATCGATCTTTTCCCCGAACAAGACCCCGAACCGAGCAGGGAGAAGGGAGAAGGGAGGTCGAAGGGAGGATGTTCGATAGTGTGTCACGGGTCCGTACACCGATCAAGACGCCGAACAAGACATCAGGCCGAGCAGGGAGACGAGCGCTCTGGAGGCGGTTTTTTGGCGAAAGATCAAAGAAAAGATCGGTCCGATGTACGGTCCGATGTACGATAGTGTGTCACGGTACATTTTTGCCCCGTACATCGTCGCGAGCGCCGCACCGAGCGGCCGCCTGCGCTAGCATTGATAGTTCTGATTTAATATGGCAATTAAACTCTTTAATTGGTAAAATAAATAAATGTTGGGTAATATGTTGCCGTTAGATATTATAATCATTTTATATGTAATGTTTGTGGTTTGTTTGGTCAAAGTTGAAAGTGTAGAAACCGTTAAATCAATTATATCAATAATATTAAGGTTGAATTAAATAATTGATGTTGACTTAAATTCTTTCAAAAATAATATAAACATTAATATTATTAAAGGCAATTAAAATGATCATTCTGTAACGTTATTTCAATGAATAAAACCAATAGAAATCAATAGATATAACTAAGCATCCTTTCTAGAATATTTTATTTTTGCGACAAGTTTTCAAAATGCGACTTTTAACAATAATTTTTATGTTATAGAAACTTTTTGGCTTTGGTCTGATGTGCATTTTTTAGACTGGGACCAGTCGGGTAGTTTCGGGGTAATTTTGAACCAGTTGAAGGGTAAAAAGTCTGGTCTGAAGGGTAAAACCAATGATGTTTAACTTGAATTTAGTAATTGATGTTATACTTTAATTCTTTCAAAATTAATATAAACATAAATATTATTAAAGGCAATCAAAATTATTATTCTGTAACATGTTATTTCATGTTTTATTACTGTTTTAGTATTACTGCCTCTGCGCTCTCACTCGCACACACTCTCTATCTCTCTCCAAACTTCCTTTTGCCGCGCTCGGTAGAATTCGTCTGGTCTTGGTCATGTTCGGGGAAATGTTCGGAGTAAAATTTTGCTGATATTTATCTCCCTTCTCCCTTCTCCCTGCTCGGTTCGGGGTCTTGATCGGGGAAAAGATCGATAGTGTGTCACCGCCTTAAGGTTTCATGAAACACTTTAGAAGCCCCGCTGTCACATTTGCCGACACAACAACAAAAACACGTGACTGGTGGCAATTAATAAAAGACGCTCACTTCCAATTTTCATTGGGGGCATTTCATTGAAACCCAACAAATTATAAAATGTTGCATACTCAATGGTACAAGCCGTAGAATCGAAACTAAAACAAGAAAATGATATCAACTTTGGCTACATAAAACAAAAATGACACGCCATGATTTATTGCTAGAAAAGCTTGTCTACATTGGAGTGCGTTCTCTTGCTGTCATATGCGTAATAATTTGTTACTTATCGTGTTTATTGTAAATACTATAGAAGTGTTTAGGTATTTGGCGTGCAGGTGTAAGGCTTCATGCGACACTTTAGAAGCCCCACTGTCACATTTACCGACACAACAACAAAAACACGTGACTGGCGGCAAAATTTCAATTAAAGACGCGCATTTCCACTTTAGGACATTTCATTGAAACCGAACAATTTATAAAATATTGCATACTCAATGGTACAAGCCGTAGAATCAACACTAAAACTAGAATAGAATATTGGTGCACTCAGACGTCAGAAACATTTAAAACAAAAATAACACGCTTTAGATTTACAATAAGATAAGCCTACTTATGTTAATATTGTATCGTCAATAGGTATGTCTACTATATTATGACAGTTACCGATCTACACTAACACTGTGTCGTATATTGCTATTAGTTTACCCACGTTTACCAGACAGCACGATGATTGATACAACTAGACCTACACATATGTAGTTCACATTATATTCGCATTAGTCATGTCTCTCAAGACAGATTGTTCTCGATTGCTGTCAAGTTTACATCAAATCTCAGCAGATATGTTTGGATAAGAGGCGAAAGTTGATGTTGATCATTAATATTGTCAAAATAATCCTAATAGTAATCTAGATTAGTTTTACTACACCACCAAAATATATGACAATAGTAATTACATTTTCAATGGTTTTAGTTTTCTCCTGTCTAAAGATGTACTTAATAGAAGTGTGAACTAACCCTTCTAATTATCAGCTTAGCTCAATTCAAAATCAATGGTTTTATGTTTACCACAATGGTAAATTGTATTACGTAAAAAGTAAAGCACATCATTACCATACATATAATATATCAAACACACTCTTACTTATAATGGTAACTTCAGTTAGTAGGAGTGTTACACGTAACAATATCAACAGCACTCTATTACTTACTCCATTGAAACGTTGTATATCGCTGCATTACTCAGGTGTTCAAGCGGTGAGTCTACCTATTACTGTACTTTACTTACATTACCTGCACACTTACAATATCAACAGCACTCTATTACTTACTCTATGGAGACGTTATCGTTGCATTACTCTGTGCTCAGGTGTTCCAGCGCTGGGGCCACCTATTACTTGACTTACATTACCTGTACACTTACAATATCAACAGCACTCTATTACTTACTCCATACAGACGTTATCAATGCATTACTCTGTGCCCAGGTGTTCAAGCGCTGGGCCTACCTATCTATTACTTGACTTACATTACCTGCACACTTACAATATTAACATCACTCTATTACTTACTCTATGGAGACGTTATCAATGCATTACTCTGTGCCCAGGTGTTCAAGCGCTGGGCCTACCTATCTATTACTTGACTTACATTACCTGCACACTTACAATATCAACAGCACTCTATTACTTACTCCATACAGACGTTATCAATGCATTACTCTGTGCCCAGGTGTTCAAGCGCTGGGCCTACCTATCTATTACTTGACTTACATTACCTGTACACTTACAATATCAACAGCACTCTATTACTTACTCCATACAGACGTTATCAATGCATTACTCTGTGCCCAGGTGTTCAAGCGCTGGGCCTACCTATCTATTACTTGACTTACATTACCTGCACACTTACAATATTAACATCACTCTATTACTTGCTCTATGGAGACGTTATCGTTGCATTATTCTGTGCTCAGGTGTTCCAGCGCTGGTCCCACCGATTACTTGACTTACATTACCTGTACACTTACAATATCAACAGCACTCTATTACTTACTCTATGGAGACGTTATCGTTGCATTACTCTGTGCTCAGGTGTTCCAGCGCTGGGACCACCGATTACTTGACTTTCATTACCTGTACACTTAGAATATCAACAGCACTCTATTACTTACTCTATGGAGACGTTATCGTTGCATTACTCTGTGCTCAGGTGTTCCCGCGCTGGGCCCACCGATTACTTAACTTAACTCTTACTTGACTTGTGTCCATTACAATATTAACAGCACTCTATTACTTGCTCTATGGAGACGTTATCGCTGTATTACTCTGTGCTCAGGTGTTACAGCGCTGGGACCACCGATTACTTGACTTATATTACCTGTACACTTACAATATCAACAGCGCTCTATTACTTACTCTATGGAGACGTTATCGCTGCATTACTCTGTGCTCAGGTGTTCCAGCGCTGGGACCACCGATTACTTGACTCACATTACCTGTACACTTATAATATCAACAGCACTCTATTACTTACTCTATGGAAACGTTATCGTTGGATTACTCTGTGCTCAGGTGTTCCAGTGCTGGAACCACCGATTACTTGACTCACATTACCTGTACACTTACAATGTCAACAGCACTCTATTACTTACTCTATGGAGACGTTATCGCTGCATTACTCTGTGCTCAGGTGTTCCAGCGCTGGGACCACCGATTACTTGCCTTACATTACCTGTACACTTACAATGTCAACAGCACTCTATTACTTACTCCATGGAGACGTTATCGCTGCATTACTCTGTGTTCAGGTGTTCCAGCGCTGGGACCACCGATTACTTGCCTTACATTACCTGTACACTTACAATGTCAACAGCACTATATTACTTACTCTATGGAGACGTTATCGCTGCATTACTCTGTGCTCAGGTGTTCCAGCGCTGGGACCACCGATTACTTGCCTTACATTACCTGTACACTTACAATATCAACAGCACTCTATTACTTGCTCTATGTAGACGTTATCGCTGAATTACTCTGTGCTCAGGTGTTCCAGCGCTGGGGCCACCGATTACTTGACTTACATTACCTGTACACTTACCATTCCTTACGTTCCGCTCAGGCCTGCCATTATCACATTATCTTTTAAACTCTGGTACACGACAAGCCATTGTTGTCCTAGTCCCGTTATAATCGAGAAGTAAACACCTTTTGTTCAGTGTTTTAATTGATTGTGGTTTTAACCGAAGAATGGTAATTGTAGAATTATGTCAACTGACTTTTAAATGCGGTACGACAAAGGGAAAGATAAACTCGATGTCTTGAGTAAGTGAAACACTCGAGTTGTAAACAGCCTGTGAACTATGTACCTGTTACAGCAAATATATTTTCACAATACCGTCCGAAGATATGAGCTATAAAAATGGTGTAATTGAAGACAGTTGAAGTTATAATTGAGAGAAAAGTATTATTAGTAGTTCTGTTTCGGGTCAACCGATTAAGTTGCTATGGAATGGTTATGCAAAACGATTAAAATGATTAGATTCCACACTCTTGTAAAATTATAGTTATTTTGGCAAAAGAAGAACTTTCAGCAGCCCTATAACTATAGGGTATAACTATAGCGGTGGTGCATATAACTTAGGTGGTCAAGGATATAATAAACCATAAACGTATAAACGCCATTGCAGATATCAAAAATATATTTATACAAAACCAGAGTGTATTAAAGAACTATTTACAGAAGCTTTTTATTTTGTTCCTATTCAAACCATCACATTTGCATTAATTGGTGGGATTTTGTATTTATTTGACTTGAAAATGTAATACGTCTTTTGTCGCCGTTTGTAAGTTTAATTACAATAAACCACGATTACTAGAAAAAATACCGGTATGGATCATAAACATAAACAAATGAACGTTGTTGGCCTGAATCTTATACTAATAGCATTGAACATGTTTTGGCAGTTCCATTTAAGCAATGTTAAATAATGTTTATTTTCGGGCCAAACACGTCATTTATTTATGTTTATGATCCATACCGGTATTTTTCTAGTAATCGTGTAATAAACAAAGCAAACTACATAGCGTAGATACACGCCACGTTCTAGAGTGAAGCTGGGGTAGACTCCGGTGACGTCACATAATGGATTACAGTTACCTCAGCGTCACCCTCCGTGTGTCCAATACCGTTAATGTGGGGGGCTCAGCTTATCTATTAATTAGTCAAGCCGCTGTTTTGTAAATTAATTAAAACATCAACATCTGCCATCTCGCCAGCCTTCCGACTCATTCCGCTCACACTGTTTTGTTAAGCTGTTTGTTCAATTTTTATTTTCATTTTCGTTAAAACGTCGATGTTTTAACTGTCGAGTGCAACTTCAACTTATGACTCATACTTGCTTCAAATATGATTACAGGATGGTGTCACCATTGACTTTACAGTATAGTCCCAAGTCTGGTAGATTTTTCTTAGAACAAAGTTAGTAGTGATAATTCTGAAGTAGAACTAGAACTAAAACTAAAACAAAATATTATTAATGGTCACGAGTCTTAATTCGCTTTTAGAAATTTTTATAAGTAGAGGATAAGTTGACCGATTTTATTTTAATTCCTGTCGATCTTTCGAAAAAGTTATACTTGATTCCATATCGGATCTAATTTTGTTCCTGGTGTAGTTCAGGAGGGTTGGTATTGGTTTGGTTCGTATAGTGAACCTATTAAATTTTCTCTTATGTAAGTTGTCTTAATTCTGATTGAACTAAAGTTTAACGGTTTATTTTTTAGGCTGATAATTTACTTAGACTATTGAGGGAACTAAAGTAATCGTGAACTATTTATGCCAGAGATAATGATATTTGCTCTCTATATATTTTATGTAGGCTATAGCATCCAATAATTTCGATACTACATTTTCAGATTATTATCCAATGAAAGAGCATGTTAGTGAAACGATATTTTGGTCCTCATTCATCATCAAATTATAGTGAAAACCTCATGAATTCAGATAGCTACAGTTATACAAATACAATCACAGCACTTCCTGTATTTAATTTACCAAAATTAAGTACTGTAGCTTTCAAATCACATAATAACAGTACTATAAAATATCACGATATTTTAGTCCCTGACCACGTTTTACATAATTAGTTAAAGATAATTAGACCACCCTGTATATCAGATGCTTATCCACACGTACACAAACCATTGTTAATGTCAGTTCTCAATGCTTATTTGCGTATTTCTAAAGTACTCGGCCGTTACGCTCCAACGGGGAAATTTAATGCTGAATAATCACGTCATTATGGTAATTTTATTCGGGAGTTTTGGCAACATTGATCAGCGGTCGTGGCACACGTCTGGCTAACTAGGGAAAGTAAAATACGTTGGATGAACTGACGTAATGATAACTAGAGTTGCGTAGCTAACTACTCGTGTAACTAACAGCTGTTTGATAACTAACTGGTTCGCCAACAATGGATTGGGCTCAGTGATAACGAGAATTAACGTACACAACGGGAGAAATATCAGCATGGGGAAATGTTGCCGTGACTGTGGGAAATGTCAAAACAACTTTGACGTGTGTTTTAGACATACAGTACTTCATTCTGGATCCATCTCAGTTGTGGATCAGATAATTTTAAGGGATGTTTATGATCGATACATGTAGCATGTGTTAATACTAATTTGTCATCTAATTCAAATTAATAATACCAGTTTATTATTATATTTATATTATATGTAGTTAACAATATTCAAACAAATAAATTAACATTACAAGCTATTGCTTAAGGTAATCTAAAGTCTTAACTAAATAAGGGAGCTCGCATTGTAAAATCTACCCTTAAGAAGAGGGAATATTCTAACTACTTGAAACTGAAACCAAACTGGTCTTGACAACTTTTAACAGCATCATATTTTGCTACATGATAATAAGTATACACAAAGGAATGGTTACTGCGAACTTTTTAAATCGGGAAGAAATGTCAATGACACACCTGAGAGTGATTTCAGTATTACCACAATAAAGCAAACCTGCATAAGCGAATGGCTACTAAACTAAATATTTGCTTCTGCAACTCGGATAAAGTATGTAAGTTTATTGTAGATTGAAATGTGGATGATCAGTTGTTTTCAGTAAAAAGATCTCAGAGAAAAGGCTATGAACAACAGAAAAGAAAGCTTTACTTATTTTTGAAAAAAGTCTGGTCCAAATGAAATTGACAGTAAACACAAACATAACACAATAACATGTTTTGTAAATATTTTCGAAGTCGGTAAAAAATTTTGCGGCTTCGCTTGTTTTACGCCCTCCTTTAATAAATCAGATCCTCCCTCCCATACTTCAGCTCGAGGAACATACGACTCGGGGTAGGAATTCTCGTAAACCTGTGTTGTAAAACTGAATCTGAAAACGGATTCCGCATTGGACGTCTCAAAACGTAAAAAATACACTGATAAAACACGATAAGTATTTCCCTCTCACCTACGTTACACATGTGGTGTATCTGTCTAGGTTATAGGTTTAAAACGATCGATTTGCAAATTTATGCTAATTTTATTCCTCAAATCGCTGAGATTGAAGTGCAAAGAGGTCGAGGGTACTTCCGACACGATTCCGTGAAGTGTAAAAGACGCTGAGAAGCTGGCAAACTCTTGTGTATGTGGTTAAAATTCCGTATGTTTCGTGGAATAAAAACGGTAGTGTTATTTTGTGAAAATTAAGTAAGCTAGTTTTTCTGTTTAAATGTTGTTTATACAATAATACATAACATTATGTTTTTCATGTTGTAAAACGTCACAAGAAAACGTGAAAATTGATCCTAAACACATAAAGAACTTCTAAAACGATAAATGTTTTGAAATAAACATTGTAACATTTACCCATAAGAGCCCAAGTTGGGCAATAAAATTAAAATCATTGTATGGTGGTTTTTAAACTCGTAATCCTCCAGTCAAGTGTTGTCGAGAACTATCCTTTCTTAACAACTCCCAACATCCAGGAAAATTGTTTTAGTTCACAATATCCAATTATATTCTGCATGTAGCTGCGAAACTTCAAAATCATATCGAAGCATTGTGGTCTTTCACAAAATGTATTGTGTGATTTTCAGGTATTATTCCATCAATAGATATTCAATTTATGTAACAATTTAGTTTGTAATACTTCCTTACTTCATGTTTATAAATGACTGAAAAAGTACAAACTAGTAATAATACACGCTCCACAAATAATTGTTTAACCTCAACTAGCACATACAAAACTCCTTCCGCTCCATTATACCATATTAGCACTCAGCTTATAACATCTCGCTCTCTCTTAGATACACAATTCCAACCATAATATGATTTTCAACTTTTACCCTAGAGAACTAAAGAAAATTTGAGTAGATTCCCTTCTTTACACACCTAGGCCTACAGGCGCAGCTGTTCTGAATCAACAGCCTAGGCGGGTCAAGAGGGGCAGAGCCCTAGAGTCGTGACTGACTAGTGACGGCCCGACAGGAGGCAGTGTAGTAGGTCTCTAGGTCCCGCTTCCTGGGTGGCGGTGGAAATCATAATATTTACCCCGGACCTGTACGAAAGTTCATTGTATTCAATTCTGAATGTGGTGTCTCATTTTTTACATTTAATTATATCCCAAGGAATTTGTGGGAGTGTGGTTTTGATTTCATGCAGCATGGAGTTTTGGTAATTTAATTACAGTGTTAACTTGTAATTCAATTGTAATTGATTTTAACTTTTCATTTGAAATTGACAATAGGGACTTAAACCCATATTTTTTAGCAGTCGTTAAAATGGTGGGCGGCGACCTATAAGCTACGCGCGCACTACGGCGGCACGGCACGGACGGGCGGTACGGCACGGACGGGCGGTACGGCACGGAAGGCATTTTTAAGAGGGGGTGCGCGCACTAGGGCGGCACGGCACGGACGGACGGGACGGGACATCCGCACATCCGCAATATAGGACAGTCGACAGTCTGCGAGCTAAAACTTGTGAGTAAGATGGATGTAGATAAAGTGGTTATAGTAGGTTTAATTTTAGCAGAGGAAGAGGAGACAAGAAGGCGGAAGAAAAGATTTTTGATACACCACATAAACATGAAAAAACTAAGTTTTGGAGAGTTCCACACCTTGTTTCCTGATCTTGTAGAGGATGGCGTGTAAAACCTACCTGATTAATACATAATAGATCCTATTTCTACCTATATATTTTCACGCAGAACGTTATTAAAATATTCCGGATGTCGCATGTCGTACAGTTTCGGATATTTCTCAACGAGAACAATAAACTAACTAACATCTATGTTTAGTAACCATAGTATACAATACAACAAACGAAAACATTGCGACTTTGACAGAGACCAGTTGAGAATGGCGGAAGTCCCGGGCCGCCCGCCCGGTCGGTGTGCTGTGCTCCCGGGCGGCACGGGCGGTACGGCAGCTCGGAAATGTCCTAGAGTTCTGTCTCCCGGACTTTTTAACAAACGGCGGAAGCTGCCGAACGTCCGTTGCCGGCCGTCCCGCCGTAGTGGGCGCACTCGTATTACATTCCATGTTATTAACTTTTAAAAATTGCCGTGCCGGCCGCCCGTCCGTGCCGTGCCACCGTAGTGCGTGCTGCTCTATACTCGCCATTCGACCGCAAAGGGTAAAATTCCAACATATTTATTACAGTTGGCTATTTAGAAACAGCTTGAGAAACTAAAAACTATCGAAATAAAAAGTACATTAAGTACATAAACTGTTGTACTTTTGAAAAGGACATTATTAATCATATACTTTGTAAAATTGGCCTTAGTTTGTTTTAAATCTGTTGCACAATGTTCTGTTTATTTGTTTGAATTAAAAATCTCACTCGCGTATCAAGGACGTATTCCATCTGTTATGTGGAAACTATTTCCGTTTGTCCAATCACTTCGTTATTTAAAATTTTGAAGTGTGAATGTTGTTTTATTAAAAACAAGACCACGCTTCTTCTTAATTTCCCTTCATTTTGTTGAATGCAGCATTTCTGTACAACTAGCTGAACAGGATCCAAATCCTAGAACATCCCAAAGTGCTCAATACCAACTGAAAGATTCAAGCGGTGTTCCGAAAGGCATACTTCCAAAGTGCACTGCTGCGAAACACTTTCTGAACAGTACTGGTACTTTCTTGGTCCCAACTAGGGTGTTATCAAACTAAAAGGGATTTGTCTGATAACACAAAACGATATTTTGTTATCAGACTAAAATGTTTTTTACTTGAAGGGAGTTGTCAGACACTACTGACATATTTTCCAACCTCTCAAATTCACCTTCCTCGTCCGGATACTACAGAATGATGTACACATTACCGGATGGTCACCATCACCTCTAAGTGATTACATGTACCACGTATCCGCGGCATCGGTGTATTACTAGCCTCACAGGATGGCCGTTATTAGTTTATGTTTCTATTAGATAATGCATGCAAATTGATGGGAGCCTCTTCACGTTTGGGATCACCCTTATTTTCCTGTAGAATGGAGCGGTTTGACTTGTTTTTGTGACCTTATCGTGATCCTGTGTTTTGTACCTAAACAGAACGTGTGTTTTCATAATGAAAAATGAAAATAATTTAGCGGTAGGTGTTCCTTGGAACATAATAAATATAAGGAATTTATACGGCAAACAACGATAATACTGGGGGAACTTTATTTTTTTAAACAGGTTCTTGAAAACTGCCCGGTTTTTTAAGTAGCTACTGTATTAATTTGATATGCAAATATTAGTTAAGGAGTCTAACATTACAGTAATCATTTATGAAAACTTGGACTCAGCGACACGCTCTTTAAAGATAATTATGAATGCAATGTGAGTGTAGAAAGGAGCGACATATTCTGTGAATCTTTGTTACTGATTAAGTGCATCTTTTTTTTATTAAAGATCGAATCAAGATCATTGATTAAATACCCAATGATAATGGATAGCTGGGCCCATCAAAACTGTTCCAAAACTGGCTGTTTTGAACCTTAAAAATCTACACACTATTATCAGGTTCGAACAGGTGATCATCTTTTGATTACAAGAACTACTTAGCTACAAACAATTACTGTAATTGTATTGGGATTCAGTTTGAATTTGTGCCTTCAATTAAGCAGCAAAAGCAGAAGAAAATATGACATTGTCAATAGTACTTTTTCAATTATTAACCCTAAAGCAAATTTATTGAAAATGTTAACTTCCAGCTATTATTTATGGTAAAATCAATATACAGACATATATTCAAGTTTAGTAATGCCTTACCGCAAGTATAAAAGATTCTTTTAAATTTCAGACTCACTGATAAAGAATACCTTACTATTTTGTGCGGTTTGGTTTTGTGTACAGTATAAAAAGTGATTCAAGATCGGTGCTAACCAACGCGGAAATTCAAACATTTTGTTTGATCTTTGAACATCCTTGTGGTGCTGAAAGCTGTTACCGGAAGTGTTGCAGAACTCAGTTATCAAGGAAGTCAGCTGTTAACACCGTTAACACCTCGTCTTGCACCAACACGTCCGTTTGTTATCAGTCAATCCACACGCGGCTCCGCTAACAATGTTTATACATTGATAACAAAACTTGTTTGTTCTACCTGGAGTATTTTCGGATATTCTTGCACGTGCGAAATACACTAAGCTGATCCTACTAATATTATAAATGAGAAAGTTTGGATGGATGGATGTATGGATGTATGGATGTATGTTTGTGACAAGTGAACGCGAAAAATACTGGTCGGATTGGGCTGAAATTTGGCATGATGATAGCTCACATTCTCGATTAACATATAGGCATATTCTTATTTCAAAAATCCTTTCGGGCTCCGCCCCAGTGGCTCTGGAGTTTCCCATGTTAACCTTATGAGAAATGAAATTATTGAATTTTAACAGCTGTTTCAATTAAACAAGTTGGTTCTGTTCTGTGATGTTCAATAGCATTAAAGTTACAAAAATTACCAACAGGGTGCAGCACTATTATTTCTTTTACATTTATGACAACAGCTAATTTGCAACCAAAAGGTGAGTGAGCGTAGCGAACGAACTTCAACCTGGAGGCGAGTTAGCGTAGCGAACGAGCTAACCTGAAGGCAAGTGAGCGCAGCGAACGAGCTCCAACCTAAAGGTGAGTGAGCGTAGCGAACGAGCTCCAACCTAAAGGTGAGTGAGCGTAGCGAACAAATTTCAACCAGGACGTGATTGAGCCATGCGAACGAGATAATCTTGAAAATTAAGAAGTTAAACGGGGCAAAGCCCGCGGGTTACAGCTAGTGATATATAAGGAATTACTTGGCACTATTTTATTCAATAAACGTATAAATTAAGTTTTAAGATCAAGACTTTTGAATGCGAAAGACTGGAGCCGTTATAACTGCATGAAATATGCGACAGTCAACAATAAGATATTTGTAACAATTTGGTTTAATGAAAGGAAACTGTCTTTAAAAACAGTATAAATTTTTGGTGGATTTATTGAACCAAGTCCTTTACGGAATACAACCTTAACAAGAGGGTGGGAATGTCTAATTCAAAATAGGTCACAGTTAGCTGTGATAGCAGTTAAAAATAATTGAAAATACAATACCTAAAGTAATATGGTAATTTAGATTATTTTTTCTACACGATCCTGCTACACAACATATGTGTCAAGTGACACACAATGAAGTTCGCCTCGTGTTTCGCGTCCCCGGAGTGGTGAGCGATTTGCGAGGACACAGTTGACACGATTGTAGATAGTTGTGATCGAAGTGGGATGTGAATGTACCGGAATGCAGCAGCCTTGGCGTGTAATGACGACAACGGTACATCTCAGCGTGATGGAGGATCACGCACAGCCGTGCCTCCGCCTCCACCTTGGACCGTTGCCCCTTGGACACCCACTGACTACCGGGGGTCAGGGAGACAGAAGACGTGGGTCCAGAGTGGGTCCAGAGAGGCTGTGTCAGGGACTGTGTTCTTCTACACTTTGCGTTCTTTGTTTGGCGAGGTTGTTCCTGGATCACAGCAGAGAAAGACAAGTCCAATAGGCGCACAAAATGAAAATGTCTCATCACACGTAAGAATTACTGTAAGCTATTAAAATGTGTTTGGGGCGTTCGATCTGCAAACTTAGAAACTATAGGATAGGTTATCTTATTCAACAAAAGCAGTGTACGCAACACACCTGATCCTCCTACATACTTTGGCGAACAACAATTTATTGTTTCATTTCATGAGGACAAAATTTCACAAATTACTTCCATACAGATATTCAAACGGCTTGAATACGTAACTAAAATTTTCTAATCGAGATCAGGTAATCATGTCCTAGTATTTAATCAATAAAATCGTAAAAATCGTGAATAATGTTTTTTTTATTTTTTTGTTCCGTTGTAGTTTTGATGACCAAAGTGTTTTCAAGATTTCACAACCGTAACGTACTACGAGTATTAACGGAGCACCTGTAAGGTTATTGAAGTTACTATTGATTTCCAACCCCAATAAATCAGCTGACTCCCAATGCTCCACTGCTAGAGGCGGAGCGTCTCTCACGATCAGACTGAGTCGTGCAGTCATCACCGTTCATGCGTAAATAGTCTAACGAGCTCAGTTAACAGCGCTGCGTACTGCGTCGGCGCAGTGCAATGTGTATGCGTGTGATGCGTACTGCTTGAGTGGAGCTGCGTACTGCGTCGGCTGATGTGCGGGCATTGTTTTTAGCTGCGGAAAACTCGCCTTTACTCAGAAAAGCTGTGCCTTCAAATATTATGGCTTTGGTTCGATGGCTGTGCTCCGGGAAGAATGCTGTGTTAAGGCACTGCTGTGAAAGAATGATTCGCTGCTTCTTTCGCGTCGGCGCACTGCACTGCGCATTGATTATGTCATTGAAATAATTATTTTGAGTATTGCATTTTATGTTTGAAAATTACCTACGAAATGTTTTCAAAATGAGTTATTGGTGGGATTGCTTCTGCTGGTCTTACAACCCAAACATTGTATTTTTGCATTTAAATTTGGGCACAATACCAAGGATGTTTTTTTTTAAATAAAAACACCCCTTACCAAAAGTTTGGGAAAAAGTAGTTATTGAAATTTTATAGAACCATAAAATAGTTAAGAAATAATGTGAGCAAATTATTTAATTGTAATGGAAATAAGAATATATAATTTAAAATTTAAGTATTCGTAGGAATATATTTTTCAATTCCTTATTCATTGACTGTGTACGAAGAGGAAAATACATAGTGTTCAGCGATAAAAAGGTTTTGGCCAAAGTTGCCAAATTTTGCTGTTCTGTTTAGGAACCTAAGTAATCACTCAGAAATAAGTTCGTATATATCAGCAAATCTGTGTGACAATAAGTTATTTCTAAGCTCAAAACTATCGTTGCCTTTCCAAAACCCTTTTTTAACAAGGAAACCTTTCTGTTCATGATTGACTTTTGTAGTTGTATGACTCGTCAAGACCTTTTCCCACTTTTGCATTGTTATCAGAAGTGTCCCCGCTGTGGAATGCTAGCTAATAACTATAGCGGGCAACTCAAGTACAAGCGAATGTGTTTTCAAGAGTCGACACCACTTAACGCTCGACACGCCTTTGTATTACCAAGACTTTGCTAACTGTCGTTCTCTGGTATTGACATTCCTTGGTCGTTGACCTTCGAGTGGGACTAGTAGGTGTTGTGAAATACAAATATAGTTTAACATTTTGAAATTGCATACATCCATTTCGGATCGTTAGACTATACGCTGTATTGTGCTGGAACGTAATGGTTATTTAAGTCTAAGTTCTTGTTCTAAGGGAGATATATCCCATTGTACTGTTTTTCATAATGGAATAGAACTCTCTCCCCCTACCAAAAAGAATGAGCGGACATCTCCAAAAAGTAAATTACTGTATTCAGCCTTTATCACTTATTGGAAGCGAATAATTTACCAAATATTAAATGATTTGAAAAAATAAATCATATTCCTACTCTTGAGGTATCCATATTTAGTCAACCGTACTAGTGAATGTTTATCAATATTGGTGTTTATGTTACAGGTCCTGGGACCGGCGGACTCGACGTGGCCGCCCTGCCGTAGAAGGAGTCCTCCACGACCACCGCCCCCACACACACGGTCAGTATACAATACCACATACTACACACACACACACACTCGTAATAAATACGAGTACATCTTATTTGAGAGGGTGGGGGTAATTAATTATAAATATAACAGGAATAAAATATATTATGAAACGGACATATTTGGGAAAAAAATTGAGGTGGTCAAAACTATTCCATCTGGGTTTAGAGCAAAAATTATCTCTGCAAATTTTCATCCAGTACCTCTTTTCTGTGCTGAAATATCAAAAAGTAAATACTTTTTTGAATAATTTTCGTTGAAATGGTGACCATACAAAGGAGATGAGTGTAGGATGAGTGGCGCAATCTTGTAGTCTTGTTAGTGTATGGCCGATATATTCCTTGGACACGGCTGTTAATTAATAGCCCAAACAGCTAATGGCAACCCCCCATCGATATGGCAACTAAGGGACCTATAGTTTATAATGAAATCCGAACCACATTTTTGCCTTGGTATTAACGAATTGGTCTAAATATCTAGTACTGCGGATAGTCGTTAAAACAACCTAACATATGAAACACCACGGCATAGATTTTATCTGTCAGTCATGCATGTTTAACAGTACCATCTCAAATCCATCACGAGCGATACAGGGCTAGACATAGACTGTTGTAGGCAGTACAGTCAAGGCAGGATGTAGTGTTAGTGTTGGGTAATGTACTGTAGTGTGTGTTGAATCGTACCTTCCAGTGGTTAATATTGTATAAGATGGGGTGGAAGACGGACCTCAATTGTCTTAGAGGGATATAGCAACACGCTATTGGGACGTTTCGTGGTCTCATCAATAGTTCAAGAGACTAACCTCTAAAAAAGTACATTCAATCGTACACGGTGATATACGTGATGCAATTAAACCCCGCTATCCGTCCCATTCAATCCACAACAGTACTGATGAGTTTCCCAGGTGCGTTCTGCTAGGTTTTCGGACAAGCATTTGAGGTTGGGTGTATTCGGTAAAAGGTTTTGATACTTATCAATGCCTCTTATTAATCAATACTGATATAGTTCATCAGTATTTCTGCTATTCTCAAAAATTCACATTTTGACACGTCATTCCTCAGAATTATTGGTAATCCGGCACTGCCAGACTCTTAATAATGTTTTTTTTTTTATTACTGTATCCGTACAACTTTATTGCAAGTATTGCAAAACACTTATTTGACTCAAGTAATAACCATCGATGTAAATAACTCTACGTAATAACATTATAAAATAAATAATTTAAATAATAATATAAATAATATAATACAAGCTGCTATACCCGTGCTTTGCAACGGGGAAAAAGGTGACCTAGAGTGCTATTAAAGTAATTCTGATGTGTGTTTTAAAATTTCAGCAACTCTATGATTTAGTTTGAAAATATAAACTGATGTAAAAGTGTAAACCTACTTACTTTCAAACTCCTACCTTTTATGTCAATAGATCCAAAATGACATGCTACCTTAGTGTAGCAACAGCATCATTTGCTGCTTCATTTTGATGCTTCACGAATGACATGTTTTACGATAACTCTTCAACTTTAGTCAAGCCTCTTTATATGTAGCTTACTATAAAAATTACAAAATGAAACTTTGAGCAATACTTTACAAAACGTATACAACCTTTCTTTCAAACCAAACATAACCCTCCTAAATCTACATAAAGCATCACACACAAACATCTTTTTCGAGTAAATATACAAACACCAGTTCATTGTACTGACCAGCTGTTTCATTAACTAAATAAAATAAAATCATGTAAACTTTGGAAGCATGCCACGCGTAGCCCTTTGGAAATCAGCCTGTGGGGCTGAGCCCTTAGGAAATTCGTCCATATCAATACTTTTCGGCAAATCTACACATTCTAAGCTTAATTTAGATGTGACATATGCCTATATTTTTATTTGGTAAATGGCCTTAACCGTTTACATAAAATGTGATTGTATCACTTTAATAATATAATAGATAAGCTAAAATCCAATCACTGCGTTAAGTATGGGCGCTCGAAAACGCATCGATAATTCTCTAACGTGCGTTGGCAGACGCCTGAACTATTAACGCAAGATTAAAATCTCCCTGCATAATTAAATGATAACTATAAACAATTTTAGACAATACACATTGATAATAGAGACAGCTGAGTAGGCGACGACAAGGTAGATATTGATCAGCTGATGACTCAAAGACCAGAGAAGGGACGAGATCATGCGAGTGGGTAAGTAAACAATCAGCTGTTCCGGCTATTGCCGCCATGTGATCGACATTATGGCGGGAACTGCTCATTGTTGATAGTTCGAGTTTACGACTAAGCCGGGTGAATACGAATCTTGGTTTATTAGTATTGAGGAAACGCAGCTCGTATGTTGGCGGATGTTAGCAACGTGTACAAAAACTACGACGTTGAATTTTGTAATGCTTCGTTACCGGCACGCGAACATGATACTTCACAACTGTAAGAAACTACGTTGTAGATGTAAATAATATTATGTTGTAACTCGGTATTTTTTTATCTGTTTATTACGAAAACTCTTCACCAAAATTTGGGCTAAATAGGTGCGCAATAGATACCATACTTAAAAACAAAATATTATGGAGTTATCGAGGAAGATCAAATCGATTGTGATTTGTGGAAGAAGCTAATTTCAAAAATTGAATATTAATTGGTTGAAGAAGTGTTGAGAGGAGAGAACGGGAACCGGAGTTTTGCCAACGGGTGTCAGGTAGATGGGGGGAATGCCTTCGGCCACCTCTTGGTGCGGAGATTTGCCAACGGTGGTGGTGGGAGAAAGAGTGTGACGTCCGGAAGGAGAGCGATTGTCAGGGTTGTCTACGCTTGGCAGTTATGCGCTTGTCGCAGTGGGTTAGGTTAGGTTAGGTTAGGTTAGGTTAGGTTAGGTTAAAAATTCAATACATTTCCTTTCACAGTCAGAGGTGCATAACTGCATTACATACTTTGAACACAGTCAGCATCCTGCCTGGTGTGTCCACCCCTAGCGGAAGCCACCCTCACAGTCACGCGTAATCTCTCTCCCCCTCCCCCTCTCGCGCAACCCACAACCGTTGGCAAAACTCCGCAGTATGTGGAATTCATGGATGGGGACCCTTTCTACCTGATACCCGTTGGCAAAACTCCTACACTCGGAGAGAACTCTATCATAGGATTACAATTGATAACTTTCAAGAAGAACTAAAACCGTCATGAATGCTAAGATATTTTATTGGTCAAATATACTTCACACACAGTCAATTTCTACTCGAAATGTTATATATATATAGGAAGTAGCTGAGGTGCAGGTGTAGAATGAGACAATTTTGTGTACACAGGTGGTTAGGAACACAAGCAATCGAGCCGTCTTTTGCGTTACTCCCTTTGCGTTACATAGAGCCTAGTCTTGGTGTGTGTTGAACGTTAAATTTTATGGAATAGAGTCGGCCTACACAACAACACGTTACATCTTCATAAGAATTCTGTCCCTGCTGGGCTTATGAGCTGTGAATCGTAATAAACATAATAGAAACGTCCCGTGTGGTTGTGAATCTAGTGGGATTAAAGAGTCATGTCGTGAAACTCAGGCTGAGTGTACCGGGTGTCCGAAAAAGAACTACTATCCAAGTATACAAGAAAATAAAATACAAGAACTATACTTATGTAATAGAAGCAATTTTACTTTCATTTGGTAGTTTTCTTAGTATTCTTATACCTAAATAATTCCGCTCTATCAAGACTAAACAGTGAATTCTGAGAAGTATAAAGCAATCACCATGGAGGCACAAAAATAAACTAGAAACACATTGTACACATGTTGTCTCTAGAGAAAAGTCTATGTATTTATATTTTACATGCTTGCCTATTAATATATAGATTATTGTAGGTTCACACATTTGGTTCTTTTGGAATTTAGGGCTATGTCTCATAGATCTATAAAGCATTTTTTTAGTTTAATCATTGGATTTAACATATGGACCAACACGATCCGAGTGACATTTAATTGCGAAGCATTTGTTTTGGCTTGAAACTGCCAGATACTGTTTTTGCGAAGGTTTATATATACTGTAATAGTTTTGCCCGCATATCTGAAAAAAATAGTTTCAACTGACTACTATAAGATCGGGTGCGTAGAAATGGTACACAGCTAGTTCACACATAAAGTTTGTACTTTAACGATCTAAGTCTACTGGGGTTTTGTGATCTTTTTTTCTACGCTGGCATTAATTGGTAACATACAATTTTTCGAAAAGAGACCCAAACCCCTGGGATTTGCTTGGATTTACTCAGAATCTAACCCGTCCCTCTCGCGCCGTTTAAGACACTACACTTGGCTATACATACACCCATGGATTTGGGGATTTTTCTCCTTAGTGCTTCGAAATCAAATATTATAATCAGTTTATATTCAACATTCTCGAGATCTTCTAAAACACACATCTATTTGCTAGCTCTCGCAGTCGTTGCGGTTACCTGATACATGCCCGGCGTGTTAAGTAGATCGAACTGCCCACTGCCCAGCGATGCCCGGACTGGACAGAAAGTGATATAAATGCATGGAAGGTACACCGAGTCCCCGGAGACTGAGCGGATGTTTACAACCGCAACACATGTCCGAGCCAAGATCAATAACATTGGAACTTCTTACTTTACTTGCTCTGCAATACTGGGTGTATGTTACCGGAGTCATTTCAAGATGTATAAATACTTTGTTTGAAGTTCATTGTTGGTGATGGTGAGTTAATGTTGTTCAAAGGTTTATTGCGGACATTTTCCATCACGAAAGCTCATGTTCATTTTCCGCTTTATGTATGTATGTATAAATACTCTTCAAAGACTTAACTGTTCTATGTATACACGAAGTAAATAACACTACCTGAACTATTAACATGGGCATAATGAATAATGTCAACTTTATGTTTTTTTTTGTGTAGCCTACTATTTAAAATAATGGTATAATTTACCTGTATATTTGTCCCTATACTTCTCACACCCTGCACAGTGACCTTCATGCAACTCAATACCAAATTCCGATGAGATCGACCTAAATATAACTTCTTATGTCAATACAAAATTGTACTTTTTCCTCGTTTAGTGGCATTAGAGTTATATAATTGCTCTACAATAGTTCTATTTTAACTTAAAGGATTTAGGTGATGTTTTATTAGCCACAGTCAAATCGCAGCTGACATTAAAATATCCATACATTCACTTGACAAAGTCATATTAATTTGCTAGAAGAAAATAATTGTGGGAAAGGGTAGTCTAATAGTACTCGATAAATATGAAAGTCCGTTTAGTTTTATACTGTTTGCAAACAACATTTTCTGCATTGCAACAAAACAACATTGTTGCTTTCAGAACCGAAGATTGGATAGCGTTGCACTTCACGACTATACCTGTAGATGCACGATTGGTCAATTCCACCATCCCGCCGTTCCAACGATCCAAGTCAGACCGTTCCTACTGTCATTATCAGCAACAATGTTCCTGGATGTAGTGTAGTAGCTGCAGTGGGCCAATCTAGAAGGCACTAAAGAGAGTTCTTTCTTGCGGTAGTGTGATATAGGCAGCACGTTCGTTCATGACACTAAACGAAATCGACGTTTTGGTTTCGTCGAGCGAGCATATCTAGTGCCTTCGGTCCCCGAGCTCACGGGCCTAAATCCCGCCAATCAGCAATGGAGTACATCTACATCAGATGAAGAAATTGTATGTGTAGGTTGGACTGAGGAACACCTAAGTACCAAACATGCCTCGGTCTGACATTTGCAAGGAAATTAAAGGGTAGAACAAGGCGATGGCTGGGTAGTCCCTATGAGTAAATCCCATTGAAGAAAATTATTTATGGCCTGCTATTAGAGTAATATCATACTTACGTCGGTCCGCGATTCGTATCAACGAGATCGGCGTGTGACGCGAGGAACGTGGCTGTGTTGGTTGGACGTATGTCTGTCGACTTCAACTCTAGTGTTTATTTTTTATTTGCTTCTATCATATCTTTTCCATTTCATTCTAGTAGATATGAGCCGGTAGAGAAGAAACATCTGAGGATCGGGGAAGAGGCCTATCGGCGTTGCATTTGATCAATTAGTATGCAACAACCTTAAGCGATGTTTGGCTGAAACATATTTTACAGACGGGTTTCTTGGTCCCTAACCTCAACTCATTTTAAAATCATTTACAAATACAACAACTCTAAATCGCCCAACTAAATTTTTATCGGCATGTCCTCTTACGCCCATTGAAACTCTGCTGTACTGTACTGTAGTAGCTCGCAAGTTCTCATATCTGAGCTCACCGGATACGAGCTAGATGAGGTAAATGATGGTGATGATCGGTAGCTGGTAGCTTGACATTACAGTTGCTACCTTTCACTGTAGTTGATACTATCTGTTCGCACTTTCTACCTCTGTCTGGGCCGCCCCCGCTACCCAGCTGCCTTCTGGCATTCCAACACATACTGCGAGACTAATGAACTGAAACAAGGAAAATCGGAACTATAATTTTTCTATCTATAGGTCTAATTTTCTACAATTTTTTTGGTTGTATTCGATTTCTGCCAAAACTTTGTCGCTATGGACGAACTCGATTTTATCTGCATTCTTTCCATACCTTTGGAACATTTGGAACATTAAAAAAGGCATGTACCATTTTGCTACCCTACGAGAATTTACAGAAATATAGTGTGACTAGCTGTACCCGCGGGCTTTGCCCCGTTTAACTTCATAAGTATTCGCATGGCTCATAATCACGTCCTGGTTGAAGTTCGTTCGCTACGCTCACTCACCTTTAGGTTTGAGCTCGTTCGCTGCGCTCACTTGCCTTCAGGTTAGCTCGTTCGCTACGCTAACTCGCCTCCAGGTTGAAGTTCGTTCGCTACGCTCACTCACCTTTTGGTTGCAAATTAGTTGTCGTCATAAATAAAATACCCCCGCCGCAGCAAACCTGCCGTCTAAGCGAATTTCCATTTGTCCGAATTGATTTTCAATTGATCTATTTAAATAACATTGGGTTAAACGAGTACCTAGGTTTGCTGCTACAAGGAAACTAATAAAGTAGTGTGTTTTTAGTAAAATATTGATAGCTTACTATAAAATAAATAAATTTGCCAAGTTTGATCAAAATATATCCATAAAGAAGCAAACTACAACATTTTACAATATTCTCCATAAGAATAACATAGGAATTTTAAATTTACCATTTTTTTAGTTTTCTCCGTAACCAATAACCGTACAAAAACACTTTGATATACTGAATTGTTTGTTTTTTTAAGCTCTTTAAGAAGGTTTAGAGAAAAATTGGGAAATTTCGTGTTTTGAGGGTAAGAAGTGAGAAAAACCAATTTTTACCCCATAAAACCCCCCATAAAACCCTGTTCCCATGGTCCGATCATGCTGGATCGCGAACTCATTCAAGTTTATCCCGCCTTACACCTTCAAACCAAATTTCATCAAAATCGGATAAAAACTACTCAAGTTATCGTGTTCACGGACACACATATATATATATAAATCTATATATATATACTTTTGTGCCCACCCGGTTTGGCAGTCAGTGCGCTGGTAATTTACTCGGTGTGGCAGTCACCCACCCGAAAGCCAGTCAGCTCTCCCATAAGCCAGTCAGGTATGGCTTCCCGTGCACTTTATACGTATGAAAACAGCAAACCGGTGCTGCTGCCTGTGTCGATAAGCGTAACTGCAATACCAATGCGGAGACTGTCTCATCGTGTGTTCTATCGTGGAGTAGTGTAGCCAGTACGGCACCCTACCCTACTTTGTAGCGGTAAAACCCAGCGGTCTGTAACCTTCGTTTACTCCTTGTTACTATTTGTGTTGGGATAGTGATTAACTACGTGTTAATGTTTAAACATGTTCATACTCCAAATAAATATGATGCACCTCTAATAAGGATCGTCGAATATTAATTAATTATAATTGGTTGAATCTTGATCCTACCCGTTCATCATCTCATATTTTAAGTTATTTTGATTTTTTTTACCTTCAGTTGAAATTTGAGTCAACTTCTCCTTTATACAATATTTTTTATCCTAGTATTTACAGTGTTTCCACGGACCGGGAACTATACGGATTTTCTTGATCTCGAGAAATATACGTGAATCTTGTCCGAGATACTGGAACTGTTTTTTACGCAATTGCGTAACGCGAAGGAGTAACTATTACATATGACAACGATATTATTCTATCTGATAAGAATAACCATGAAACTACACTCGAAAGATAAAATATTTTTATAATAATTTCAATTTTACAAACAAACTATTACAGGAATTATATTTTGGGACGGATGAATGATAAGGAAGCAACAAAAAGTGGTCACGAGTGCAAATACGGTGGGGGGAGGGGGGTACAATATAACGAACGCCAGAAACGATTATTTGTTTACTTTTCAGATTCCTTATCAAATCTCTCTCTCTCTCTCTCTCTCTCTCTCCCCCTCTCTCTCTCTCTCTCGCTCTCTAACAATGTACAGATTGTGGACTTTACGATTTAAGTTTTCCTGCAATTATTTCAGTTCAATCCCATACCTATCCTTATGGTTTCCTATCTATTATTTTTCAAAATAAATAGTAAAGCAGGTTAAACTATTTTTTATTTTATTTTCTTGAAACCAAACACTCTTTACCATCCGGTATTCTGCAGAGTCAAATGTTTAACACTGTGTTTATAAAAATTGAATGGCCACACAATTTTGTGTTTAATTTTTTTTTTACTAATAGTAACTGGGATATTTATATATACCAATAAGTGCTGCAATCTGTAATAAATGCTGCTGATTAATATCAAAAAAAGTTATAATTTATTTTGTATAATACATCGGTCATTGAATACAAACCATAATGGGTTATCTATTTGTAACTTTAACTTGCAAATACAGTAGAACCTCGCTTAACTGGAGTCGCATCATCATGATGCCTATATATTATATAACCTCACAAATCCCAAGAAAATGTTTTATTAACTGTGTTTTTCAGTCTAATATTTCGATATGAACGATATATTTTACTATTTACGGTAATTTTTATGTGCAGTAGGTTCCCAATTATTGAAATATTACAGTTCATTTAACAAAAATAAGATGGAAGCAAAACGGAGAAATATCGATCAGTATCGTCAAGGTCAACCTATACGCTCGCACCTACAGACTGACAATCTTGCACTGACACTGACATACTGACAATCGTCTGCTTCTGTCTGCTGTCACAACACTACAATATTTTGTCACATATTTTGTGGTTGGGTCGTTGGGTGATTAGTAACCATGACAACTTGTGGGTGTAGAGAAACCAATGAAAAAATAGAACAAAGAGAAATAATAAGAGGTGTTTTACATCATTTTTATCTTTATCTTATTTTTATCATTGTTATTATTACCAGAAAGACTTAAGTACAGTACTATGATTTTATGGTGTTTTATGAGTTATTTAATATTTTTATCCCCATACTTCTGTTCTGAAACATCATGTAGTAGTAGCCTAGGATGACTACGGTATCAGGTATCAGTAGTCTTCTAGTCTACATTTTCATTTTGTTTTGTTCTTTACGTGATTTACTACTGTACAGTAAGCAAGTTTTGTTTTGTTTGAGTAAGCATACGGTGTAGTTTTTATTAGTAAACCAAGGTTAATGACTTAACATATCACGGTTGCGCAATACCTATTGTATTTTGACTATGTAAAATGCAAATTTATAATCACGTTAACGTCCATTTATATAGTGTCCCGGAACGGCATTGTTCCTGAGTAAGAAACATATAAATATCATATTTAAATTATCCAGAAGTCCTTAGTTACTCACACGGAGAAAACAAGTTTTAGGCCTAAATCATTTGAAACCTGTACATTACATATTTTTGGTCGAGTTTTCGACCACTGGACGACCACTAGTTAAAGTTAATTGTATTACAACAATCTTTATAGTAAGCAATATAAGCTTGAATCGGACTTATCTGCCTTCAGCTAATCAATCATATGATAGTACGTTAGAGAGTAGGCCCATGCTGAAGTTTTACTTATACTTGAAGAATGACTTAATTTAGTACCAAGAAATAAATCACACCCCTTACATACACTGTGCTGTTTTAATGCTGTGTAGTTGATTGCTACTGTATTAACCTGTGATCGCATATTAATTCATTCATTAGGAACGTATTTAAAAAAATACTACTTTTATTTTTTTAAATTTCTATGATTTATTTACAATAACAGAAATGTGTAAGATTAAAATAAATTAATGTTTTGCATTGTCCATTTAAAGTTACATCATAGTAAATTAAAATTCCACTGAAACTTAAACAATAAAAGCCGAAATTAGTTATACAGAAAACACGAGTTTCATTTATATTGCTTTTACAATCGAAATATACATACTGAGCCACGGCTCGGTCCCCCGGTACTTATCATTTTAAATATTCAAATAAAGTCGATTATTTTTCATGTTTTATGAAACGTGACATAGCAAATTTCCACGGAACTTTTTTTGTCGGCTACTACTTTATTTAATTTTTTGGTCAGGTTAGTTTAAAAACAGTGGATTCTGTATACAAAAAGCGAGATGTTCTAAATCATATTTTTTATTTTTGGCTTATGTACGTAATTTAAATTGTACGAGAGGGGCTTCCCACCGTGCCGGATTGCGCCGTGCGGGCATATTTTGATCCAGTGGCGGGTGTTTGGTGTTTTGAATAAGAATACTGAATTGCTCGTTTTAAGATCGTATCATTACAAATTCTATCATTTTAAGATTCGCTTACACTTACGAGAAATGCATTTTCCATTTGTACATTTCTCAGGTACAAATTTTATGAAATAACGTACATTATTGATTTGTTTGACAAGTAGCTGGGGACCGAGCTATGTTCGGGAAACTTTACACTTTGAGAGTATTCCTTGGTCAATGTAATGCTATCCCAAAAATAATAATTTGCGGTATTTTTTTTCTTGACATTTAACTTCTATTCAAATAATAATATCATAGTGTACTGAAATGATGAGATAGAAGAGTTTTTAAAAATTTGTTTGGTTCCCCAAAATGGCCGAAACTATAGAAATTACCCAGTATTTTTCACGCTGAATTCAAAGAAGGCTATTAGTAGTATGAAAATCTTCCCACCTTCCTTCCTTTGAAGTATTAGTCACTGCAAGAACTTGGACTCGCTCCAAAACCAGAACCGAAACGTTTAATTTACCCTCAATTTTTAAAATGTAATAAGTTACAATTTTCTGGAAACTCAGGACACTTTCTGACTGAAAATAATTACGGTTGATCCTTGTTGGTGAGTACCAAAAAGGAACCTTAGGTATAAACATGGTTGTATATCCAAGTTTGGTTGTCCTTGATATTGCACTATTTCATTGACACTGACAAATTAGGGCTAGGCTGCACTATAAGTTAATTGGGAGTTTATTTGATATCTAGTCCTAAGCTTATAGCCATCTTAAGGCAAACATAACCAAAACCTAACCACAGATATATAAATATAAGTGATATAAATATAAACACTCATCCTCTGTAGGCCTAAAGCTACCTATCTATATTTTTTTGGGTTAGGATTAGTACTTTTTTGAGAGAGTGTCATTATGTACTGAGCACACTTAGATGATATAGGGTATCAGTGATTTATGAAATTATTTATTTATAAAAAGCAACCTAACGGAGTTACCTTAATGATGCACCCAGTATTTAATACAAAAAATAAAGCTTATGCCTATGTATATTAGTTTTAAAACAGTGTAGGCCTAGAATAAGGCACCTATAATCTAGATTAGGCATTGATTAGTGTTTATAAACTAAACATGGATAAACCACTAAGTCAAGCTACTAATCCAGTTGTTCAGGCTAGGCTAAACTGAACTGTGAAAGCATCCATCTCAAAACGGCCACAACTTAAGAACAGATCCTAGAATTTGATTTATTTTAAACTTTATTTTTCTGAAATAGATAGCTAAACTGTCCAGTGCAATCATCCCACACTGCAAATAGCAACACTCAAACTTAGTTAGGTAAGCTAGTGGTAGGTTACAACTAATTATTATCCCTGTGACCGATTCAGTGTAACATCTGACATCAGTCAGAATCAGACGACATTATTGACAACGACACTCGTCGTGTCGTTTCTTTAATTTACGGTATAATATAGTATAAAACATCTACCATATCCATAATAATGTTCTACCACTGCACCTAAAAAGCAGAAAAAAGCAAATCACCAAATTGAAATCACCAAGATTCGCACAATATGACAAATTATTTATAAATTAAAAACAGTATATCTTTTGTGCCAGTAGTTAATGCGTGATTGAACTTCAAACAAACAAACAAACATACAAACTTTCACATTTATAATATTAGTAAGATAAGATGTATTAATTAAATATTAATTACTATTGTGTGCCCGTTCTACGCACGGGGATCCTCTAGTGGTCAGTTGAAACCTTCCTAAATAAAGAAAAACTATTGGTTTGCATATTTTCAGATATGCTAGCCAAACTATTATATACAAACAAATACAGTACCTGACAGTTTCAAGTAAAAAAAATGCGTAATAGATCTATGAGGGGTACACTTCCATATCTGTTGGCACAAACAACTAAATTAGTAATATTGATTATTCGATTGTTTAATTCCATATATCGTTTGGTTAGTTAGGTTAGGTTAACCTTACCTAACTAACCAAACGATATATAGTTAAAATACTATACCTCAACCTCGCCATTAAACATTCAGGTTGGAAATTTCACTATCAAAGGTGCTCTTGGCCTGTCCGTACGGAACACTGAGTTATATGCGCTACCAACTTATGAATAATTGTTTAAGCCTACGAACCCAAGAGATGGATAATTGGTCTGTTGGACGTATGGTCCAGCGAGCAGCACATAGCGTTGAGAAGACACATTAGAAATACGATTTGAGCATAATCCGTAACAATCACCCACTGTAGTTGTCTCTAAACACTTTACACAACCACCATTGAAGTGCCGTCAACGAGTTGAAACCTTATATGTAAGCTATTGGTAACGCTTATGTAAAAAATGTAAGTTTCCCAGGCATATAGAACACTGAGTCAAAGTCTTTTCCCCGGTTATAAACCCAAAACTCGATAGAAATTCTATACACAAAGAAGCTCTATTTTCATTTACGGTTACCCTACACATTATTGCACTTGCGATTAATTAAATCCGTCATGTAAGGAAAAACGGTTATAATCCAACTTGGTTTGGATTTGCTTTTGAAACTTGATCTGAAATGATTGCGGTATTTGTAAACAATATTCAATGTAAACATATCAGTGACAGCTAGAGAAAAATAATCTTGATCCGAACAGCTGTTCGCTATTTCATATGATGATTATGTGATAAACATTGTGAGAAAACTTGACAAAAATCGCACAAAATTGGGTTTTAAACGTCCGTAAGTTTTTTTTACAAAGTAGCGAGGCCATATTTTAATAGCTAAAGACACTTTCGCCAATTCAGTGGATACATTAAAATGATTCGAGGATCTTGATAGGTACTCTCGTTTTCAGGAGAAGGCCGCGTAAAATGGCCTTTGGACCGTGACAGACGGAAGATAGACAACAACGGAATTGAGATAATAATTGATGATTGAGATAATAACGGAATTGAGATGAAACTTTTTTCGGATTCTTGAATGTTTAAAACGTAAAAATAATCTAAAAGTTGATGATTCTGAGCAATGTACAGACAAAACGGGAGCGTTTCATAAACTCCAAATTTCACAAACTCCAACGCTTAAAATATTAAATGAACAGCGCGTTTCATAATGTCCAAATTTCATAAGCTCTAAAACTATAACATTCAAATAATCACTAGTTCACAATGTCCAAGTTTCACAAACTCCAACGTTTAAATATTAAATAAACAGAGCGGTTCATAACCTCCAAATTTCATAAGCTCCAAATCTATAACATTCAAGTAACATTGTGAAACTTTGGAATCCCATGGGGCGTAACTCAAAGAAAACACGTTAAATGTAATCGGTATATTTGTTAACCAGGTACAGGGCTACCTCTTGAATTGATATAGATAATAAATCGAAAAATAAAGAAATATAAGTTGATTGATTATTGGTTCTTACAAAAGGGTAAACAATCAAGGAACATGATTTCATTAAGTAACCACACATCACTGAGTCTATATCTTCATTCTTTCTTGTAAAAATTGCTTTGATTGTGGCTATATAAAATAGGGAAGTAATATTTCACTGTACAACGAGCTCAAAAAGCTCGAGAACCAGCAATAAGATGGAAATAACCGGCAGAACCTTTAACCATCCACTGGCTCGCTAGTCGCTACCCCAGGTCGGTCGGTAGCCGGGTAGCCCATCAATGGAACCCGTTAGGCTCGCCCCTACCTCTCGCCACAAAAGAGACAAGAATTTTGCCTTGTTCCACACGCCTTTGATTGTTTGAGGCGGGAAAACTATTTGTGTGCTACGGCCCGCGCAACACAGGATCATCGATCTCTATTAATACAACTGGATTGCGCGCTGCACATATGAGTGCACGAACGTGAGACAGTTTCAGTATGCACTCAGAAAACTAATGTTCAGAAACAGTGTTCAAGCTAGTGACAGTGCTAACTGTCTAAACTTTGACCCCTATATCGAAGAATCTACATTGAGCTTGGTAGAAGCAAAACACATAACAACGGCCGAAAATAGTGAAGACGATGTGGACGACGAGGAGGATCTCGACATCATACGGAACTTCACATCGACTACCTCATACTACCAAGACAACATCTTATATTACATATCAGGATTCATAGTCAAGAAGATCAGATCTAAGATCAAATGTGAGGAGTGTAAGAATGTCGTGGTAAAACAACATAGGTCTGGATCCAAGCCGCAGCCCTATATGGACTTCATGACATCAATAAACATGGGTGGTTTGTTTTACCCCGATCAAGATGTCTTCAAGTTGATGACATTTTTCCATTCCCACTTGAATGAAACCATTACGAAGAGTGGAATGGTTGACCGTATTGTCAACATGGCTCTACCTTTGCTCTACCTTTGCCAGAAGTATGTTTCAAGGTCACACTGAAGTTGTCCAACTGGGAGAAACTCCACATGAAATTAAACTAATAAAAATGATTGGATACTTGTATTTTAAAATTATGCTGCATCACCAATCTAAATTGAGGACAATAAACCAAAACCCAAGCTCCACTGGACTTCGACAGAAACTACATAAGTTAATCCTGTTCAAAAACACATAGAGAACCAACTAATGTATTATGATTATGTAAATATTTTAATGGAATCTTTGTTTATGTATTAAACCATTTTATTCGTCAGTAATAAGTTTTATTTTACATTACCTCTAAGCTTTGAATTTCTTATTTGATTTTCTTCCACGTTACTTATTTTAAAGTAAACAAACATTTGTTTATAGATAATGTTATAGCAACATTTTGAAACTGAATTAGTTAAATTAGTGTGTAAAAGTATTCATTGTGATTTATTGTTCTTCTCGTAAATTAATTGTATTAGTTGAGAGATATAAAAATATAGCCTAGCAATGATTAAATTAATACATACATTTTGTCAAAAATTTCAAAATAAATGAATTTAAGCTAAAAATTAATACTGTACACTATGTTTACGGTAAACAGAAGTTTGGTATGTGTTCATACAATAATCTGCAGTATACATTTTAAATTGGAGTTTACTTTAACTATTTTTTATTTGAAATATAGTGATCGGTGATTGGTATACCGATAAAACGTATTAATAACCTAATGATAAGGAATGACTGATCTCCTCAGCTTTAATCAGACCACAATTAATGATGCGGTTAAAATAAACATCAGAACAGTAGGTCGCTTTCTAACTTACTTAAAGTTTGCCATTACATTATTTTGATATGAAATTTAGACTATACTCTTCACACGTTTATACGGATTAAAAATATGTAAATGAATTGAAAATCGAGCAGCTACATGTGAAGATATAGCGGTTTTCGTGACGGCAGACGTGGTCCCGCCGTATGGTGTAATGTAAGAGAGCACGCTTCTACACGGACTAGTGGTGGGGGCAGAGCCGAGCGGCCGGACCGCAACTCCAACACACAGCGCGCGATCCAGTTGTATTAATAGAGATCGATGCACAGGATATTGTTTTCGTATTAGTTGGCCTTTTTCCAAGATGACCGTGACCGTTAACTTATTTTATGGACTCCCTTGGAGAATAATTCAAAACTACAAAGAACATTTCTAATCCCACAGTATACTAGCTATTTAAATTATAAACACTTTGGTGTTTGAAAAATATTTTTGGACGGTAAATTTTGCAGCTTTTTGAAATCATCCAAGATGGCCGCTTGCCTCCAAGGACTCAACAATAGGCCTAATTGTGCGACTATAAAGGAATAACTTCCCACCTTACGCTTGCGAATTAGTACGGTACATATTTGTATCCACAGTTGCCAGGACGACTATTAAGACGACCAAAGATTACATTGACATTTAGGTATTTAATCTGTAGAATAGTAATTGTTAAGTAATCTGGAAGACAACTAATTAAAATGAAGTGCGAAAGATGGGTTATGAGAGTGCTCAATGCCTGAAGCATAATCCATTTGTTTGAGGTGCGGATTTTCAAGCTTGTAGAACAAATAAATATCACAAAGTAGAAGGGCAGGGGTGAAAGTGACTGAAGTGACGGGATACCCGGGTGGATTTTCAGTGACTGGATTCCAGTGGTATGCGGTAAAATATATAGTGACTGGCTTAGCAGCACAAATTTTACGTGACTGGCTTTCCCATGCAAATGCGGTGGTGACTGCATTAGCATAGCATTTTTTACGTAATTATATTTTAGTATTTTTAAGAAAAAAAGAGATATATACGTTCAGATATGTCTAGGCTTAAGATTTTTACCAACATATATTATATATATATCATAGTCTTGAAATATATTGGGGGGTGCAACTGACTGACTTCCAGTGTATATTTTATGTGACTGGCTTCCCGGGCGCGGCCGTGTATATATATACCTATATATATACATATATAAAAATTTGAACGAATGGTGTTTTTGGCCTCTGGGGACATTAAAATGAAAAAGTAAATCGGTCCCGGGCCTAAGTCTTACCATGAGACCTACGGTAATAGCTACTTCCCTATAGGGAAATTCGCTAAAATAAAAAAAATTATAGTGCTGCACCCTGTTGGTAATCCTTGCAACTTTAATGCTATTGTACATCATAGAACAGAACCAACTTGTTCAATTGAAACAGCTGTTAAGATTCATTAATTCCTTTTAAATATGAAAAATCATAAGGTTAACATAGAAAACTCCAGAGCCACTGGGGCGGAGCCCGAAAGCCCAATCAGAATAAAAACTACTTAGTTTTCCTATTTAATGCCCAAAGAATCGGTGTACCGAATTTCAGCCTCCTTGGTAAATGGGAAGTGGGAGAATTAGTGATGAGTGAGTGAGTGAGTGAGTGAGTGAGTGAATCAGTCAGTGAGGGCTTTGCCTCTTATATATTTAGATAAACAAGTTTTAAGTAGGGACCAAGACAAAATCTTGTTAGATGCATGATGGATTGCTCACTTAGTTGTCAACGCTAGTTTTTCTGCTCAACCCTAAGAAAGTAATGGTCTGACGCTTATCCGAAACGTGCAGCTTCATACGTAACTTCTGCTCTCCTGTTCTTTGGTTTTTAATATGTAATCATGAGCCTAAACACCTTTTTAGGTTCATCATCCGGTTATCTGTATGTGGTTTTTTAAGTTCTGCCAATATTTGGGGTAGGCTACACAGGGTGCAAATCGTCGTTTCTTTATTATTCCCCAAACTGTTAGAGAAAAATAAAACTACCATTCTAAAAGCTATTCTTATCATATGGATTCATAAATCTGAAGCAAATGCTGTAATATTTACCATCGAATACGGGAGTCTCATTTAATGATATCAAAGTTTTATGCTTACCAGACATTAACAACGCTGACTACATAAACAGCGCTGATACAGTATTTTCCAACAGGACGAGGAACTTTCTTGCAGAAAGCCCCCAGGGCCCCATCCAAAATAAAGTCTTTGGTTTTCAGTAGGCAATTCATCCTACACACACAATTTTCATCATCGCTTTATACATAATGGTGTTTCGGTGTCGTAGCTCAATAATTTTTCATTTCACCCATTAATCGGAAGAAATGATTGTATACAAAGTTCTTTTGCGTGTAGGGTAAACATGAATGAATGGAAACTTTACCATTGCATTAAAATGAAATAAAAAAATCTGAATCATAAATAATTGTATCAGTAAATAATGGGGTTTAAGACCTAATTTGCCCGTCAACCCCTGGAACCCCATAAAAAGAACACCCAAGACAGCCCAATCCAAACCTCTACCATTTACGCACAACGATCTCCGCCCCAACAATTCATTCGTGTTTCGCCCCTAGATGGCGTCCTGCCACGCGATGTTTCAATGTTGGTCCCAGCCGCTAAAAAATGTATACACAGTATAAAGATGAAGCCACGTACTCGTATATGGCGGAGTGTATAGAGCTGGGCTGAATTATTGAACGGCCGCACTTGGATACTTCGTGTAGTAGTTTGGACGTTTATGCCCTCGTAGATTATTGCTGTCTCGTTCCAAAACATTATTTTTATTTCAACGTACTTTCAGTTAAATAATTGTGGTTACATACAATATTAATTAAAATATGAGCATTTTTCCATCAACCTTTAATTTTGACAAATAACAATGGTTATGTTGATTGTAAAAGAATAATTTTAATGTTCATATAAAATATTTTTAGCTACATAGCTACAATTTCCATAAATATGATAAATCATCAATGGCGGAATTAAACTTAGACATTGCTATGATGTTTAGGAATATTTTAAACAGAATGCTGACACATTTTAGTTAGTGTTTTCTATGTTAGTTAAGCTCTCTTCAACATCTTGGTTTCTCATTAGGTACACTTTTTAGAGTTTAATTAAATTTATCATCGAATCGATAGAAAAAGTTATGCTAGTAGCCCATAATGGATAAAGAATGGTCATACGATAAAATCGATCTTATTCTGTTTACTTAGCTTGCTATCGGTACGTTGCTTACATGTGAAGGATTTATTCCTTAATTTAAGGCCCATTGTTCCTGCATATTCTAAAGTAAGCTTTAGTCCAGTTGAAAAAAAACAACAAAAAACACGAGACTGCGAGAGGTGACCCACATAGACATGGTTACCTGGCCATAGAGTTATGATGATGGCAGTAACTATACTTCCTTCGCTTCAATGTGGGAAAAGTTGGTCACAGTTTGCGGGGGAGTGACCCGAAATGAGATAATTGACGAGGTACAGGACCTTTGAAGGTACGGAGGTAAGTGGAGGTAATGACGTTGCCGATGCAGTGCGACCGAGGAAATGCACCATAAAGATGGGAGATACTGAGCATGACATGGACCATCTTTGGCCACAAGAGTTCATGTTTCATGTCTTGGTTGAACCATGGTCAACCGCTTGCTTCAGTAATGCACAGCTAGGAAGAATCCTAGGATCATGCCTCTGAGATTGTCCGTAGTAAAAGTCAAAACGCGAAACCATATTCTGGGCTACCTCTTTGATTTAGTTGTTTATATCCTAATTTAAGTTCTAAGTCGTCCATAAAACGTATAAAATGGTTTGTGGCAAGATGTATGGATGAGTTCAATATTTCCGATATACGTTTCAAAAGAGATGCAATAAAACAAAACACTTGGAATAAAACACGTCGTGTTAACAGTCATTTTACTTTACATTGAACTTGAACTAGACTAGTTAAGGACATTGACTAAGAATAATAAAAATCTTACTTGAAATAAAAAAATTTCGAGTAATAATCCAAATAACTTTCTATATCAACGAAAGGGTCGATTTGGACTTGTAAAGTTAATTATTATAGCACCGTAGTCCCACCGGACTACTGTGTAATCAAAAGTGTACGAATTAATTATAATTTAGTGATATACAGTAAAAGTAAATAATTTAGTTATTGGTTATTACTTTTCCATGTATTTTTGAGCTTGTTTACAGAATGGGAGCTGTGTTCTAGAACCAAAAAGTATAAGCACAACGCATTTATATTTCTTTTATGTTGATGGAACAAAGTTCATAGACGAAACATATCATAATAACTGTCGGTTTATGTCTAACGAATACGTCGAATGCATTCGTACTACAGGAGTGGTCTTTAATAAATGGCATTCCTTCTCTATGCAGTATGCAGTCAACGTAAAGGAACATTTAATGTGTAGGGTTGGTACTTCTGAATCAGCTGTGTATTGCTCCAACCAATAGCAATAGCGCCTCTGTTTTTCTGCCATGTTGTTGTCTGTTGTTGTCGTTGTGTCGTGTTTTGTCAAACAAAATATCATCTTCGCCACCGGTTATTTTCCAGAAGAAATTGTTTGCGGCAGTTTCATTCTTTTCTTTGTGATTTGTTCTTGTATTTAAGTGTTAATTTTGTTTAATCATCCGCTTCTTCTTAAAAATGTGACGAAAACGAATAATTATCAGGTTTGTTGTGATTATTTTGAGGTTAGTGTATGTTGAATGGTTGAATTTGTGTCAGGCCAAGTTCAAAGTGGTGGTAAGTTATATAATATTGTTATTTACCACTCAATCCTACATAATATGCCAATTCTTAAGCCAACCAAGATTCCTTTTAGAGAATAAGCACCGAAATTAGACTTAGTTCCTACGATTTTTTCTTTATCCATAACTTATCATATTTTGATGATCGTAGGCCTTTGAGGACCACATTCTAAAATTTAGCCCAATTTACTCAATGAATAATTCAAATTATTGAATTTACAATCGGCAGCTCGCAATTCTTTTCTTTGAGATCTCTTTAAAATAGTAAAGCATGTCAAGTGGCTTAAGTAGGCCTATGTTGTGCTGGACATTGTTGAGAGTAACTAAATTAGCCTATCTAAAAGATAAATATTGACTGACTGCATGTTTACAACCTCTAATTGTTCGTCCTAACACTTGTTTATAAAACAACTTGGTCATTTTAATTTTTTCTTTCAATGCACAGTCTGTAGGGTACCTACGTCCAGTTGTACATTTTCACTATGTTCTTTCTAGTCCGTAACTTACATGGTCATATCGAAGCTTTTAAAAACAACTAAACTTAACATTGTTAAGTTAGGCTATTTTAACTTAGCTTAACTAACACCCAGGCTAAATATAACCCAAACACATTTGGTAAAAAAAACTATTATTAGGTCTTTCTTATCATATTAGGGATCATTTTCTTTTTTGTTGTATAACCGCAGGTAACTTAAATCCCCTCATAAGTTTAGGCTAAGTTTATTCGATCTCAGGCTATCCTACCTCTAATTGTCCAGCCACTTTTTCTAATTGAAAATATAGGCCTAAGTTAAAGTAGCCTAATACTGATTGTTTACAATAGAAAGTTAACTTAACTTTCTCACGGTTCATCATACTCTGTTTTGCAGCAGGTTAAATATTTTAATACCATTTTTAAAAGGCCTATGGATAAGAAGGGGCACACCGTGCTTTTACTTAAACCATGAGAGCTCCAGCTGACTAACCCTAATCCCTTTTTACTCTATAGCTAATAACATGTAAAGGATCCCTAATATTATTTTGGGGACCTAAAGCAAACCTCGATTATATTTGGCGACTTGAGTTAGCTAGGCCTACTAGTGTAGGTTATTAATAGTGGTTTGTTTTGAAACAGAAAGCGGTGGCGGAGACGGAAGGAGAGGCACTGTTGGTGGAGAGCGTCGCAAGACTCATCCTCCAGCTCGGAGGACGAGCCTACGCACCCCTCGTATAGCTATCACTCAGACACAGAAACCAACATGCCGTGTGGTAAATATCCAACATAAAAGATAACATGCTAGCCTATATTTTATCACGTTGTTATGTTTATATATGTAGCCTAATAGAATTTATGTTGTCAGCTGCTAGATGATTGTATACAGTAGTAGGCGAGAGTTAAGAAGTCCTCTGAGCCAGAGTGATATTCAGCAATGTTTGTATGTTGCCACGCGGTATTTGTAGGTGCTTTTTTGGTTTTAACGCAGTGGATGTGAGCCCTGACTGCCACATTGGACATGAGTAACCTGCCCGGCGCGCCTAGCAGTCGAGTAGCAAGAGCCTGCAGTTTTAGAATAGGCCAGGGCTCAGAGGACTTCTTAACTCTCGCCTACAGTAAACTCCTCCCAATTCAAATAACCTTCATTAGAATATTCTGGTGAACTAAGACAGTACTGTAAGCAGTGGATTAGTGGGACTGAAACAAGTGTTAAATGCCACTCCGATTTTTCCAAAGAACCTATATTTTTCCACGACGACCTTGGTGAGCATTCCCCACCTGTAAAATTTACAACTAGACCTATACCACTGGCTGTGTAGCCTGATTCATGGGTAGTGTGTGGTACCTTAGTTTTAGAGAAAAAAAATTGAGAATCAGGATTGTGAGTGGTGTGCTTAAAAACAGGCTATAGGCCTAAAGCTGCCTTGGATTTGAGTGAAGCTACTAGGCTATGCCATATTTTCATCCAAAAGGCGATTTTGAGGGTCTATGACAAAATGGCCTGATTAGGCAATCTCTCCTTAGCTGACTCATTATAGGCCCTACACCAAATCCTAGTCAAGTCTCACATTTTTTTGTTTTTTTCAGGGTTTGAAAACTCAGCGATGAAGTCGAGTTTCTCGCTGTCCTCGCTGCAGCCCTCTAGCACCAATCTAGAGAGTCCAGAGCACGCGAGGGTGGTGGAGCGACCCTACAACTCCCTCAGGAAAACCTGCAGGTACAAAAAGTCTTCGTACCTTCATCAAATCTTCTGTAAACTATTCAATCAATCAAAAATTATGCAATAAATTTAGTATGCCTATTTGCAGTCAGTGAAACAGAAAACATATTGAATGCAAATTTTAAGATTTCTTTCAAATTGTTTACAAAGCATTAATTGGGCTTGCAACGTTAAAAGTGATTTTACCTGCTGCCTAATTTCGAGATTGCATGGGACAGGGCCAACAAGTCACAAGTCTCCAATAAGTCCTATAAAAGACTCTTAGAGGAAACCAGCAAAATGTCCTTTGCACTACCCTGGTGTATTTTGTGTGTGTGTCGAGAGTCCTTTGAAGATTTTTGAACAGTTGCTAAAAGGTAGCTAACATGGCTTGTAATTTGTGAGTCTCCTCCCAAACAATCTGAAACACAAGATAAAAGAAAAATGAATGTATTGTTTTCAATAAGATAACACTAGGTAATTATTTTATTACAAAGTATTAAGTCAATAAAAGTACTGACCTAACAAGTAGTATGATTAAGGAGTTGCAAATATTGTAAAGTATTTTCCTTATAATTAGGGAATTTTATATCATAATCTGTAACGACCCAAAACCCGTCAAGGGGTAAAAACCCGATTTTTAAAAGTTTCATTTTAAATATTATAATTGTCTACGTTCGGGGTAAGCCGCGCCCGCGTTGTCAGCGGCATCGTAGGGGCAAGGGTCCTACGTCATCGTAGAGGGGATGACGCTAATTACCTACCCCGCCGCCAGGGGCGATGGCGAAGAAGGACCAGAAGAGCGGACCTCATGGTCAGTCGTCCACCCGCTACCGAACCGTCAGTACGCTTGCTGTTTGGAGACAATCCAACAGTCTATAACCTCCTAAATTCTGGTCAATTAAAGATTTCCCCCGTTCCTGGTAGAATCATAAGTCATCAGGTTAGTGTGCTACCGAATTTATTTTGTTTAATCTCATTTTTAGAGAAGTTTTATTATTTTTATTTTACTGTGCCGCAGTTGCGCGCACCCCGCACGCTTTTTCACGTACGAGCACACTACCTTTTGTCTTAAACCAGCTTCGGAAATCAGTTAAGTTGCCGGAACGGTTTACGTACGACTTACCTCGTTACCCCGGACCGTCCTACGTAAATTTGGTTTAAAAACCCCGTATCGACTCTGGTGATCGACCGAGTCTAATTTTCCCGACAAGTTTACTTTGGTGATTACCAAGTATAACGACCGAGTCTCGTTTTATATTAGTTAAGTTTCTAATTAATTAGGTTATTCGCATTCATCATAGGTTATTCAAAATTCTAAATTTAACTTTACATATTTTTCGAGTGGCTATGATGAGCACTTGTTGAAGGTAAGCTTGACATTGTAAGCATTATTGTTGTAATTAATATTCTGAGCCAATAAACTCGAAACGATAATTAACAAACACGTTAGAGCCCTGGACTATCTCATTGTAGGCTAAGCTATCTGGACAAATTTAAGGTGTGACAGAATTTCAGGTGAGACGACAATCACGTACTATAAAATCTCAATTTTGTCTCTCAACCCGAAATTTCGTCATATCAAATGGCGATCCGAACAGGGACTATTGAATGTTAACGATATTTTATGGCGCCCGAAGGCATAGTCGATAATTAATTGTTTTGGCTCAGAATTTAATAAATATTACACATACGAACATTACCATAATCAGTGTTGTGTACGAGACGTTACAGTGGAATATTGGTTGTATACCGTAGAACTGGATACGATTAAACGTCAGTACTGTTGTTTAACGTACTACGTTTGTTTAATAGAATTACAGGATATTTATTGGAATTTAATTGACCTCGAACTTAACCGTTTATACACCGTGTTTATTTGTACCAGTGTTTATAGATTTCCTCTGATAATTTATTGTTATTCTTTTATAATTGTTTAAGTAGGAAATGGTTAACACTGCCTTTCGATTTAATTCAGAGTATTCTGTAAGAATTGTTCTGCATCAAGAAGGCTAGTCGACCTGTCAGTTCACTAGTGTTGCGCTTGCCTATTGTTCTCTGTATGAATGGGTAAGAGATAAGAGCGGCCCGATCAGCTGTTTGATAACGGTTTGTTATTGGAGTTTCCCCGTAGTTCTTTCAATTCTAGTGGGCTTATTTCTGACAATATTTACATCCGTTGCATTGCATAATATTTATAACGCAACTGAGACGCGCTTTAAATATTTGGGATCAGAACTGTTTTATAATAATATTGTTGATTAACATATTGTTATACTTCTGGTTGTCCTAATATTTAACAGCAATTAGAATACCCCAGTTTTATTGTATTGTAATACAATATTGTTACACACAGGAAATAACATTGTTTAATATAATAATACAGGATTATTATATTTTGGATTGAGCCTAATTACGACGGTTTACGTATACGTTAGTGATATAATAATATTGTTGGTTAACATATTATTGTATTGCTCAGTAACAATTAGTTCACAACGATCATTAGGCTAACGTATTATCGGAACTTTGTTTACTTTTTGCGATTGTAAACATTGATTGTTGGGGTATTGTATCAGTGGTTTAAATATTATACTGAACATTTGCGATTAGCGACGAGCCTTACGACAGTTACACAGTCTTTTACGTATTTTTTCGACAACAACCATTGTCGTCGACTGTTGTATTTCCTAATAATAATTTAAAAATGACACCTTGGGAATTATTTTTGCGCCTTTGGACTTATCTTTTCCCAGTTATGTATATGCTGACTCCAGATGAATCAGGGAAAAGGCCCCCGCGCAAAAACAATGACCCACCGCCAACTGCTACCGCTCCCGCCGCCACAACCGCTCCCGCCGTCACAACCGCTCCCGCCGTCACAACCGCTCCCGCCGTCACAACCGCTCCCGCTGTTACTACCGCTCCCACCGTTACCACTACAACTGCCGTCACCACTTGAACGTATGTCGCTACAGCAACCACCGCTGCCACTGCCGTTACCACTCGTGGGTCTACGGAATCGATCGTGCCGCGCACGCCGTTTGACGAACCGCGCGTCGGGTGGATTTATAGACTGAGCAAAGAGGAGCTGCAGAATGAGATGAGTAAATACGGCCTTTCTACGGCAGGTACGGCAGAGGAACTTAGGAAGAGCTTTGTGGATTTTTGGCGATCGCCATTATCCGCAATTACCCGTACCGAACCCTACCGGACCGTTGACCCTCGACGCACTCTTAATATCCCGCCGGCGAATTACGGGTCGGAATACGCGTCTAAGGACAAGCTAGGCTTACATTCCGCCCTAGACGAACGTGACAGTGTACGGGAGATACTTGGGTTGTCACCGAATGCGGACTCTATGCTAGTGAGACGGGTCCTAGCCTCAATGGTGAATACCTTGAGGTCAAACGACGCGACTCCCACGGGACACTACGCGACCGACACGGTTCCCGCTCACGCCGCACCCCCTACCACGAATTATGCCGATCTGTGCTACGGTGCGGTACCACGTCCTAACGCCTCGGCAACTCGCGAGTTGCGAGATGCCGATCCATCGAGCCACGCTGGCCACTCAGGCCGCCAATCGCTAGACGGAGCCTCCATTTACAACGTCGTTCGTAAGTGGAACCTTCGTTTTGACGGTCGCAAAGACCCGGTATCGTTCCTGGAACGCTTGGAGGAGTTAATGGTGGCGTATTCCTTAACTCCAGACCAGGTCTTCAGGGCTCTGCCAGAACTGTTGACCAGCAACGCCCTATTATGGTACCGCAATAACCGGGAAGCGTGGGCCGATTTCCAGGATTTTCGTAGCCATTTCGAAATCCAATATCTACCTCTCGGTTATCGCCGTAACTTGGACGAAGAGATTCGTAAGCGGACACAGGGTGACCAAGAGCCGTTTAGAGAGTTTGTAGTCGCGTTAAGAACGCTAATTCGAAGGAGAGGATCCATTTTGTCCCACGATAAGATTGACTTGATTTATACGAATATGCGACCCGAATACAAGCTTATGGTTCGACGCCAGGACTGCTTGACTCTGACCGAACTGATTAAGCGTGCCGAGGAGTACGAGTCCTACGTTAGGGATAAGAGTACGTTTCGTCCTCCACCACCTCTGGCTATCTCTCTCATTCCTGAAACCGCGTACCACGGGCGAAGGCGTTTCGAACGTCCGATCGATAACGCCGCAGTCACTGCTGAGTCACCGCGCGAACCGAGCTCCCGGTCCTACCCGCAGCACCAGAGATACGACCGCGCGCGGCAAGGACCGAGTTCGCGACCCAAGGCGCAAAGCCTATCCGTGCCCAACTCCCACACGAATGTGAGAGGGGCGGCACTGGAGAGACCTGTTCACGTCAGCGATGGATACGTTTGCTGGAATTGTGACCGTACGGGGCACTTGTTCCGTGATTGCCCCGAACCGAGAACCTGGAAGTGCTTTTATTGTAAGACCAAAGGCATTTCGACCGCAAAGTGTAACTGCGAGGCGGGAACCGCCCACAGGATTCAGCTAAGAAGGGGACGGCCGACTCCAAATCCCCGAACCGAAAAACAACCCCCTCAACAATGGAGCGCGTGGCTCCAACGAATAAAGGATTTCCCCGTCTCGACCAATCACGATGTTGTTTCCCTCGATACAAGACCCTTCGTAACCGTAGAAACATTCAGTCAACCGTTTAGGGCCCTCATGGATACCGGCGCCGTGGTCAGCCTCATTGGTGACCGTCTCGCAACGTTACTACAATCCCGAGGGGTTCCGCCTGTAGACAGCGATGTCGATATAAGAATGGCGAATGGCATGCTGTCTCACATCACGACTGGATACCGAGTTCGCGGATTATTCGGCGGACTCGAATACAAATGGGACGCGTTGCATGTGACGGGATTGGCTTGCGATTTAGTTTTAGGAATAACGCAAGTTAACGACCTCGGCTTAGCACGATTTGAACTCACTGTAGAACGCGGTCCTGGAGAATGTTCCGGACCCGCCAACGACGTATCTGCAGTGAGTAGGCTGTCGAATGACCAGGGCAAGCGACTGGAGACGTGCCTAGCCAACGAACTCGCGCTCCTCGAGAAGGTCACGTCCGACCTGGAAGGCGAGGAGGAAGAAGAGCCACCCCATCGACCCGTGGTTACAACAGTCGCGCTGGTGGAGGTATCCCCAGCCAACCGTCGCGATGCTCGCGCAGATACGCCTCACACCCCGATCGCCACCGCCTCGTCTAGCCGGCCAGTGTCACAGGAGGTACGCGACCTCCTGTCCAATTTACCGTTGGAAGACACGGGGCGGCGAAGGAAAAATCAGAGGATGAAGGTGTTCAGGGGAGATGGAACGTTTTTCCGGGTCCGTACGAAAAAGCTGCGGACGATGGAGGAGATATATTGAGGCGACGTACCCATTTTAAGAAGAGTTAAGATTTCGTTATTTTCTTGCTCAAGAGTTTCGCAGCAGACACCGACAATACCCTAGGTTTGGGTATTCTTTTTTTCTTTTTCCGTTTTTCTTTTTTTTTCTCTGCGAAGTAAGAAGGGGGTGTAACGACCCAAAACCCGTCAAGGGGTAAAAACCCGATTTTTAAAAGTTTCATTTTAAATATTATAATTGTCTACGTTCGGGGTAAGCCGCGCCCGCGTTGTCAGCGGCATCGTAGGGGCAAGGGTCCTACGTCATCGTAGAGGGGATGACGCTAATTACCTACCCCGCCGCCAGGGGCGATGGCGAAGAAGGACCAGAAGAGCGGACCTCATGGTCAGTCGTCCACCCGCTACCGAACCGTCAGTACGCTTGCTGTTTGGAGACAATCCAACAGTCTATAACCTCCTAAATTCTGGTCAATTAAAGATTTCCCCCGTTCCTGGTAGAATCATAAGTCATCAGGTTAGTGTGCTACCGAATTTATTTTGTTTAATCTCATTTTTAGAGAAGTTTTATTATTTTTATTTTACTGTGCCGCAGTTGCGCGCACCCCGCACGCTTTTTCACGTACGAGCACACTACCTTTTGTCTTAAACCAGCTTCGGAAATCAGTTAAGTTGCCGGAACGGTTTACGTACGACTTACCTCGTTACCCCGGACCGTCCTACGTAAATTTGGTTTAAAAACCCCGTATCGACTCTGGTGATCGACCGAGTCTAATTTTCCCGACAAGTTTACTTTGGTGATTACCAAGTATAACGACCGAGTCTCGTTTTATATTAGTTAAGTTTCTAATTAATTAGGTTATTCGCATTCATCATAGGTTATTCAAAATTCTAAATTTAACTTTACATATTTTTCGAGTGGCTATGATGAGCACTTGTTGAAGGTAAGCTTGACATTGTAAGCATTATTGTTGTAATTAATATTCTGAGCCAATAAACTCGAAACGATAATTAACAAACACGTTAGAGCCCTGGACTATCTCATTGTAGGCTAAGCTATCTGGACAAATTTAAGGTGTGACAGAATTTCAGGTGAGACGACAATCACGTACTATAAAATCTCAATTTTGTCTCTCAACCCGAAATTTCGTCATAAATCTCTGCCATTTGCTAAATAGCTGAAGTAAAGTTGTGAGAAGGATACAGTTTCAATAAACACTTGTGTTAAATTGATAAATGGGTTTTAATAGGTTGATTTGTATATTTGACATACTGGAACTTACATGTGTGAGAAAATATAGTTATTTTAATGATCCATTTTTTTACTGCTCCTTCATAGGATTTTGTGCCATTGAAACGACCAAAAGCAGTAATATTGTAAACTTCATTATTTTGTTTTATCTTCGATAAAATATAAGATTTAAAAATATTTTGTTAAAAAGGAGATCCTAGATTCCAATTTGACAACATGCTCCATCAAATACATTCGTGTGTAATTTGAATACATCTTGATGTGTGTAATCTTGTACTATCATTGAAATGGGGACACCACCTATATGCATATTTTAGCCCAAATAGTTTAAAGTTAGCGTTCCTGTGTTTGCAGTTATTACAATTCTGACTACCTTGAAAGGTTAAACCTCATAACCAACATTTACTGGCAATATTTTGTATATCTCTGAATTATTTTTCAAACCTTGCCTCTTTTAATTTTGTTATTGCTCGTGAAAATAGTATTTAAGCATATTCAAAACATGAGAACCATCCTAATCAATATAAAACTAACATTTACATTTCAACCAGTTAGTAAATGATTCTATGAACTGTAATGTCTGATACTTTTACACTGTAGAAAAAACAACGAAGTAATAATAGGTACCTTCTAACAATCTTTGTATCATAAAATTGGCCTATGAATAATTAAACAGACTTACCTTGGTTTTATTGCGGTTTTCTTTCATCAGAGACACTGAGCTAGGCCTACTTAAAAACTAGTAGGCTTGTATTAAAAACTTGTAACATTGTGTCAATTTAATTAAACATCTTTTTCCATTTTGGAAATATATAAATCAATATTATAGAAGTGTAAAATTTGGTTTTTATCAGCAAAACATTTCTAATTGGAGCTTAGTTAAATCAAGTAGTATCCTTATATATAATACGTGAGGGCGATTTCTACAAAACACTACTCCTCCGTTAATAATGAACGGATTCTTACAAACTACGTGTCAAAATAAAGTATTTTTTGTGTGGACGCCCCCTTTCACCAATTCATGTAATAAAAGTCCTCGGGCTTTGCCCCACAGGCCATCAAAGTTGGAGTTTCTCCCATAAGATTAACATGGGGGAATCTAAATATTTAATTGGAAACTTTGTCCCCATTAATTTAAGAGAACGGCTGGGCGTAGAAACTTGGTAGAGGTGTCAAAAGAAAGGTCTTGGTCTGTAGATGAGTTACCAAAAGAAAAACTAAGCAAAATCCCTTAGAACTTTGCCCCAGAAGCCTTTAAAGATCCCGCCACAGAGTTGTTTACATTTTGGCCATGTGAATAATACTTTTTAATGAAACAGCTGTTCATTTTTAAATTGTATTTCAAACATCACACATTTACTGGGAGTTACTGAATTCTACCAAATAAGTATTTGCAATGTTATTTTCCGATTTTAAAATTAATTTTCTTCTTTATCATGTCATGTTTTGCAATATAACATTCCATTATGAAATCCATTATGAAAGGAAAATCCTTTTATCACAGCAATTCTTAAATTATTTCTTATTGAACTATCTTATATCTATTGAACGGGTTGGTGTCTGCCTTTTTCACCACTGTTGCCTACATTTTATCATATTATTCTACACATATCAAATATTTATGTAGAAATATCTGCTATTATCGTGTCTAATAAGATCCAAACATAGAAACCTTGCCTAAAATGGTATCCATCTTGACAAATTATTTGCTCCTGCCTAGGGCCTATATTGCAAACTTTGGTGCACTGGGTTGGTAACATTATTGAAAATAACACGACATTTTGGCTGTAAACTATGATACAAAGAGAAAATACTATTTAGCAACTACTGTCATGACAGAAAGGTCATATTCCTTTTAAACTAGATCGCATAATCCTTTATAAGATACGTTGCTTAACAATATATAAACGTCAATGTCGTCAATATATACGTATTAGCCAATTTACAGTATTTTTGCTTTTTGGAAATGTCCCATTGCTATGTCATTTGCATTATTTGATGCCAATGAAGCCACAAGACCATATGAACTAGGAGGCCCCTAACAGTTCAAGAATAAAAGCCAACTTCACTTCAAGTATATTCCACTACACCTAACATGCGGTAGAGAGATTATATTGACAACTTTATGTTATTGATAAGGCTGAGACAACTAACTGACTTCCCCCATGTCAAGGAATTCTAGCTTTAACAGTAACCCCACAATCAATTTCTGAAAACTATGCTAGAGGGTTCATTCATTGGCTCAGAAGTACGATATGTACTGCCCTTACGTGACGAAGGAAAAATCAAACTTACACTGTAACGGATATACCTCCCTTTGAAGTGAGAATATGTCTTCCCAAAAAATATTTTCTTTTGAAATAAAATCATACTACACTGATGAAATCACGGAAGTGTTTAGCTACAAAAGATCCAATGCCAAACAACCAAATGCGACACAGACAATGCAACACACAGACCAACAGACCAATGCGATTTTAATACGATTTAAAGGTTCTTCCAAAGGAAGAGATACCAGATAACATACTAATAATAACTCCGATGACGTACGGTATGGGGAATATTTTATTCATTGAATGATCAACCAATTTTGGCAACTAACGCAATTAATATCATTATAGTCATTTACACCATCATTTACATCATTTACACTTATAACTCTTTAAACAATGCTAAATGCTCAAAATATGTATATTTCACCCAATTTATCTCAGTTAGATGAATTAACGTAAGTCTTGAAAGTAACCGTCGATTTCGACGGGTTTCGCCTAGTTGGATATAATAGCTGTCCATTCAAAATAAAATCTATCAATTAAATTGTATGCTTGCCTATTAATATATAGATAGGCTAAACTATTTTTATTTTATTTTTTGTAAACAAACAACAAATAAAACATATGGTTTACCAAAATAAATCAAAATATTTAGGTATTGATAAAACTAAGTGTACAAACAATTTTAAACTCAATATTTTTGATACAACATAAAAATAGACATCTTCAGAACTTACTTATATATAAACTTAGTAGTTAAAAAAAAATATTGATTGTAGTGTTGGTGAAATGCAATACTAACTACATTCCTTCATGTAATTTTGAAACGTGATCATGTTTGCAAGTTTATTGATTTTAGAGCTTGAAACTAATGAAGTCATGAAAAAGCCAATAGTGTTTAATAATAAACTTAAAATGGACCTGAAGGTATTTGTTTTTCCTTTTGAATCAATTTGACGTTTTGTACACATTATTTTAAAATTACATTTCAACCTAAATAATTTATAGTTTCATATCTCAATCAGAAAAAAAACATTTGAAATCAAACTTATGGCTAATCAAACTACTATTATAGAAATGGGATGACTTTAACAAAGCTAAGCTAGAAATTCAATTAAGATACTTTTATTCTACTCCAAAATAATCTACTTGGTCTCATAATTAATTCATGCAAAGCTAAGGATATGATAAAACAATGTTTCTAATTTACAGTTTTACTCATCAATTTATCATTATATTACTCACGATACAGAGAGCTTGTGACTGGTTTTGAAGTTTATTTCAAATATGAATGTTGTTGCTAGGTAACTTATTTATGATTCTTTGTTAAAAGTGGTTATCTGTTTTTGTTTTTTTTTCTTGTAACCAAGGTGAAGTAAAATGTTAAACAAAGTGTTTTCTTGATAGCAAGGGCCGTCCCAGGGGAGCGTCAAGGGGGTCGTGACTCCCACCCAAAATATTTTTTATATATGTAGGCCTAAACTATTATACCAGGGAAACTTTGGGTAGACTTACGTATCTGTTGGCACAAACAACGAATGAAAATATTGATTATTCGATTGTTTCATTCGATATATCGTTTGGTAATTTAGGTGACTAACCTTACCTAACTAACCAAACGATATATTGATCGATATTTAATATATATCCATATATAACAGATACAATTAGAAACTTAACTGGTGCAAATAGTTCAACCGAAATCAATGTAACAGTTGTGGCAAACAATATAGGACTAATAAAAAAACTCTAACCTAAAACTTGGGACCGTTACTGAGTTAGTCTATTTTTTTGTATGTTGTGAAAAGTAGGGTTGATCGTCAGACGACGAATGCTTAAGGCCATATAGCAGTGTCTGATGCTGACGTTCGGCCGCATTCTTCTTATTTAGTCTAATTGTTCCACATTTAATGTTATCATTCATTTTAACCTAAATAATTGAAATTTGAATTGGCTATTGGATAAAGAATAGTAACTTTATCAAAGATATTTTGTCAAAAGTCGCTTGAAAGATAGGCTAGTTGAATATTAATTTATCTGAGTTAAACAATAGGAATTTGTAATAACACATTAAAACACATTCATCAACATCTTTAAACTCACTTTTCACGTTCTTGTACATCTTTTCTTATTGATTAATGCACCTTCAGCCTCATAACTTCACCCTCAAACTGAACTTTTGAGGAATTCTTCTTCAGCGGCAAAGTCAATACCTATTTTGAAACTGTCACTAATCCACTTTGATTCAAGCTTCTCCACTTCACAGCCTTACGTTAGGGAAGTTTTCACCCTCAAATTGTTTGACAATCAGCTATTGTGTCTAACGCTCATAGAAAACTTTCTGTTTGCAGAAGAGAAAGAGATGCTGAGAAAGATTCCTGGAGAAGATCCTGGGACAGGAGAGAAGTAACGAATGATCAATTCTGGAACGCTCTTGAAGAACCAAACTACCTCTACTTAATGGATTGTAATTTAATAGATAGTTGTAAGGTAATGTGCATCTTTTCAGTATTCATGTTGACTAATAATTCTTTGTTTTCAATTGTTTAAAAAACATGGAAAGAAATTTGATCAAAATCAGTTTACGGTCATTTATTGGTTATGACCCAAAGTTGCGATCCAGTAAATGACTGACTGTTTTAATAACTGTTGGTTAGAATTTTGATCTTAAAATGAGTAAAGAATATACTAAACTTTAACCTGTATAATTGTGTATAACAGTAGAACCTCAATATTTTGATACTTTATAGAATAAGGGGGTGTCGAACTATTAAAATTTTGAATTAGGCTATAGGGATGTATATTGGACAGGGGGGACACACAGGGATTATTTAAAATTTGAAATAAAGCTAATAAATACATAAATAGTATAAAACTTGACAAAAATAAACAAACATTTGCATCCCTACTGTACATTCTTTAAGTCTTCTTTACTCAGTATTGCTCTCACCCTATAATTACAAAAGGAAAGACGTTTATCCCGTAAAATGATGAGGCCTATCAGTCATAAAATACTTTTCTCATATTTTATTATGCAGTTTTTCTGTATTTCTGGCTAATTTTCAGGCTCACCTTTGAATCTGAAGGTCGCTGGTTTGATTCCAAATTGTAGTTTAAGAAATTGAATTGCTATTTCTTTAAATTTTTCGTATTGTAATTACAGTACTTTTAACTTTTTGTAACAACCATTGAAATAAATCCTGACCAACCAATCAGTTGGTACCAGTCAGTTTAAAAGCTTCTCTCTTGCAGCCTATGCCACTGCCAAACACCTATTTGATGTATACTCGACTCTGGCTATAAATTTGCGGAGCTGCATCTCCATCTTGACTGTCCATATTGTCAAATCTTAGTACAGTATACGTACTAATAATGTTCAGGAGCATTTCAAAAGCAAAATACAGCTTTTCAGATTTTTATTTGTATTTTTCACCCATATTTTAATTAATTGATTTCCTAATTCTGTATGTGTTGTTTTGTAGCAATACTGTATTGGGGCTTTGTTTATGAAGATTTTAATTTATATACACAATTCTCTTGCAGGAGGTGAGGAACGATCTTCACTACAGCTGTTCACCGTCTCATGACTGGAGCTTTGACCAGTTCTGCGCTCAGTTTACAGAACTCGACCAATGGCTCACAAGTATCCAGGAGACTATATACAACAAGGAGGAGAACGTCACCGATAGAAACTTAAGACTGGTAATTATAATGTTAGCTATGTCTGAGAACTAGTGTGAAGATTGGATGTAGCCTAAATTAAGGAAACTTTTTCAAGTCGCAGCCATGCAGGCTAATTTAAACTTGAAAGCGCAGCTGTTTCCTTAGTTCTCTGATTACTATCTTTGAGTATTAATACAACTAGACTTTCTATCCACATGTTTTTAATTTGTAGCCAGATTTTTATCAAAATCGTCGTGGTTGATGTGATCCACCGACAGATTGCGTTGATCTAAATTAATAATTTCTGTCGAATACACAAACCTTTTTACCAAGTCAAACTTAGGGAGTGACTTATGGTGAGCTATAGCAACTGGTATGACCCAACAACCTGGTCATCAATAATAGATGAGGTAGCCTATAAAATAGGATTTTAGACACATGCAAATTCTGTGACTAGCTCACACAATACAGCTGGTCCATATAGATGGGAGGTATACTTCAGTCAAATCCAATAGTCAATGCTATTATTTTGGTTTGTTATGGCCTTTATACAACAATTATCTTGCCGTCGTAGCCTATAACAATATGATGGAAAATTGACGTTCTTGACAAATATGAATCACATTCTAGAATATATTTCTGGGGAATTCATTGCCAGTTGATAGACTATGAAGAAATGGATTAATGTAAATAATTTACAATATTGAGGAGGCCATGATACACATTTGCACAGCGCAGTACGGCTGCAATAGCTTCCATGCAGAGACAGTAAATAATTTGGAAACTTTACTTGTGGATTTGGAATGTTGAAGACAATCATGGCTAATGTTTGTTTTCAGCTGTAGACGTCCCTTATCAGTTAATCCTTTGCGGTCGAATGGCGAGTATAGGTCGCCGCCCGCTATTTTGCCGACTGCTCAAAAATGGCGACCTACAAGGACCCCCCAAAAAAAAAAAAATCCAAAAAGTAAATTTTTTTGGTCGAATGGCGAGTATAGGTCGCTGCCATTTTCCTGCCTGCTTGAATGGCAAGCTAAATTCACCGGAGAATGTGGAAAAAATTCAACCTCAAAGGGTTAAACAATACTTTGCTAGTCATGCCCGATTCCTCATCCAAAATGTATTTATCTGACTTTACAAAATTCATGAATGATCGCAGCCAGCCTACATTGTGCAAAACTTCATTTGAATACCCTGCAACTGTTCACGACCATCTTTAAACTCTCTACTTCTTACACACATTTCCCATGTCCCAATATATACCTCATTCTTATCTGTCAACTGAAAATTAATTAAATTAGGTGTTTGTACATTAGACCTCAGAAATGTAACAATTGAATGTGATTAATGCTGAGAGCTTGATTTCTAGCTGTTGATTTCTCTTCACATTGTTATCAGCTACTGGTTTGTCTTGGCCTAATCTTTCAATTTGACTCCATCGTAGTTTTATTTGTACAAGTACATCCAGTACTTTGCTAAACTTCTTTCATTAAGATTTAAGGAATATAATATTCGATCTTGAGAGCCCTTTATCACTTGCAACAAGTCTACCATTTTGATGTCTAAAATGCAGCATTAAAATTTTTTAAAGACAGATCTAATTAATGGTTCATCTAGGATGTTACTGGGAAAACAAAAATCACAGTGTGCCGTCCATCAATTTATTTTACTGGTTATTTTATGTAGTGGATCGATTTCTCAAGGTCTTCAACTTGGATGCAAACATTTTGAAATAATTTTCTATCTTCTGCATGCAATAAAAATACCTTGAGATTGTTATCAGTGCTTGATTTTTCTCCGATCTCAAAGAGAGGGAGTCTACTGCAGTCCTATTTACTATATGAAATCATTGAAATAAGGAGCTCTTAGAGACAACTTTTTCTGGGTTTGGTTACTAATCTTTTGATAGAGATAAAACTTGTAAACAATCGTAAGCCATAGTATGGTCTTGGGGTCATGCCAAAAGTTGTTATAAGCAGTAAATAATATAGGCTAATCAAAATCATCTTGGAAATTGATACTATGACTATTACCTTTCTATTACTTAGAATTTTAATTATGTAAATTCAAAGTGATTGCCTTTGTTTGTCATAAAGACAGATTTTCTTGGGGAGGACCTGTAAGGAATAGGGATCAGACTTATTTCTACTTTAGGATTTTGTTCAAAATTTTGGCCCTTGTGTCTTAGGCCAAAATTGGGATGGTTTGGAGGTCCAAACTGCAATCTGGCTATAAAATACTAAATAAGATCTCATCCGTATCCCATATGGTTAAATTAAGAGCATTTTTGTGGTCTCGGCAAAATTGTGAGCGTCTTCCCCAGTTTAGGTGAAATTGTGAAAAATCGTCTCTGGTCACGGCAAAATCAACACCATCTTCCCACCATCTTCCCCCGTCACGGCAATATTATGAACATCTTATGGAGTCACAGCAAAATTATGAACTTATACCGCAGTTAAGGCGAAATTGAGATCATCTTCTGAGATCGCGTAGAATTTGTAAACTTTTTCTCCAGTCACATCGAAATTGTTAACTCATACCGCGGTTGAAGCAAATTAAAGAACATCTTCCAAGGTGGGGTTGTGATCATGAACTTCTTCCGCGGTTACAGCAACATCATCATCATCAATTCTCACAATTGCGGCAAAACTGTGAACAACACCCAATTGTGGTGTAATCATCAATTTTTGATCGTGCATCTTTGTTTTCTAGTATTGCAAAAATAAAAAATTTTCTCAAGCTGAGTTGGCTTTAAAAATATTTCTGTCCCGAACTGACTCCTTGGGCCAGTTGTTGACCCAACCTAATACAAACATATCGGGACCCGCAAACCCCTAGTAAGGAATAGCTCTAGTTCTGAAGTGTGTTGGCTCTTTTCATTAGTTTTAATTAAACATTTTATAAACATTTGTTTTGAAATAGTTACATGTGTGATTCATTTGCTCTTTGGCTTGACTGAGCTACTCAATCTAATTTAAGTGAAGCAGTTGGCACCAATCTGCAGCACTTGCCTCTGGTAAATAATTGTTCAGCTCCAGACACGGCTAAGGAACGGAGGTAGTTAACTTTGGCAGAAGTAAATTGCTTCAGAGGATTTCACAGCGCACCTAGTTTCATGCGACTAGAGTGGTTTCAGACATATCTGATGTACAGTAGAGAGTCGAAAATCTGAATGTCAAAAATCCCGAAACGTCAAAAATCCGAATCGCTCCTGAGGGTTTTAAAATATTGAATTAGCACAGAGACAACAGATGTCTTACAATTTCGCAGAGAAATGATTGATTGTGCCGAGCCAGTCTGTGTTTTTTTTTGTTTCCCATGTATAATCTCTACATATTTTTTCCAAGATACGAATTACAGCTATAAAACAAAAATACCTAAGTACAAAAATCATCATTTTTATTTATTTAATTCACTGTATCCTGGAACTGTATTTTTAATACTGTAGGCCTAATTATGTGTCTATTAGGCAATTCTAGGCTATGTTTGAAAATGTGTACAAATCGGTAATCTGAACTACCTACGGCAAGGGTGGTCCCATGGGGAGGGGGTCAGGGGGGTTGTGACCCCCCCAAAATATTTTATATATAGATAAACTATTATACCAGGGGAACTTTAATAATTTTTATTGCAAATCGTTCTACCAAATTGAAATTCATTGTAGTCTTTACACTTGTGGCGAACAAATGGACAACATTCAAACAAACATACAAACTCTAACCCAAACCTCGGGATCGTTCGAGTCTGACAATTTTTTGTACGTTATGAAAATTAGAGAAGATCGGCAGACGACGGACGCTTTCAGCCATATACGGCAACGGCAGTGTCCGATGCTGGCGTTCGACCGCATTTTCTTCTTATTTAATTTTTCGGCATTTAATGTTATCATTCATTTTAACCTAGATGGTTGAAAACTTGAATTGGGTATTGGATAAAGGAAAGAAGTTTTATCAATAGTCAAAGCTTGAAAGGTAGTTGAATATTAATTTATCTGAGTTCAGCGATAGGAATTTGTTATTACAGTAATGTAATTCAATGATTACCGTAGACAATTTTAAAACTTTCAATATTAAATGTCATTCATATGTAGAGCACCTGATATCTTATTTAAGAATAACACAACCCAATTGGTAGTGTCTCAGACTTAGATGCAGAAGGGACGGACTTAATTCCTGGCACAACAATGGGCACAACCAGAGAAACGTTGCACAAAAACTTTATTCTCACGTTGACCCTTTGTAAACTGCCACTGGCGTAGAAAAAATTAGAACACTGAGAACCAACTCTTCAGGCGGTAGCAGAGTCGGGATGCCGACGGCAACGTTAGTTGGGTAGTGTACTTTGTGTAGGTTAACTGTTGCTTACTGGGCAGGTATAATGCAGTTGTGTTGGGTGCAAGTTTTTAAACACTTCTTAGATAAAATAAGTTCTCTGGTTCAAAATCTTGGTCTGATTTTGGACAATTTCTGTTTAGCATGCACATTGGCACCAGTTAAAAGGGTGTTTTCGTCAATCAAACATGCTTGAATGTGTTGTAATGTTGCAGTATTCCTTTTATATTAAAACCACAAGTCTCAATAATAAAAAACATGACATTATAAAAGCTTATTTTTTTACATTTTTTACCTTTAAAAAATAAACTGGGAAGCTTGAACACATTAAACTAGGTCCTCAAAATAGCTTAAAAACCACTAATTTTAGCACGTTATTTCCAAATTTTTCCATACCCTACAGGCCCCCCATTGACCACCCCCAAAATATATGTGTAGGACCGCCCTTGCCTACGGTCCCAATTGGTTTGGATTCTCTACTGTATTACCTTCTCGGAGTTTTTCCCGCAGATAGGAGTTGCGTAAAAGATAGGTGTTACAAAACTAAACTCTCGGAGGTCTTTCAAACTTTTACTCATGCTGTAGCTTTAAAAAGTACACAATATACAACCCATATAATCAATAGATACAAATACTGTTCACAGAGTCACATAGAAGAGATGCACCACAAAACGTACAAGCGGAAAGTGTTCAACAACCAAGGTGGCCGGCTGGCAGCCAAGTTCCCTGGAATGAAAGATGAGGTCAAACGACGCATGACTCATCTGAACCGCAAGTGGGAACGGCTGGAGCAGACGGTTACGCCAAGGAAACACTCACGAGTCGATACCTCTCACCTCGAACATCTCCCAGGTAACAATGACATGCTTTGACTTTATAAATCTGAACAGCCTATGTAGACCCTTGGGATCAGTTGGATTAGAACACTGACACAACTCTTGAGTTGGGTCAGTGTTCTAATCCAGGTTTTGCCCTCTGGTGCTTCAGCCGGTCCTTTAATACTGCCGCTTGACTGAGTAAAGGGTACTAGGACGCCCAATAACAACAAGTAATTTTCTATGATATTGTTAAATACAATGTTATATTTTAAATTTGTACTTATAGTTTTTCTAAAATCTTCTGTTAACACGTTCGCTGCTACGGACGTTCCGGAACGTCAGCCGGGCCACGGCGCCAGGAGCTAGGGATGTTCCGGAACGTCACCGTTCATTGTTGTTTAACGTTGCCATGGATAAGCCAGCTCGTCGCAAGCGTCCTATATTTCTTTGCAGCTCGTGGGGACGTACTTTTCTGACAATAAAAAATATAGTTTGCCAAAGTCACCACCAGGGTCGTTTGGAACAGGGCTTTGTTCCATCTCTTTCCTGCTAGATAGCGACACTACTTTATCGACTGGAACCTGGGTAGTGCTGCTATCTATCAGAATCACTTAGTACTACGTCCAAAGCCAGTTTTATTGCAGAACATTGCCATCCAGTATAACTACTGTTGTTTTTACTGTAATTTAGTGTATTGGCGGCACTGTCACGCAGCGGCGAGCGTTTACTTCAGCTCCTGGCGCCATCCCGGCATCTAGCGGTCAGCAGCAAACATGTTATTTGATACAAAATTTCACACAAATCGGTCAATATTCAATGATTACAGATTTTTATTCACAACAATCAAATTTGTGAATAAAATGTGTAAATGTCGACTGTTGATAACATTAAATAAAAAAATTACAATATCCCTTTGTTTTACTTGTTTTTTAATATTTAAAATCAATTACTTTTGTTGGTATTAAACTCAAGATCCCTTAGGCCGGCCACACACAAAACAAGGCAGGGCACGTCAATTACACAATTTAGCCCCCATAAACCTGAAAAGTAATATAGGAATTTTTATATCTGAGCCTTGAGCCGATTTAGCCAATTTTTAAATTCAACTTTATACCTAGGAGCAGAATAGAAAACAAAATTCAAACAGTAATACCTCCAGAGGAGTGGTTTTTATAACCCCTCTCTTTCCTCAGTATCAATACCAAGAATTAGTTGTTCAACCACTATAGTAATACTATTGTATAGTGGTATAAAATGTTAGCCATACATGTAAAGTGTTATCAGTTGTAAAATAATCCATATCAAAATAAGCCTGTGTGGGAATAAACTTATGGGGGGGGGGGAGGGTTCTTACCGTCGCCACTGCTCTTGGAGACAAGCTAATGGTCCGACAGACTCTTGGGCTCAGAAGTAACACGTTGAGAATAAATTTAAGTGTACCTGGTTTGGTTGTCTACAGAAGAGTTGTTGGAATTGTCACTAAAAACTCTCTGTACTCATCCTCATCCTCTAAACTGGTCTTGTGACATATTTTCCCCTCTCAACTTTGTGTCCTTACAATACTGCTCTAAGGTTTGTTCATTTTGATTAGATTAAGTAACTACCAGCAAGTTATAACCAAATCAGATTATTATGATTGTTTGTGGCTTACTATACAAAAATAACTCTGTCATATTATTGAAGTTCAGTTTCGAGCCAGTGTTTGGTAGCCATGAGTATCTTATGTATAACATGGAATGGGCTTAACAAACAAGGAGACATTGTCTGAATGTCACTCAGGGTTTGTTTCTCTTCAAGCGTTGTCGTCACAATTCATTATAATACAGTTGACTTTTGATCATTTAAAATTGGTGGGCCAAGCAAATACAGTACCGTAAATTTGAATTATCAAGAGGTTGATTTATCGAGAGGAAAATAAACCATTCAAATTACAAAGAGTTCATTTTTTAAATAGGCTACTATTTTATAAGTACAGAACGTTACAATTTATATTTTAGTTAGTTACAAAATTATTTAGGCAGGTTGTTTAGTTTCTCATTATGACAGGAAGGATTCCCTCCCTTCAAACTTTAGAGTGTTTTGCCAACGAACCTTTGAATTACTGCGTGTTCCAAATCGGCCTACCCTCTGCTCGGACTTCAAAATACTGAGTAGGCCTATAACAAAATGCATGATGAAACTTTGAAGAATAATTTCTGTAGAAGAAATTCTCTATGGAAGCTCAAAGAAAGCTCAGTGCTTTTATTTTGAATTATCGAAAGTTTTGATTTATCGAGTGTTTAAACGGTACTTACGTATTAAACGGAGGCCACATATTTTACAGCGCGCTGCAGCGGTTATGTTAGGTTGGGTTATCATAAATATATGTTTTTTTATCAAATTAAACTATCTTAACCTAACCTAAACAACCAAACTTGCTGATGGTGAAGGTTTACTAATCGAATCGAATCTGTTGGTTAGGTGGCCTCCGTTTAATACGTAAGTACCGTTTAAACTACTGTACCAAGAATAGACTATTATCAACCTATACAGACCTAAGATCAAAGCAGAGTATTTTTTATTTTGGTCAATGTCCGTTAATTTTCTGTAGTTCTTTGAAACACAGGTGATGTTCTTTTCTGTTACGTTGGTCTACAGGCCTAATGCTACTAAAATAATTAAGCATAATTTTCACATTGAGTTTTGCTGTTTGGCAATTTCTTGTTTAACTATAAAATAACAGTGAGTACATCGTATAAATTCAAGAATTGATTCAGCTGCTGTTTTAAGAACCTATTATTTGGCTTGAAACTCACATTCTGTTTGAATGTACCCTCTCCATATTGCTTTCTCCAGAGTCCTGGCTATCGTCATCTTACCTGTACACAGATACAATATTTTCATGTCCAAGCACTTATCTTATCAAGCTGTATCATCGAAGTAGTTTTTCTACAATGTGTGTCCTTCTTCTGCTATTATTTTATTAGGATGATTTATTGATTATTCTCTTGGTTTTCAGATGTGGAACACCTTCTGAACTGCCTTAGGAAATGGTTAAGGCTAACGGAGAGAAAACTGCAGCCAATCAACTTCAGAGTGATCTGGACGCTAGCAGAACTAGAAGCTAAGGCCAAAGAACACCAGGTAGGAATAAAAAACTTGTATTTGTGAGATTTTGAATTGGTTTTTATGTTGGCGATATTATAAAATCTTCAGTTTTGGTGAATATATCAAAATCGCTGGGGAGTTGCAATATCAACAACTAATGTTAAACCTTAACCTTAGGATAAACTATGAGTTAAAAGTTAACGCTATGTTTGATCATTTTGACAATCCAATGCCAATTCAGCAAGCGTAATGAGTTGCATTTGTCTCCCTGTGGAGTGGAAGCAAACCTGTTTGTTTGCACATGAGGAATTTTTGGACCTTATGTGCAAACTAATCTTTAAAAATCTGAATTCATCAATATGAATATCTGATTAATCTGGTCAAAAGAACTCTACTTTCAAACAACCCAACTTGTTGGCACTTCTGATGGGCTAAACGACCGTATAAGCTCTTCTTTAAGTCAGAGATACTAACTTCAATGTGGTCTAGTTAAGTGCTATGCAAAATTTATTAACAAAAACCCTTTTTTAATTAGTTTTTTCGCAAATACCAGGTATCTGCTTTCCAGTGTGGTATTATCTATTAATGGCTAGATTGTTGAGTGGATATGAATCTTTTAACCAGCCATTAGTTAAGTTGCCTCAAGTTCTGTGAGCGGTAGCATTTATAGTCGCTGTCTTACCTCATGTCGCCCTGGGTATTTGCAATCGTAACTGCCATAAATGTGGGTTTTGAACTTATATAAGTCTAAATAACTAGGCATGAATAGATTTCAGACAAAAATAGTAGTAAAACAAATTTAATTATTTCACTAAAACACTCAATACAATCTACACAGGTAACACTTGTACACAGTAAAGTAAACACAGGTAATATCATCTGTATACACAATCCACATACAAATACTGTATGTTAAATGTAGTTACAACTATGTACAGTTTGTCATCAAAGACTTCCTTCATCTTTAAATATTCTTCCTCTATTATTCAAAATATATATATAACTTGCCTTTTTGGCCTTGACAACTACTATGAAAACCACAAAACACTAAAACAACAAAAATTTTGACAGCACTACAGTTTAACGAGAATGGTATTGTGCCTAACACTCTGAGCTATGCGGTAAATAGCGTAAAGAGGCACTAACACCTCTATCATGACACACTTCTTCCCCCCCTCACCCTCAAAATTGCACATACTAAGATAAATATTTATGTTAACACCTGAAAACAGTGACTCATATATACTCATTTATAATAATAGCTTGATAATAGGCACATGATTAAAATTTTTTTTTAAACAACAGTTTTGTAAGGTCACACTTACAATTACAAAACTAATGAAATGAAATGAATTCAACCTTATTCATAATTTGCAAACATGTTCACGAATGGTGTCATTACATTGGATCAAAATCATTATGCTTAATCCTAAAAAAGTACAAGACATAATCACTATTGAAAATGTTCTTATTCTAATATATTATGTAAACAGGGGTTTAGTTAAAAAGTACATTTTTAGCTTATTATTAATTTTTTTTAGTTTTTGTATAGTCCTTTAATTTTGTTGGAAGAGCATTGTAACATTTTATACCCATATACATTGATTTTTTTTTTAAATTTTAATCTATGGGAAGGTGTTGCATAGTTATTTCTGTTTCTGGTACAGTATTGATGAGAATCCCCTACCAGTGAGACATTATATTTGAATTTTGGACAGTATATAATATACATTGATAGATATAATAGTTATATACAGTCATTATGCCTAGTTCTTCAAATTTTTCCTTAACCGAATCTTGCCAATCCAAATTTAACATAATGGGGATCGCTCTTTTCTGGAGAATTAAAATTCTGTCTAAATTAGCTTGTGTTGTTCCTCCATAAATACTTATACCAAAGGATAAATGTGAGTGAATATGAGCAAAATAAACCAACCAGATTTTCCGCTTACAAGAAGATTAGAATCATCGGCATATAAACAGATGGTATTTCTTGTTGAATTTGAAATAACATTGGGTAATCCATTTATTTATATATGTAAGAAATAGTGGAGTTATATACTTCCAACGGCTAGCGTGATTACTCTATTAATCTGATGGTCGGTTCTGAGAAAAGTCAGAAGCTATTTGATGTTCCAAAACTGTATCCAGCGACCCTTGATCTTAAAGGTGTTGGCTAAAGAACCAGCTGATCTTGGTCAGTAACAAATCTGTTGTCTCGTTCATTCAACACTTATATGCATCTTGGCATATAAGTCTCGTAGCAATCTAATCTAATTGAGCGGAGCGAGTGAAGCTCTTATACGTCGACTCTTATGCATTTCGTAATACGCAAACTCCTCCTAGACGGCTGAAGCAATCATTTTCAAAATTGCATGGTGATAAAGACCATATCGGTGAGTGCTAACATCAATATGTCACGCATGGATGGCAGACCACGGTCTCTCGCTTGCTTTGAGCAAAACCGGGATAGTGATTTTGACAAAAACGGATTGACACCATTGTGTTGAGGGTGGGAGCCGTCGAGGTTCAAACCGTTCGTTCAGCCAAGTACCTTGGGGTCATGGTGGACAGCAAGCTTAGATCTTCCGTACAGCGGACAAGGCCGCTAGGGTGGTTTCTTCTCTCAGCCGGTTGATGGCCAATGTCGGAGGGCCTCGGTCCAGTCGTAGAAGGCTATTGATGTCTTCTGTCCAGTCCGTAGTCTTGTACGGTGCGGAGGTGTGGGCAGACGCACTAAATAAGGAGGCATACAGGATGCGGCTCGCCCGAGTGCAGCGACAGGCAGCACTAAGGGTAGCATCTGCCTACCGAACAGTGTCTGAGTCCAACGTCCTGGTGGTTGCTGGAGTCATCCCTGTCAAACTTTTGGTGGCGGAGAGAAAGGCAATATATCGGCGCCGTGGGGAGGACCAGGCACGAACAGAGGAATGCACTCGCACCTACCAGCTGTGGCAGGAGAGCTGGGAACAGGAGACATGGGGACGCTGGACCAGGCGACTGATACAGCAAGTCCAACCTTGGGTTAATCGGCGGTGCAGAAACGTGAACTTCTACCTCACCCAATTTCTGACGGGTTACGGTTTTTTCCTGTCGTACCTGTTAAGGATGGGCAAAGCCGTTCACCCGATTGCATATACTGCCCAGGCATTCCCTATGACGTGGAACATACCTTTTTCCACTGCCAGCATTGGGAAAGGCCCCGCCTGGAGCCTCAACAGTTAGTAGGACTGCTGTCGGTGGACACGGTCATACCGATGATGACGGAGGGTGAGGACAATTGGACCTGTGCGTCACATTACATCCAGGGTATTCTCCGTGCCAAGAAGCTCGACCTTGACGGGGATGTGGTGAAGGTCATAAAGAATCTAAATGCCAGAAACGGTGCGAGCCCTGAGGGCTTAGGTCACATGTTGGCCTGTCTGAAGTAATGTGACAAGTTCAGGAGTCTCCCACTACAGGCTCCTGCACTACCTGTGTGCATAAAACGATTTTCCCTCTCTCCCTAAAAAAAACAATAAAAACATCTATATGGCATTAACAAATTCTCTACGGAATCTGCCCCACGGGCCCTCAAAATTTCATTGTAATCCTTATGGAAGCAGTATTTGACACAAAACCAAAGGCATGAGATCAAATGTTGACTTAAAGGAATGATTGTAACTGATATCACGGATAGTAAAACAGAAACTGTATGGATCATAAACATAAACAAATGATGTCACTAGCTCGAACCAATAATAACGGAAACGTATGTTTTTGACGTTTTTGACAGTTAATTTAAAAATAATAATACAAACATGTTTGGTTTTTGGCTAGTGAGCAGAGGCCTCTAGCAATGATTGACAAGCGCTTATCCTACGTCAAGCGAATCCTGACAACCAAAGATCAGGCCTAAGTGTTTGGTGATCTTACTGTATATCAGTGTGGTGATATGGCTCAGCTACTACCTGTGATGGTTGGTGCAGTATTGAGCTTTATTCATGCCATCTTATATTTCAAATCCTGTATCATATCTGTTCATGTGCCTGTATGCACATGGATGTTTTGCCTACAAACACATTCAAAACAATTTTCAACTAAAAACTGTCATGCGTCAATCCGGGGAGGATCAGTCATTTTCGTTTTCCTCTTTCTAATATTGCTCATGGAACAATACAAGAGGAAGGATTCTTTTCTTTACGATTCATATAAATAATACAAACAAAATCGTAGAAATATCCTACGCTGTTCGTATAATGGCTTGAAAAGAAGAGGTGCTAACGTGGCTACTGCCACCCTTAAAATTGGCTAAGCTGCATGGTCCTGTATCATTCATTCGTGTCATAAACAAACCTTCAATAGCCGCAATATTGATTTCGATTAATGCCAATCTTTTGAAAACATCCTCAGATTAGCCAAATGATGTAGAGTCATGTTGCGACCTTATTGACCGATTCAGGATTACTCTATGGTGCTGTTGGCACTGTCCACAATATTTTACACAAATGTGAAGAAGTCACGTTTAAAAATGCAGTTTTTATGTGTATTAGTTTAATTTAGTAATTATAGAGGACCTACATTATACAATAATAATGTGGTACCAATTGTCCCTATTGTAACTAAATATGTAGAAGGTGGCATTAATTTCCCCCAAAACCATTTTTATTGACCCTGAACCAAGCAGTTGTTGATATTGGACCAAAAGAATTCAGTACTGGGTTGATGTACGACGTACGTTGCAGTGATCCCAACCGAACGATATGCGACTGCGTTTCGACACAGGATTTTCAAAAGAACGTCTGAAAAAGAAACTAATCGAAGATAAACGTTTGCTATCACTGTTAACAATTTTTAAGTTTAGTTTGAAATGTTCACATTTGTTGAAATTAGCAACTGTTAGCAACTTCAGTACTACTTGTTTATTTCTTGCTAAACTACGTCCACAACACAGGGACTCAGTATCACAGAGAAGTAATTTACTGAGGAAACAAGCCTAAGGGATGGCCAAGTGCTTTTAACAATATCAGAATTAAATGGATTGGTTAAACAAAATATTGACAAGGTAAATAATAAAGTTTTATCAATGATAGGGACAAATGATTTTTTGCAGCGTAGTTCACCTGATCAAATAATTAGTGATTATAAAGTATTGATTAGGTTGTACCAGAACTATACTTTGACGATCAAGGAAAAGCCGTAGCAAGAAGCTCTGAGCGAAAATTCCTATCGCACAGGGCACAGGGTCTTCCTCCACCGTGAGTGTTGTAGTACATGAGGGCGAAGGGAGTGCTGCTGGACTTTGACACCAGTGACTAGTGCTAGACACCACTTTGGTGTACCATTGATTGTGTCCTCTGTACCTTACTTCTCAGTACCAGTACATCCTAGACTGTATCTTTTTTATTAGATGGAATAGAATTAAACATTTTTCTTACACCAATCCACTATCAGCTCATTGGAAGTTCCTGCTCTTGGCTGTGGTTATTACCATAGGCAAAAATAATTAAATATCAGCGGTGCTGTGATTAGCATAGGTTCTGGAGTTTACCGCTGGTTGTGCCGTGTAGTTACGGCGTACACGCTACGTAACTACACATCGCTCTCAGCAGTGGACGCCTGAACCTACCAACCCCGTGCCAGGCCGGACCATGATAGCGCTATCTAAAAATGTTTATTGGGTATTCGTACCATTTCAATGTTTTATGTGTTTGTGTTGTCCGCGTTTTAAATGTATTTTTGACGAGATGCAAGCTTTGAAAATGTTGTCTTCGCAACAAAACATGTAGGCTAAGTTGATGAACAATATTAATCGTTGGACTATTTGACGGAGGTATGTAAAAATTTGTTATTGTAGATTCCTTATTAACCAATTGGCTTCCTTTAATATATACAGGGTGACAAAAAAGTCTGGAAACGGTTTAATATCTTTTTAACTATGTCCGTTAGAAAATTCAGACCTTTCACATCAACTTACATGTATGAAAACTACTTTTTCCAAGCATTGTCATTTTTTTACCTCTACCAGGGGACGACCCATGAGGAGTAGGTACATAATCTTTAATGTAAGCATAGGTTGATATGCACATCATTTTAAAGGGTTAGTCAAGTGGAGTTCATTGCCGGAAACCGCGTCAAAAAAGGTTAATCCGTTAAAAAATGGCAGCTGTCCAAAGTTCTTGTGAAATATACCTGCACAGGCCTTAGTATGGGCAAATACTCGTATTAAACATTAGCTTGAGAGCTTAAACTGTATTTTAAAGTCAACTAGGTCATAGACTAATAGTATTCAATCTTCAAAACAAATTTAACCGTGTTTCAGAATTCCCTGCTAAAGTTGACTATGAGTATTTACCAATACTAAGGTCTCTGCAGGTATATTCCGCAAGAACTTTAAACAGCCGCCATTTTGTAACGGATGAACCTTTTTTGACGCGGTTTCCGGCAATGAACTCCACTTGACCAGACCTTTAAAATTATGTGCATATCAACCTATGCTTACATTAAAGATTATGTATCTACTCCTCGTGGGCCGTCCCCTGGTGAAGGTCAAATTATGGCAATGATTGCAAAAAGTAGTTTTCATACATATAAGTTGATGTGAAAGGTTTGAATTTTCTAACAAATTTAGTTAAAAAGATATTAAACCGTTTCCAGACTTTTTTGTCACCCTGTATAACTCTTCACTTGTAACGTTGAAAAAAATATTACAAAACAATTTCTAAAAAAATTCAACCATTAGACACCTACTTATAAAATTTAATAAGTATCGTAAATATTTATCAAATATTTACATAAAAAATAGGTTTCAAATTGAATTAATGTTAATCAAAGTTTTGTTTCAAAAGTTCCAACTAAAAAAAAGTTGGAATGAAATCTAAAAAGCTGTGATGGTTTTCCTTACATCTTAGCATAGGCTCAATCTTATTGCCCTTGATTTTACCATAATCTATATTGACCTTGATATTTGAAGATAGTCCTCATAGTTTTGTCTATCAAAAAACTATATTTGGGAACCAAATAATCAAAATAAATAACATGTTTTGTGTGAGTGCACTGGGTGTTTGGTGTTTGTGATCAGTGTTGTGATAATGACATGATAGACAACAATTGTACTTTGACCTTGGTACTCTCCAGTGTAATCACATATGACCTTGAGTCCTTAGTTTGGTGAGGAAGGACCGACAATAGACCACATCCAATCAGGACCTTGGTCACCTGGTTAGGTTTTCACTTTCCATGGTTCAAGCGACTTCAACTTGAGAGTTTAAATACAAGTCACCTCTATTGCTCTATTAAGTTTGGAATGTAATCAAAATTCATCGCCTGTTGATATGTGAATTACATCCCAGTCGCAGCAAACCTGCAGACTAAGTAAATTTCCATTTGATGGATTCCTTCTGAAATAATAATTTTTTTAAACATATCAGATTTATTCTCTTCTAACTACTATTCATGTGCTTTGCGGTAGGAAGAAGACACAGTAGAGAGTATTGTGGTTCCTTATGTTTTGCTTTTTGGATTGGGTTAAGGAATTTAAGGATTAAAAGAGAGAATAGTTGACACTGTTGAAAAATGTTTTATCAACAAGGGAAAAAATGTTTCATCTATTCGGAAATGATTTAAATAACTGATTGAATGACTTTTCGATTGAAAATTACTCAACATATTTCACTTACTTTCAGAAATCACAATGAATAGTTTCTCAATCTAAAGAAAATCTCTATAAGAAACAATGTCCAGGAAATAGGAAGTGATGGTTAGTTTCTCTTGCAATTTTCTGCTCAGTAAGTAAAAAGAGAATTGTCGGGGTGAATGATTGATTAGCTACAGTCTGTAGGATGCAGTGTTCTGGAGGCTTCCACTACAGGCAAGTTTAAATGATTCAATGAGGAAAACTTTGCATTTTATCTTTTTTAATGTCTGGACGTTTTAATGGTGTTTTTCAGTTGTAAAAGCTATTTATTTTGATCTTTCAACATTTAGGTACAATGAAACCCCACTAATCCCGTATAAATGTATTTATAAACTAAATAAGCCTTTAGCAGGACTATCTGGCAATGCAGTGAGAATATACCTCAACTGAACATAGAAAAAATCCTAGATATACCTATTCCTTTGGCTTCTCCAGCTAATTCAACGCTAAAAATTTATCTTTTATCATGACAATCGATGTATACTGAAGTATTCTAATATTGCTAGACCTATAGTTGATAACCAAGATTTGACAATAATTTGTTGTGTACTTATATACCATTTAGTGTTAAAGAATAATTTCAGTGGTTTGATTGAAGTGAATCTTGAAGTCAGATGTTTGCTTCCAAGTTCGCCATCGTTTGTGGTTTATCGGTATAGATAAAGTTGTTTTATGTATCCCCACAAAAAATACTTCTTTGGTGTTAGATCGCATGATTGGTGAGGCCAATTCACAGGTCCTTTACATGAAAGGATGCGATGACCGAATGTTTCTTACAATAAGACTATTGCGTCTCGTTCTGTATGCTAAGTAGCCATTATTATGAAACTACAGATTTTCCACATCATCATCAGTGAAGAAGGATAGTCATTAACTCATAGCCCTGTACCAAATTTATACTCCCAGTAACATTATTAACTGGTATGATCTTTGAAATAATGGCCAATAAGGGGGGAGGGGGAAATGGGCTAATGAGAAAATTTGGGCCAATGATTCCACCTGCCTACAATGCACACCAAACATTGACTATAGGTGCAACAGATTTTCAACGAATTTTCTTAGATATTTCTGGCAGATTTTAGGGATAAGTAAAGCAACTAATCTGTTTATAAACCACAAACATAGGACCATTTGGAAGCAAACCTCTATCGTTTGATTGCTGGTTTACGGCCAGCTACTGGATAAGGATAAAAAACTGCACTTTAAAATGGGCTTTTTCGATCCTTAAATTATTTTCAAACCTTAAATTGCATAAAAATAGCAATTAAACAAATTCATCGACATGGTAATTAACATGAATACTTGTTATGTATTCAATTTATCATACCTTTAATTTATCAAAAATAAAAGTCATGTAGCTCTTTGGAGACATGGAACAGTCTTAAGCTCTGTAAATTTTCCAGATCCCAAAAATAACCAAGAAGATTTCATTAAATAAGTTCTCTTACATAGTTTTCTAATAAAAAACTTGTTCTAAGCCTCCAGGAAAGAAATACTGTGTTCTAAGTAATAGACTAGCCCTCAATAATTTTCCTACAGCTAAACAAACATGTTTTATGCCAGTGCATTTTTCGCTGGCCGCAACATAACCTTTTATTTGCTTAAGGTAGCGTGAAATGAAACCAGAATAGAGGATATTGTATTGCCTGTAATAACAGTGCTGAGTCGCAGTGGCGGCTGCAGACTCGGAAAACAACTCCAGCTGCCTCTGTCCCCGTCCCTTAGTGTCCCTTAATTAACTGTCCCTCTCCTCTGTCCACTTTCAATTGATGTTTACAACAATATTTCCTGTCACTGAGTACAGGGATGGCTTTGTTTGGTGTTTTTTTATTCTATGCTTTGACTATGGGTAGAACTATATGCATCCTATTCATTGTGGAATTTCCTTCAGCGTGTGCAGTCATGTAAATTTCCAACTCATGTTGGAGTACGGGATTTGTAAACTAATCCAAACTGAATTAACAACTCGTTCTTGTAATCTGTCGCATCTTTTATGTCACATAAACTATCACAGTAACAACTTAGGGAGAAAAAACAATTTTTACTGTAAAATACTGAGCAATGTTTCTGACAAATTTCAATGTTTTGTACAATGATTAAATTTTTTTTCTGTTGAACTTGCATTTTTTGTTTTAGTACGAATTTGAAAAATTTTTGAAAAGAAATTGATTGTATTTTTTCTCTAGTTCAATAAAATCTTGACTAGAGTGAAATTGTGACTACAGTCTATAATTTGTTAGAAATATCTATAAACTATCTACGTTGGTCATAGAAATTCTAGTTCTAAATATTGATGGAAAATCAATTATATAACATAACACTAATATAACATATAACACTAACTATAATTTATTAGAAACTATACCTGTAGTTTGATTCTTGAAACGGTTAACGGTTAATAATGACTAAGTTAATTAGCTGTAGCAGACAAAAAAACAATTAGTGTAGTGACTATTAATGTCACTTAAAATAACGCACCAATTTTATTGGTACTGTACAAAAAGACATTGATGGTAGATGCCAATGGTTGGCCATCAAAGCTAATCTCTGGTTCATTTTCTGTCTTTGAACAACAATTTAGCCCAGTAGTTAAAGCCTGATCATATGAACGAACTCACATCCTCGTTAAAATCTTCAATAATTTAATTTATTAACTTAGTTTGTTTCATAGTATGAAGTAAAAGTTAGTCTTATTGGTTTTTTTCAAAAAGAAAATTCTGATAAAAATATAAATGGGTTATTGGATAACCCTCAAACATTTTACCGATGCTGTTGTAAAACAATTAGGTACCAATATTAATATTAGTACAGCAGGAAATTGTTGTGTAGAATCATAATTTTTAAAAAATGTGCAAATATTATGTGCACACAAGTTTTAAAAGCATATCCCATTAAATTTACATATTAAAAGGCAATCATTGGGTATGTTGCAGTGAGAGTTAATAGAAACTCAGTTACATATAACTTATGCATGTCCCAATGACCTTTGCACATTTAATTGGCATCAAATGCAATACAGTTTCTATTTGCAAAACAAACTAATTGAAAAAAATGTGTTTAAATTAATACGTTTGCAAATTATGTAACCCAACATATGCAGTTTAATGATGAAGTTGTCCTTGCTTGGCAGGATATGAGAGAATGAGTTTGTATCCTGCGAGTTAATTAGATATGTAATTGAGTTACTACTATTTATAGAAATTCTGCAATTTGCAATACGTTATAATCTATTCAATACGATTTCCCATGCTATTTTTTGTATTGGGTAGTGAATGAAACAGTAAAAAATTGGAAAGATATAGCGTTAAAAATGTGTTTACACTTTTATTCTGTATTTACATACAAGACAAGCAATTAAAAAATATTTTAAATAGCAAATAATTCAACAACCTTGCATTGCAAGATATCTAAGCATTCAGCACATTAACTACACCAGGCAATCCTGAAGGTACATAGAAATTGAAAATTTTGTTAGCGGTTTACAACATATCTCAGTGGGATGTATTCTCTTGCAGTCTGGTGTGTTTGTTTTAATATTTTTTTTTGCATTTTATCTTTGACAGGGTCATTGCTTAACTTTTTTTCATGAAGTAAAGTGTAACATTTTCCTTTTTGAAATTTAATACCTTTGATAGATTAAAAATTAATAAAATATCTGGCTTGATCTACCGGAATAGCCAAAGGATTTTTTTGCCTTACATAATCAGTTACTTGATTTGCTTTTTTGTGCATTGGTTAGATGATTTGCTTTGCCCTACACAATAGTTTGATTTGCTTTACAATATGCAACAATTAAAAATGTTGATTTGTTGTACTCGCACTGGTAATATTTATTGATAATTACTATCTCCAAACAATTACCGTTAAATTGGAAATCTCACAACACCATGGAAAGCAATTATCTGAGACTGTGTGAGAAGTGTTCAATGAGTTAGTGGAAAGTGAAAACATGATGACCATCCTCCAACACTGGTGGTCAGTGGCTCTCGCTTAATTATTGGAACTGTAAATTTGGGGATTGGAGAAAGGGTTGGGATATTGATGGAGGTTAAAGAGTAAAAGAAAAAACAGTCCTGGTAAAACACTAGGATTTCGTTGGTATTTAACAGTTTCGCATATTCTGCTCTTTAATTGAAAATAATATGTATGAAATTTTTGGTTGTGCACATGGGCTAGTCATAGATTTCACATACATCGAAGAATTATAATTCCTTAACTTAATTCTTTTGTTGATTAGACCAATCAAGCAATTGTTATTTTTTAATTAATGTGTAATAACTGTGAGCTGGTTGCTCTAAATCATAAACACCTGAAAATAGTACACAAATTTGAGAGATAATTATGCTATAAGTATTTTTATGCAAGCGTTAAAATTATTTTACTTAGTAATTTCCCATAATATTGAAGTAATTTTTGTAGCCTAAATTTCCAATCTTTACAGTATAGAGCTATTAGTGATTGGTGATAGTCAGATTTGAACCAATGACCTCAGGTAATAAAGTCACGTGCTCTCACTGGACCACCTCGTTCCCGGTTTTTACTAGTAAAACACAGGGAAAATTAAAATTCACTCAGTCACCATTGAGTTGTCAACGCATACCAAACCCGGCACTCGCGAACAAGCGAGACCTTATGGGTAAAAAGATCGCTAAGCGTCGACCATTGTCCGCATCTGCGGTCACCGACCCATCGTAGTGGACGCGCAATCTGAATAAAGGACAGTGATTGCGCCGCGGACCCGGACCTCCCCCGCAATCTTGCGCAACACGCAATCACACGTTTCGCAACCTAGAATCTGCTCGTGCCGAAAATCTCGAGTCCCTTTAAATACGTGCTGGGGATACTGCGGCTCCACGGAACCGAGTCACTTCCTCTAGGTCGCGTTTGCAGTGATTCTCGTATGCTGGGAAATGGTGGGGACATTATCGTATGATTTCAGAAAATTATCGTACGGCACCATGAAATTATCGTGTTTAGTGAATTATTTATTTAATTGAATTTACAACGCACAGTATTTTAATTATTTTTTAAAGTTGAATGTTTATGTTTTACTAGTGTCCCTGTTGCTCGAATTCGAGCAATTGCTAAGTATTACAGGCGTTATTTTAAAACGAATTTCACCCAAGTCAGTAAATGTTTGTAGCAATTGATAAATTAGCCAAGTTATTTACTGTTAATATATGCTCTTCTTCTCACTTTTGATTTCTGACAACAGCTGGAGTTTCATAACAATTTTTGTTACCAATATTAATCTTATGGAGAAATACGAAACTTTAATGTGCTCCATTGTCTCACTCGCTCATTATTTCCCTAAAAAGAAAGTTTCCTGCACAACTTCACGTTACGCTCTTTCCAATGACACCAAAAACATGACAATCGGTTCAGTAGTTTCGGAGGAGTAATTGTCACAAAAAAAACTGCTTGCGTATTAAATAAGTATAGATTGTAACTAGTAAATTAAAATTGAAAGTGGGTTTATTGCTTAAAATAATTTTTATTATGTGATATTTTCAGTTTAATAACTTGATTTTAGCCGACGTACTTATGTTCTACATTTAGACAACAACATGAAACACAAATCTGAAAGGGCTTTAGGAAACGTGATTTTCAGCTACTGGATTGTTAGCAAACCCCACAAAATAACCAACTAAATATTTTGTCTATACTACAGTTTCTATTCGTTTGACATTTTATACAATTCAACAAAAAATTATCGTGGCAATCACCTCAGAAGTTTGTTTTATTTTTCGAGCAAATAGTAACACATATTAAATGAAACTAATTGGAAAATCTGATATATGTAACATATATGTCAGATAAAATCTATACATGAACAGTTTCTATATTCACTTACCAATTACTACAGTGATCGCCACACTTCTTGTAATTATCTCTAGAAACGAGATCAACGAGGAATCAAATTTCAATTGATAAATCAATATACTGTAGTATTGTGAGTAGTATAGTTGAAGAATAATTACATTTTATACTCACAAAGTTCGTTGTAGCAGTGTAGTTGTATGTTTAAGTTTATAGGTTCGCATGTTGTGTATTGTCAGTACAGCCCGGAGCCTATACCAGACGTGCCTCCTTGCCTTCCCACTAAACTGTATAACGTACAACACTAGAAAGCGGCGATTGTGTTCGTGCGTTTGTCGCGACTGTTTGAAATATCGGTGTAGTGAATATAGGGGTTTGATAGAGTACATTGTTTATATTAAGTATATATGAGATATGGGGGGGGGGGGGAGAAGAAAAGGTTGCCAATGTTAAGTGATGTGGTATTATAAAGCTGGAATATAACTCGCAATGTGTATTAAGTGTCAAACAACAAAACCATTTTAACTTAGATACGTCTTAATATATTTCTAATTCGAATTGTGTTTTCGTGTTTATAATTTGACTGTTGGTTGTGTAACTCGATGGCATAAAGTTTTTAACAAAACAATACGTTATTACGTCTATCATTAGGTAAACTTGGGAAAACCGGTGCTTGGGAATTGCTATTATAAACGGGGCAATCAAAAGTCAAATAACAACTTCGGAACAATGGGCGTCATCTCAGCTGTGGGTCTGAATTTCGGCAAAAAGTCATTATGTAATTTGAGCATACACTGTCATTACTGATGTACCAGACCCGCCCAAAGGTTCTCATCGGCCATTATACCTTAATATTAATTTGAATTTTGTTTTTACATTTTGCCCAATTCATTTATTGACTTATGTAATTGCTGATGAATTTATGTTGAATAAAAACACTCTAAAAGTTGTTTTCAAATCATGTACAACCACTGGACCATATTAAAAAACCCTGTGGCAACAACCCTACTTACTCTGCGATTTTGCTCATTGAGGTTTAATTAACACTGGCGTATTCTCAAATGCACTGAATCTCCTCTCAAATCAAGCATAAAATACGCAATATAAGTAGAGTCCCTCAAACTCTGCGTAATGTGGACTTGAAGGGTGCCGAGTTTGTGAAATGCCGGGTTATCAGGAACTAGGGTTAAAAATAAGAACAATACAATTTTGAAGCTTTTTAATTGCCTCTTTTATTTATATTTATTTTACAAGTCAGTATTAATTAATCAGATATATTACAACAAATCCTTGGTACGAGTTGTGAATGATTTGACTTGAGCTGGCTTGAGTCCATGTTTAACTCGGACTAAAAAAATCACTAATTTTCTGAGCCAGGTGATGGCCGAGTTAACCAGACTGCTGGGTTATCGAGTGCCGAGTTTGCGGGACTCTACTGTATTTTATTTATTTGTATTCATTGCTTTTGAAAATTGTTTAATTGTTTAGAATATTGAGCCTCTGTTATACAAAAAGAGATAAATCGTTACAAAAATCAACACAAGCGAATTAAATATCACTAAACCGTTACTCCAAGTACTAGTTGCGGGAACTGCATACCTTCACATACTGTGACGTCACACACACCACTCAGATGGTAATCAGCTGTTTACTTCAGCTGGAATTATAAGGTGAAAACTAGTAAGATCGAGCGCCAGATAACCTGGTTGAAAAATGAAACTCGATACCTTGGCTTAGTTGGAGCATTCCTCGAGCACATAACTGTGAGGGGTATAACGTTGGTTTGTTTTATTTTCGGGGAGATTTGGAGTTAGGTTACAAAAATGCTGACGAATCCTTTATATCACGTTGAAATTTTTATAACTAAAAATTAATGTATTTCAAGATGGATATTATTTATAATTTCTAGCTAATCTTGATGTCTTCTTTCTACATTACCTCCCTAAATGTTATTAGGCAGTGTAGAAACTTTACGCAACCCATTGATGAAAAAAATATGGTTTTCAGCCAAATTAGAAATAATAATTGAGTATTTAATACGTTTTACGTATTAAATTACTCACCAATAACATTGTTAACATGAATAATATTGCCATGATTTCACCGGGTTTGATGAATACACATTAAGAGTTTAAAATATATTATTGATAGAGACTATATACAGAACATCTGGAGATATTTTATCAATTAATAAGAATATACTAAACTCTTGTCTCATTCGGTATTCGTTATTTGGCAAGGCTAAATTACGGAGTGTTGTCTAAAAATAGTTTGTTGGTGAGGAAAATGGCATTGTCGGTGGCTCAGTCGCTAGCGTCGCAGACTTTGGGTCCAAGGCAGCGATGTCGTGGGTTCGGATCCTGGTCACTGCCACTAAAATTTATCAGTACAGTTCACCTTTGTACTGTACCGACTCACTCCTTGCTTTGCTGTAAACGTTCCACGCACGGGCGCGCAAATGCAAGGTTAAAAGAGGCCGCCAACCTCTTTTAAGAAAACAAAAAATACCAAAAGTGCTAAAAATCTCTTTCGAACTCTTTATATTCAGCTGCCTTGGCTAATGTTGGATAGCTACGCTGAACAGGCGGAGTGTTACTTCAAAACTTCCAACAGCTTGATATAAAACAGAAAGACATCGACACGTGAAAATATTACAACCAAAGCAAGTTCGTGCAAGTGGTGCTATGATACACGCTAAGTAGACACCAAAAGTGGTCATGAGATTTCCTTTTCATATAACCCTAGGCGTAGTATCGACATGATAGTTTGCCCATACGGGCTCCATCTAATATAGCAGTTTACACACAATACTACTAGATTGCCGCACTTATGGGACATTTATGGGTCGAGTACAGTTCCGTGCTCGCCCCCGGGCCGGTCCATTTGGGCTAATACGCCCCTTCCCGCGCTTTCCGCCGACTTTCGTAAAGTGCCCTCCAAAAGCTAGACGTCGCCGTCGCCCAGTTCCCGCCGTATTTGGTCCTTTGCGGTAGCCAGTGGCCCAGATTCCCGGGTTAATTACTTCCGCGGTGCAAGACTTGCGAAGCGTGCGGTTATGCGCCTCTGGGTTTGCTGAGATGTAAAATTAAATGTTAGTTTGGATTTAGAATTGAGGTGTGGATGTGGGGTGCTATTAAGTTGTATAATTTCTTCGTTTCGTTATTTTCTGATGAATGGTTGAATGAACCATAACAAAAAAACCTTGAATGAACCACCGGTATCGTGTCTAGGTTTCTGGACAATAATTATAGGCAATGTCGTTGTACATGTATACTATATCATCGTGAAATTTCATTAAATAGAAAAGGTCTATGTGCTTCTGTTAGTTACGGGTTAATACATAACATGCCTAATTAAATGGGCCTATATTTTACAACTCTTCAAACACATCGGCATGTACATGTCTTTGAAATCACTTCGGGCTACGTCGCTTTGTCCTAAGTTCCAAGGTAAAGTTTAGTGGATGATGACAGTAGTACATTATTCGCATCTGCGTTCTCATCCCGTTGTTAAGCACGGCTGCACGGGTTAAGAAATTAAATGTGTTTCGTGAATGCATGAAGATTCTTGTTTTTTAAAGAATCTTAGTAACAAGTAACCAGACCCTAGTAGGATAGATGTCTTCGTTATCTCCACAATCGCCGCGTTTTCGTGATGTGTAGCAGACTGAGGGACGGTTCCACGACTGACGACAGGGCGATGCTATGGTGTCGTGTTTGATTAGAACACTTTCTCCTGTTACAGTTTTATGCCCCTTCTATGAGGCTAGGCTTTGTACTTTATACCCCATAAACCTGCCTTACCTGTCACTCATACATTTGATAGAGTTGTCGGAAGAAACGTGGGGTAGAGCTTTGAAATTATGAAGATTTCGTATGTGTAGATAGTTGAATGTACGTGTGAAAAAGAATAGAAAGCATATAATTTGAAATCAAAGTAAGAAAACATGGCCATTGGGGCTTAGGCCATACGCTCGCATAATATCGAACCATATCTTATGAACAGTTGTCTATTCAATCATAATGACTTCAATGAGGAAACGTCCATCCGTGTCAAATTCGAAATTAATAGTTATGGTCTAACGGTTGGCTGGATTGCAAAACCTGTAGAATAGGCAGTAAAGGACAAGATCTTAAAGAAACTCAGGTTGAAGGGTTTCCTGTGCCAGTTCGAGATCATATAAAACTAATGTCCGTTGGGAGTCTCTGGAGGATGACGGTCTGTCATCTGCAAACCTGCCTTGTGACTGTAGACCTACCTCGACTTATCTCTTCCTGGGAGGTTTCGCGACTTGTATTCACTCCTCACACCAGGACATTTATCTGTAAGTCGCCCTTTCCTAGCACAGGCTGCACGTTCTGGACGTTCTGGTTGTTGTAGGCGTGCGATCGAGCCGCTGTTAAACAGTCGCGAAAGTGAATCTGCCGGTAACGATGTAAACAATCCAGATTTACAGAACTCCACGATCACATCTAGATCCCGATCTGTACAGAGAAGGGAAGCCACGACACTGTGACGGATGCTGCTGTACCAACCGTCACCCCACGCCGTGACAACGTAACGCTTCACGTCGAGTCACGGCTTTCTATGCTTTTCGTACCGAGCCGAATCTGACAAAAACGGCTCAACTCGCCACTTTCTCCCCGTTGCGTCCGAGCTAGATCATTTCCCACTTGTCTATTAATTGCAGTTTGGACCGTTTCCACATGACCGCGGCCGCGGCGTGTCGTGTGTGCTGTTATCAATGATAGCGCCGAGCCTACGGAAAGGTCAGGCTCACCTGTGTGGGTTACGTGCGAGTCCTTTCTAAAAACACTTCCTCCTCAGATTCCGAGGTGAAGGTTCGCGTCTGGAACTTTAAAAGCGGGAAATGATACACTTGTAGATATTACGTTGTATGCCTGTGGCATTTAAACGGGATAATGGTGAAATTAAGGATACATGTATCGGGACGCGTCAGAATTGTGGGGAAACTTCGTGGATCAACGTGTTCTGTAGCACCGAATTCAGAGACGCTATCCACTTAGTGCAGCTAGACCACTATGATCCACCGTAGTGGATGAAATGCTATCTCTGACGTACGAAGTATTGCAGACAGCGTTTCCGAGAGGGTCCTAGAATGTTAGGTTTTTAGTCCGTGAAAGTCCTACACACCAGGGTAAAATACACCTTAGACCCTGACTGTGCATAATGCGTTCCCCTGTTGTAGAAACAATGTAATAAAAACAGACAAAAGAGAGTATATAGGCTCACGCAATAGTGGCCAAAGTCAATACAGGATAAGTTACATCTTAAGTCAAGCATTCTGAGATAAATCTGGATCTTCATCATTTCATCGTAGCTCATGGTACACGCGTATAACACTAAAATCGCTATCAAGAGGTGTATTCATAGTAGCTTATTCATATAATCATAAAGCATTCTGATATTCTCTTGGAAATCGATTTCAACCAAAGAAACTACCAACCTCTTTCCTTCGCGATTGTTTAAAACTTGGGCTAGTAAACTTTGATTTATTTTATTCAAACTTGTCAATTGAAGATGCTTCAATTTGTTGTGAACGTTAGAATCACTTCTACAACCGTTAGAATCAAAACCCTAACAAGACTGTCTGACAGTCGTTAAAGAACCATTAAAGGCGTAAGATTGGTATCAGACAGGTCTAATTGAGACACCGGATGGGTGTTATTGTTTATTTTACGATACGTGGCGGTTAACGAGAACATCCATCCCTTCACATGCGTATAAACCTGTTGAGTTTAGTGGCCATCAAGTATCACTTTGGTAGAAGAGACTGTAATGGCTCCATTGGTGAAAGGAAGGTGTGAAGTATAAAGGAGCATTAAACGTATAGTGAAGCATAAACAGTGTTTTATTGTTTATAGAAACCGCTGAGCTCATTGCCATAGTTAATTATGGAAAGTTTTTGCCATAGATGCACAGTTTTGTAACACTTGAAATTTTGGTAAATGATAGAATTAAACTATTTATATTTTTTAATGATTTATCTATACTAAATTGTATTTAAATAAAAGTTATTAAAAGACGAGTATATCTACTCAATATTACTATTGCGAATTCAGTACTGTATGAGACAATCGATATTCTACAATGATTTAGCCACTAGAGTTTTTACTAGAGAAAAGTTCTGTCTTTCCAATTAAGAGACTTTTTCGTCAGCCACAAACGTTCACAGCTTCCCTGGTTTTAACATATACACGGTCAACAGTTCCTAAACGTGACAGCGAGTCTAGGAATCAGCTCCACGCGCGGAACAGTTGTCCGGAACGGCTCCGCGACCGCACGTACAGTCAGATGTGGGTTGTGTTATGTTCTATCACAGTTCACGCCTGGTTTTTTGTGTCTCGTATAATTACCTTTCTCCTTTATTATCTGTCATCGCACTCGTTTTATCCGCCTTTCTCTCAGCGTGTTGCCAAAGCCAATAGTTTTGCGTCACAGTTTAATTGTTATAAATAGGAAAGCTTCTTCAGTACTGCTCCACATTGAGTGTAGGCATTTGAACTGATTGTTCTGTGAACTAGTGTCAATTGGGAAATATATTAAAGATTTAAATTAATTAAAAGTATGTATAGATACGAAAACCTCCTTTTACAGTGTTGGATCTAAGGATGTACTTCATTGGAGCCATGCCTCACTCCCACTAGTTTGCAGTTGATCCAATTCTACCGGAGAAGCAGAAAGTACTCTTTGACTAGGTGTTCCATAGCTTGAGGCGGGAAGATTAATTGGCAATCAGTAAATTTAAATAATTGAAAATAGGTCAAATGCAAGTGTATCGATAAAAGAAGACCCCCTTTTTCACGTAGGTAAATTCCAAGCATTGAAACACTTCGCGTGAGAGACCATCCGATTCTATAGGCAATCAGTTAGACCAATCATTGTGCCACTAGCTTGCGAGGCTCTTAATGGGCAAAAGGGGAAATTAAACACATTCTTTCTATCAGTAATGTAAATCCAACATTTAGTTTTGTTATGAAATCACTGGACGAAATAGTTGCAAAAACAACATAATCTAATTAATTTCGTTGCGTGATCAACACGGCGACCGTGACATTGACTTGTCCCCGGGGGCTGGTAATGCCGTGCAGTGTCAGAGAGAGGTAAAGAGGTGGTTTGATTGCTGGACTCGCTGTTTTGCTGGATGGCGTCCAACAATCGACAATTGCATCGCGTGTCATACTGTAGTGTAGACGCTGTATCGTTGTTGTGGCTGAAAACCGTAGTGAGGCATGAATTGTGGGTTATTGAATACTGTGGAGTTCTAGAATTGGATACATTTATGTGCATGGAAATGTTCTCAGCTGATATTGACAAGATTTTCTCTACAAACCTAATAGTCTCCTAAAGATTTAATCCACCGGTGAACTAATTGGAAAGCTTCTGCTCTGCAAGCACTTTATACTTCTCACAATATTGTAAAATCTGAAATATATTCCTGTATCTGTGTTTTGTCCAGTGAGCGTAGAACGTGTTGATTGCGATTTCTCAGTCAATATGAGGACGAATTGTTCACGTATTCATTATTTGATTATAATACTGGAGGTTAAGCAAAAGTTTACACATTTTTACAGTAGTTTTGTATGAGAAGATCTAAAAATACAATTAGCGGAATAACGATAAATAAGAATTAAACATCGACACGAACTCTACAAATACCAGGATAGACTACTTGAATGATCTCTTGAGCTGATCCATGAGGATGACACACAAATTAGGGACTATGCTTCATTTGTCTCTGTATGACTAATCATTCTTTGGATTATGGTTTAGACAAGTTTGTCTCCTCAGTCGTAAATACAATTGAGACTGCAACTTCAGTCAGTCCTTTAGCTGCTTCTCACTGCTTAGTGCTTCAGAAGGCTCCTCGCAGCTCTAGCTTCGGTTGGACTTAAGCTAGAGACAGAGTTTTAAACTAACAGCCGAAGCTGAAACTATATAGCTATGGCAAGTGAAGAAGACATTACCTCTGTAGTCCGATGTACGTGCTGCAGACATGACCAAACGCATTTCGTGTCTCAATCTGTCGTCATGGCTCCATTCCCATGGTTCGCCGAACCTCGGTCTCTCAGCTCGATTACTTGTCGTTATGTCACTGAGTTTGTTGTAAGACGGAGACATTTTACTAAGTCGGGTGTTTTGTTTTCAATTTTGACTAACAACGCATAGCATGCTTTGTACCAAACATTTCTTCGTGAAGTTACAGTACATAAGCTCAAAAAAGATGTGAGTGAAGTACTTGATCTGTTTGGTGGAAAATAATGTCTAGGTCCTATGGTTTTGTGGGCAAGCTAATTTAATTTTAATTATCTTCTGTAATCTCTTAAAATGTTTTCAAGCGGAAGTGCCAAATTCATACTCTCTGTCGTTTTATCCAAACCATAATGATTGCGGCTAGAACATTATCTACTCCAGTTGCGGTATGTGTACGAAACTGTCTCCAGCAGGTCCTTTTATATGGGTATGGGATCGCCTATATACTGTCTACTCCTCCTATGTGTTCTATGTTCTATCCAATCACCAGCACTTTGTTGTGTGAAAGGTGTGGTTTGTACGCACCACCTCCCGTAGCCCCGCGGGTCCTGTCCCATCTGACGGCGGATCGCCGAAGAAAGTCCGCTAGTTATGGATGTCCCGCACGCGCTTTACACTTTACGCATCGCGTCGCGCGACCATCACGTTTCCGTGAACGTTTAACATGGCGGCGTTATCGTGGATTTATATAACATATACACCTTTGTTACGGTCGAGGCCTATTGTATGGTAGGTTACCAGTGAATGTCATTTTCGACTATTTCGGTGGGGCTAGGATATGGGTTTTGGCGTTGAAGCTGTAGGAATTTGAAGACAATTGGCACTTAGTGTTGTGGTGTCGTATTTTCATACAGTAACTCTAGGACATGTAGACTTAAGACTTAAAACACATTAAAAAGAAAAATATTTTTCTAGGCGATTAGATTAGATTTACTACGATGCCGACTAAATAGTACATAATACAGCTGAACAAGGCTGGTTAGGTGTTTTTTTTCTCTTTATCAGAATCGTTAATCAAAACCTAATGACTGAAGAGCAGTTGGCTTTGGATTTGTTCGAATGTTACTTCTCTGTACGGTACCAGAAATTATCAGTTACGAAATCTTAATCTTCGTAACAATACATCAAGTAGGCCTATGTTGATCTTGAGATGAACGTAAATCATCGACGTGGCAAAAAATCACTCTTTCAAGCCGTCGGATGTCACATTGTGCACGCTCCCGATATTCTGGCGGTAACGGTTTGCGGAAGAAGCGAGTTTGTAGTCCGTTACTTCTGAATGGCCCAGAAACAATGCGAGGAGACAACAATAACAATAACAATGACTTCGTGGCCGCCAACAATGAGTCGGCAAACAATAACAGCGCTGTTCCGTAATGACAGCGTTGATCGTGTGTCGGATGATGTTGTAATTTTAACGTCTTCAGTATCTGAGGGCGTCAGAGGATGCAACTGTTATGTCTTCGGTATCCGAGGATGCCGAGAAATATTATTATGTTATATCTATGCAAAATTATATTTTTAAAAATTTTTGTTGGGGCTAGAATTATAATTTTATGGAAACATCGTCTTCAGTATGTACGGATGTACGTTCACGTACGTAAAATAAGGCGATTTGCGACAGTGAAAATAACCCTCTCTCATCATTTTCGACCGTTTCCTGCCTCACTGACCAAGATGCATGGTTAGGTTAGATTGCTTCAAATTTTAGGCTGCCACGTCAGCCAGATTACTCCTTTTGTGTTAGAGGACAATTCTCTTTCAAGAATTTCAATTTATTGACTAACTTGTAAACCCCATTTAGCATACATCAGGTGGAACACTAGATCGCGGATAGTTTTATGAGATTGGTGTCTTTGGTTTTTTGCACATATCAAATGTTATTCTTTTGTCTCGACCGTATTCCTCACGCAAATATTCTCTGAGATAAGAATATAATCTTTTATCTCAATAAGCATTACAATCTTGAATTGGACCATTCAAAGACAGTGAGCGATGTTTCAATCAAGCAAGTGAATGGCAAATGACAAGTTTCACAATCACTTCCTCCATATTACCAGATGATTCACCCCTGATAGTGAGTGGTGGTGAGGGGGGGGGAGGTGGCTGATATGGTACTTGAGGTACTTGTAGTCATCGTCCTCGACACGCTGTCTGACCGCTTTAATGACTCTGAATTACTGGCAAACTCGACGTACATCCGGCTGACTTTGATTGGCGAACTTGACTAATCATAGCATCGGGTGTCGGGGAGTCGAGTCTCGGGTGGGATAGAAGCAATGCAAATATTGTAGTCGACATTGTATAGAATACTTTGATACTTTATAGCGTACATAAGGAGTTATAGAGAAAACTATTTTCATTCTGTATGACGGTTCACGAGGGAGGTGGAAATTACGGGCGCACATGAAAAGAGCTCAAAAACTCAGGCAGACGCTTGAAAAGCGCCCGGACCTCCAAGGTCCCTCCCAGGACGGTGCGAAAAGAGCCAGGGCTCTTCCTAGAACTTTCACTATGTGTCTTCAAAGGAAAAGGAACCAATAACAAAGTTGAAATACATGAATTTATTTACAATATTAAAAGATACACTGTTAAAAGATACATTATTAAAATATAGATTATTAAAAGATATTTACATTACTAAAATATATGGTCTGTTTACCTACCTAACCTAACCTAACCTAACCTAACTTAACCTAACCTAACCCAACCAAACACAACACTATTTCAGAACACGAGTCAGCATCCTCCTCCTCAGGTACCTGTGGAGACCCGGGCTCTTTCCATGCTTAAGATTAGTGAACCTTTTTGGGGATTAAAATATCGGGCTCTTTTCATGTGCTCCGGAAATTACAAGTTTCAGTGGGGTTCGTTTTACTCACATTAGAACAATAGTAGCTTTACAAAAACCTAAAAATGTAATACGTGGCTAATGAGTAAGTTAAACGTTTAATAAAATGGTAAATGACGCTGCCAACGGCGTACAGTATTTGCGAATTGATTTATGAACGTTTTAAATTTGTGTTTCATTATTAAAATTGATTGCATTGAATGATATTTAAAAATGAGAAAACCGTTACTATTATATAAAAGATGAATAATTAAAATGATGTCATAATTTGGAAAATCGTGGTTTATCGAAACGAAAAATACTGTATGGGTAAAATAGATGTTTTATGATGTTATGCATGAATATGTACTCTTTGGAGCTTGAGACGCCTATTTTGTAAAATTTACCTAAAACGGTTATTGTAAGATAAGTTAAACATTTTAAACGTGTACGGCACCGATCGAAAAAAACATAACAGTACATGCTTGTAGTGTGAATGAAAAACCATTAGATATCGTGATGTGAACGAACAAAGAAAAACAGTACTTCCAAGCTACGATTTCACATCCCAAGCATTCCGTTTCGGAAAAGGAATGGATGACCGTTCCGTCGGAAAAGGCAGCGCTCCAAAGATGACTTACTGACACGGAAACACCTATGGAGAAATAACTGCTGCGGATACTACACTAATGTTAATGATGGGCTTTACACTTTCTCATGAGCAATGAGCAGACGTGTCAGATCGTGATCTCGTTACTCAAGGTCGCTTCGTCCTGGTCTTGTCCTTTTGGAGGATCTGGATATCTGGAGCGCCTCCCCGGCTTTCACTGACACGACTGGTCCACGGGTCTAGGTCTAGGATGATGGGGTGTGCGTGCTCTGGGGGTTAGTGGAAAAGGTTGAGTGAAAATGTGGATATGATGCCCTAGATCAATGTAATATGAATTTGTAAATGAGGTTTTGAAGCTGGTAGGGCCTATGCACATTTGTTAAAGCTGAATCTTTTGGGAAACTAATTTTTTTTTTATAATTTCATTTCTACTCTATGATTGTGTTCCTCCTAGCTATAATCTGTCCAATAATGATTTTCCAGATATAATATTAAGATTTGATCGTGAAATATTGTCCTGGAAATTATTTTCATTTTCGTGTTGACTCATAAAGTTTTAAACTTGAAAATGTATAAGAATCACATCAACATCACTTCCCCTAATTTTGGAGTGGGTGTAGTGTAACAATAAATTGCCTTCACCATATTATGTTTTCAGTTCTGTGTTGTATTACTGACATTGCAAAAGAACCCAAGCTCAAAGGTCAAGAAAATCGAAATCGACAGGCAATTGTCTTTTTAGAACAAAGCTATTGTTGACACTGCAAAATATTTACCAATGAAAGTCTTATTTCCTTCAATAATACTTCTCTATACCAAAACGCTACTCTAAATTGAAAATTCAAACTGGTTATACACATTTTTAGTGTAGCCATTATTTTTTGTCTTAACGTTCTTTTTCGTAAAATTACAAAATTAATACATGCAAAAATCTATTGATAATAGGACTGATTAAGTCACTTGAGGACGACTACCAAAACATCCATTTTGTGTATGGCCACATTAATATAAACACGTTATCATCCAAAGATCCAAATCCTTGAACAAGTCAGTATTTAGTGAATAACGACACAGTTTAAAGTTACTCAAATGGTTATTTCAATAACGTAGCTTACGGACGACTATCAAAGCTTAGTTGGTAAGTAATACCGTTTTTAATCACTACAATTTACGAAGTAGGGTTTAAAAATATACAAAAAATTGAACCCCATTTGAAGAAACACAAATTGTGGCCAAACATCAAAACAAAGGGCCAAAGCCACGTGGAGTCATAAATCTGGCTGTGCACGTACGTCCTGGGGAAGACAGATGATGAGGTCCTGGCTGCTGATGAGTAACATTCGGCCACGTCACGCCACGTCCTGTATTGGCCATCACGGCGATGTCCACGTGGACAGAGACTGGGAATGATTTATGACAAAAATATAATTGCCATTTTGAACAATTAATTTCAGGGTTTAGGAGAGTCCTAATACATTTGCGATATTATTTATCGTGTTTGACAGGGATTAGGTATTTTAGTACAATTGAAAGAAGGTGTGCTTGTCTAAAGGTTGCTGGTGAGGGCAGGGCTTCGGTCCACTTGATCTCGGGTTCAAGTTCCGCAAATCACCAATGGATTTAGCTATGTGATAATGCCGTGACCCTTTAGGCCTAGCCTGAGATAATTTTAGAGCCTGGTGTCCTAGGATGTGAATATAGGGCGTAAAGAAAGAGCAAGTAAACGAAAAACTTGTATTTTATACTTTTCCAAGTTACAAAAAAATATCAACAGTAAAATCTAAATTTCGAATCCAAACCCTAAATGTACAGGAGGTCTCTAAACGAAGCTTTGTATTTTTGTGACCACCTCGCAAAGGCACAGCCTAAATGGTTATACAATACTAGTATTATAGTTGTTATCTCCTGTAATGACTCGGTGACTTAAACGCTGCGCAAGACTGAAGTTTCAATTACAATGCATGTACGCATAGCCTGTTTGCATGTTCAGTCGTGTATGTACAATTGTACATTACGCATCTTACTTCGCTATGTAAATTTACTTGTAATTTCCAGTATTATGTAGCACACAATGATCCTTATTTCCTTCCTCTGGAGTTTCCCCTATGCTCGTGTACTTGTTTCGGTTATTTGATTTTTTTTAGCTAATGGAACTTTATTCATTGGATAAGTAAGAGTTGATCGTTAAAGACATGCCATGCAATGGTATGATGACACAACTGTATGTATATGTAAAATTAATCTTGTTTTATACACACTTTTACAAATTGTGGGGGAGGGGCCAACATCGGGGCAGTTCGCAACACATTTGCGGCAGCCATTGTTGCAATTTCTTGCTCTAGTCAAGGTGTAATGCACCGTGATATCAATAACGGAAGATTGGTTGAGTCTATTATTAACCATAGCCACTTGCCCTACATGCATGCATTCATACATTGTTGCGATCTGCGTTTTCTGCTTTAGAGTAGTTTCTAAACGATTTGTTGAGCGATTTTTATTTATACTTTACTATTAAGCAAATCCACTAGAAAGGGCCTACCAATCAATTTTTCTGTGTTTAAATGCACAAATATCGTTTACCCTATCAACCTGTACCTGTGACAGTGTCAAGTGGACGTCCGTTGACGTTCAGCTGCTCGAGTTGAAGTAAAATACAACCTAGGAACTCAAACAATGGCTGGCAGGTCAATTAGAGTCAATTAACACTGGACAATTAAAGAATAGCACTAATTAGAATGCGTTACCTTTGTCGGTAATGTTTATTGCTCACGGATTTGTTGTTATTATGGATATATAGCATGTAGAACCATTGATTTTAGTGAGCCTAAAAAGAAGAAAATCGCTGGTTCCATGCTGAGAAAAATCACTTGTGACAGTTTTACAGACATGGTGTTATACGTTTTCAAGCGTAACATCTTTTTTATCATATACAAAAGAAGCCGCAAGTATAATAAAACTAGTTTCACTAATTTTTACAATATCGATAAATAAGTTCACGAAACCTGCTTCGACCATACAGAAAATGGTATTTGGAGGCGTACATTCCAAGAATAGTCTATGATGATGAATGTTACATGTCAAGAATACGATGTAACGTAGACAATTACAATGACTACTATTACAAGACTACTTAGTATACTATTAAAATTACTTCGAAAACTGTGAAAAAATTATGTTTCGTACAAAGAAATTAGCTTACTTTTGTGAGAAAAACCTGAGGGCAATATTTAAGAAATTCTTTTTCAGACTAAATTCGTGAATTCACAAGGAAAATAATATATTAAACTAACAGTATCCCTCTACCTTTACAGGTCATTTTGGAATGTTGATCATACTGGTAAAGAAACATACATTTGATTGTATCACAGATAAAACGTGTTGGTTAGTCTATGATTGTATCCGCAAACCAGTATGATTCGACTATGAAACGTTTTGGAGGATTGACTACAAAGAATATATTGTGATAATCCTTCCATGTCATGAAACGTCGATAACATTGAACATATTACTTCAGGTGTAAAATTTAGCTTTCTTATGCAAAGATACACTGGAAGTATTGAGTGAACAATGAATTTGAAGACTACAATTGTAAATGATCTGTCATGTCGTAACACACCAAATGCTTGGAATACATCCCGCACGCGGACGCGGATCTGCGGAAAAGGAAGGAACTGAACGTGTGGATCTGCCGGGCGGAACGAATCATGTTATGTGACAAAGGAAAGCTGCTTTCGCCGCCAAAACATGGACCAAGGCTCGTGGCCCAACTAATGGTCAAAACTAGCGGGTTTGACTATCCGTAAGTTATATGTCAAAACTGTTACAATAAACGTAGGGCGTAGTGGGTCACTAACGTGATAAATCTATGCTCATCGTGGGACTAGTCATGGAATTGTATTCAAGAGAAAAGTTCTGAGAGAATTTAAAATTAAATAAAGTATGAGAAATTGATACTCATAATCTTCAACGATGTGATAGGCCTATTAGTGATATCATTGTTGCCCTGTTGCCATTGTCAGAGGCGTTGTCTGCGTTTCTTGACAGGATGTTTTTTTTACGCAACCTAAATTACATTGTGAGACACTGTCACTCATATATTTGTATCTCTGTTTCCTTTACTTCAATGCCAATCAGCTGATCTGCATTGTTGCATAGTTGCTATGAGGTTTAGTGCAATTGGGAATTGTTTGTAGAAGAAAATCAACATTGTGTCGCTAGCTTAAAATAGAATATATACATCGGTTATTTATTTGTTTTCTACTGATCCGGTATCCTTAAATTTTGACAAGTCTGTGAATACAATATTTGATTTGTTAGGTACTGGAATCATAATTTCAAACCTTTCTTTGCAATAAACCGATTATTTGTTTTTAATGTAGTCTATATCAGCCTAAATATAGACTACTCGTTGAGCTAACATCCTATAATGTGTCCGACTGTAATGTCATATTTTTGGCAGTAATAACACAAAATACAATATCTTTACTTACTAGAGTGTCTAAACACGTTAATTCTTTTTTTATCTTTAGAGAATACGTATACTATACAGAATGTCCCGGAACTCTCTACCAAAATTTTTAGAGCATTGTTCCTGCGTAAGAAACATATCTAAATACCACATTTAAATTGTCCGGACTCATTATTTAAACACACAGCCACCATTTTGTTTTTCACTTATTAATTTTTTCTAAAGAATGGTTTAACATACGAAATGGATACTTTGCACAAACATTTATGACAACTAGACAAAGCTACCAAAACATTATGACGATTTTTCCAATTCAACCAATCCCCTAAAATATTGGTAGGGGGAACCGGGACATCCTGTATAAAAAACTCGTTTTAGTATTTTGTTTAAATACTTAAATTACACGTAACTTAAAAAATACTTGTGTCACGGATTTAAAACATTTGGCATGTGTATAGTGTGCAATTATAAAAATTTCAATTTTAATTTCAGACCAAATTTGTGATCGTTAAAAATGTTTGATAATTTTAAAACGCCAAATTCAGAAAAGTTTAAACCGATCTCGTATAGTCCAGCTCATGTCTTGCCTTGACTGTTTACAATACATTCATTCAGTGCACCGTGAAGTGTACTATTTAACACTAATTAACAGAGAAACCCGCCATTCAGCGAGAGTGAACATGTTTGCACTTTGGCGGGAAAGCGCGACGACTTACAAATGTACGAGTTTGTTTACGAGTGCGACGCGGCGCGTGAACTTACGCGGACTTTATGTCGTATTCACTCGTAGGAAAGTGATGGAGAGGGAAAGCGGGGGGAAATAAGTTTAAACTCTATGAAAGTGAGAGGTAACTTAAACGTGACGTAATTTTATGTAAGGGGGTTTCAACAAGTTGGAAGACATTTTATTCAACACTAAATTTTATGTAGTTGATATGTCAACATTTTGAAACTGTCCATAAAATGGCACTAGGTATAACAATACTACTACAAACGAACCAAAAGAAAGCTTAAAGACGAGGAACAGTCGTAAAATTATGATTTTAAAATCTATTCAACGATAACAAGAAACTAATCATGTTTGTCTTATGTGCTAGTTGGACCCATTGAACATTCAAATTAAAATACATCTCGACACTGCATTCAGGTAATTAATAAAAGTATCATAAACTAGTAGACTATCTAGGTGTTCGGCATAAAAGGGCTTAACAGCAGGTTATAAATGCCAACTTAAAGGATATTATTTTTATCATAACTCTACACAATAGGCACTATGAATGTAATAATATTCCAAAAATATTGTTTTCAAAATAACCGTAAGCATTACAGCTTGGCTGAGATTAAAATGAAATCCAGCAGGCAAAACGATAACGCACAACTTGCTCACACTAATTCGACATCGAACTGACTTTCCTAAAAAGTCATGCCTATAAAATTCCACCAGATATTCAATTTGGGAGACGTGAAAAGCAAAACGGCGCATAGCTAGAAAGGGATTAACTGCGAGGGAGCACGAAATCGGGACAAAATCCGTGTCCGACGGGTAGGAAAATAAATTGAATTTCACCATAATTGTGCTTGGTGGGTCACTCCAAACTCCGATTGAAGAAATGCGGATTTAAACTTATTATTGGGAGTAGAGAACAATTCATTATAGTTGCGGTTTGACCTAAAACCGTAATACAAGTCTTTGAGGAGCTATATTCGTCGGGGGGAGGGATGCCATCTAGCTACACGAATTATTTTGTACAAAACTGTAAAAACGATTTTTTATTTTTATTGAATGTAAACTCTTTAGCCAATTTAAAAAAAAAATGACAGGTTTTGAGGTACTCCAGCCTAACAACCTGGGACGTTCACTGTGTATTGTAAAATTACTTTTGGCATCTTATTTTACAATTTTTCTATTCACAGGTTTTTATTTAAACTGTATTTCATTTTGATACTATAATACAATTGATCACCTTTTTGAGATTTTAGGAATGTTTTTTTTAAAATTAATCTACAAGACAAGCAACGACTAAAATAAAATATTTAACTTTCGACCGTAAACTCGCATGGTAAAAGTAAATGTGTATAATTCAAACAATGTAAATTTACGAGAGAAAACCTAAACTAACGTGTTCGGGTTGTCGCGAAAGCTACGCACAAGTTAGCTGCCACAATAAACATTACCGACAAAGGTAACGCATTCTAATTAGTGCTATTCTTTAATTGTCTAGTGTTAATTGACTCTAATTGACCTGCTAGCCATTGTTTGAGTTCCTAGCTTGTATGTTACTTCAACTTGAGCCGCTGAACGTCAATGGACGTCCACTATATTTACACTGTAGGCAAATCTTACAGGTTGGGGGGAAACGATATGTGCATTTAAACACATAACAATGGATTGGTAGGCCCTATCTAGTGGATTTGTTCAATTTGGTAGTAAGAATAAAAATCACTCAACCGATCTAGCCAATATAAATGAACAGCATTTAACATGATTAACATATACTATAGTATACTACTATAGTTATACTATAGTATGCACTATAGTTATATACTACATATAGTATAACATATACTAGGTTATACAGTGCATGGTAGAGATTACCTGTATCTTAAATGTATTATGCATTTAAAATAACCACACAAGTTTCGCAACTTAAACCACGAAATACCACCTGTAGGTGACACACACAGCGATAAATACGTATATAATTTTATCACCTTTATATCAGTAAACGAAGTTTTACAACTGAAAGTCACTAGAGTTAGAAAGGCACGGATTACAGCAATTACAGCAGTGTTGTGGCCTCTTGGTTGTAAAACTGTGATTATATACCGCAGTGTCTCCTATGATTTGCTTTAATTGTAGTTTTAAATATTATTGGCTTAATGGCTGCAATGGGCAGTAACGGGCGGAGATGTTTTGAAACGTAGTTTCCATTTAACGTCCTCTTTTATGGTCGTAATATGATTGGTTGAGATAAAAATAAATAAATAACGTCATAGCAGAAGCTTCTATTCAAAAGAAAACATATTTGACTAAGTTTTGTTGTTTCACTCGACTTGTGTGTTCTTACGTTAATTTAAAGGCGGAGCAGACGTATCAACCTCTCATCATATAAAAATATTTCTTACAATACCTTTGTTAATTTTCATGACTTGAAAATCTTAGTTGTTATGTCAGCTTCGGGATATTTTATGTATGGGCACAGTTTGTTGGTGCACCAGCAAATATCTATTTATACAAGGGGTCGTCCAGTGGTCGAAACTCGACCAAAAATACGTAATGTATTCACTTATTTATTTTCACCCCACACTGTAAATAAAACATGTGATTTAAGTTTCTTCCATTTGTTTTGGTTTTCTGTTTATATTTCGTTGTTATTTCGTTACCAGCATGGCAACGCATAAGATCCATGTTAATATTTTCAATTTTTTAACTCATTTTTTGTGCTTATCTTTAAGCCTATTTAAATTTATAAAAGGATTCTGCACACCTACAGGAAAATAGTTTTCTAACGGTATGCGTAGATTTTCCCTACGATGAACACGAGCTGAGAAAAAAGGTTTTAAAGAAACATGCTTGCCTATTAATATATAGATAGATTCTACCCATGTGATTGAACTTAATATGTAGGGAAGTTTAGGATACTACTTGAGTTGATGGAAAATTTGTTTATCATGGTCAAGACGAAACTTTTAAATTAACCCATATACTGTCACGAGTGAATGAATTAATATTTGTTGATTTTATATTGTGTATTTTTGAAGTTATTAGTTATTGAGTTAATTTATAATGCACGTGGTTATGCTTATCTAGTAAAAAGTTGTAGTATAAGTTATTGAGTAAACAATTACAACACAAATGGTTATGCTTAAATGTATAAACCCGATGAACCTAACTAATCCTTTTTTGTTGTTTCAGGTAATATTCGATTCCAGTTTTATAAAAGTGTTGGTAAGTTATCTACTTTCCATTGCTATACATTAAAGACATGTATTTTATTAGCCACTCTTATCTGTTATGCTATTAACCTGTGTGTGTGTTGTGCTATTATCACAATGCCTTTTATGATTTTAATCAACGAAAATTTTATTATTAGTGAGCACTTCTCAGTATGAATTTTGTTTTCAGAATTTCCCACGTCAATTGGACACTTTAATCAAATAAATACAAGCGAACGATACTATTAAACAAACATTAACATATGTGGAAGTAAATACTTAAACAATTAAGGGCTAGATGTAATCTTCATTGTGTGAATATTTGAGGGACTTAAATATCATAAAAATAGTATTTTCCCCAACGCTTGAGTACAATCTTTCTCGTTATTTGTCTAGAAATCGCAAAGTACTGAACAACATAAGCTCGTTTGAACAATTAATTGTAACTTCGTAAACGATTAAAAAAACTGTTTGAATATATATTTCGTGTTTTAGAGAATTAATTAACATTGTTTTGCTTGATTTTCACTAACGTACTGTACCTACTTCCCTTCGTCTGTATAAATTACCGTGGTTTCCACTTCATCTGCGTGTGGAGCTGTTCGCATGTGCAGGTGGGATTCGCGAGTTCGTCAGATTGGCAACCCTGCCATTAGCGATCAGCTGTCCAACAATGCGTTACCGCGGTGGAGGGGGGAGCAGTGTTGATGGCGGGAGGGGAGGCAACTGTCGCGCCGCCGCCGCCGTCAGTCGGTCGCCGTGTTTCGCGCCAAGACCATATGTGCCTTTGTCTTGCCGCTGTGCCTTGTCTTGCCGCTCAACCAGTGTCTCTGTGTTTCAGTATTATCTAAGACTGAAAAAGTATTCACTTTTTATGAAAAAAAATATTAAAAACCAAAAATCATTGAGTTAACAAAACGTGAACACTTTTGTGGATAGCCGCCCGGCTTCTCGATTCCGTCGACGCATCAGGTGCGAGTGTTTATATTTGTATTTTCAAAAAAAGAAACGACTGAGAATTTTTGACTCGTGTCCAAACACCGCTTCCGCCGTCTGCTTGTGGGACTCCCGACGCTTTTGGATACGTAAACAATAGGTGAGTGATATATTTCTGTTCGATGGGGAATATCAGTCGGTCTCGGTTGTGTTTTGACTAGGTAGATCCCAGCTGTTTTTTTCTTCTTCAATTTTTGAGAAGCAGAAATGAAATATATACGGACATAAAATATAAATAAAAATAATAATAGTGGTTTATGAAGATTTAATAATAGATAGGCCTACTTAATAAGTGTTTTCTACTGAACAGTAGGGCTAAATGAATGTGATAATAAGAAAGAAATAGTTGAATTATGTATCATTGTCTAAAATATTTATTTTGTCTTTTGGCACACTTAGAATTCACCAAAACTGCAATTTATAAGTGGCCTATAATGCAATTGATAAAATCACTATAATTCCTCTCTTAATAAAACCTTTTTAAAAATTCCCACTCATCTAAAGGCCCTACTTTTATATAATTTCTGGGTGTGTAATAGTGTTAAAACATGTTGTTTTTTAAATAGCATATTGCAGTGTATCTTAATTAATTATGACTAGTGTCCCTGTTGCTCGAATTCGAGCAATTTCTAAGTATTTGAGGCGTTATTTTAATGGAATAACGTTCATAATTTCTGATGACTTAAAGATTCGACCCAAAGATTATGGAAATATTCAAGATGTACATAACAGAATAAATCAATTTATCCAGGCTCTCTCGTTTTTTGCATTCTAATATTTACGCCAACCCGAATTCAAATAGTAAATACTTCATTTCAACCAAGTCAGTAAATGCTTGTAGCAAACTCAAACTGTAAAATTAGCAAACTTATTGACTGTTTAAAATTAACATTATTGTTCTTCTTCTCACTTTTAATTTCTGACAACAGCTGGAGTTGCATAACAATTTTTGTTTCCTATGTAAATCTTATGGAGAAATACGAAACTTTAAAGGGTCCCAGGGCCTCATACTCTCTGATTATTTCCCTAAAAAGAAGGTTTCCTGCACAACTTCACGTTACGCTCTTTCCAATGACACCAAAAACATTTCACTGGGTTCAGTAGTTTCGGAGGAGTAATTGTCACAAAAAACATGCTTGCGTATATAGTATATAGATTTAAGTATATAGATTTCCAACATGTTCATAGATTTGTTTCCTTTAGGCTACTTATGTTTACACGTACAAAGTTAATAAATAGTTACTTCCTTTAGCTTAAATTCGCTTTAGTTTCACGACATAAACACTAAACATATCCGAAAACTAGTTTTAATTACTTTATTTTCTATGCGTATTGTGATCATTCCTCGTATATATACAAACCTGGAGACACTTACGTGGTGTTTGAACAAGATAAGAGTAATGGTCCATTAACTAGATAGCAGCATGACGGTGTCACTCTTATCAACACTGCGACAATGCCTACACTTGAATAGTGATCACTTGGTGGTTGGACAGTAACGCGTGAGGTGCCAAGTAAACAGGAATGATACCGTATTGCACAACCAAAGTGGGAATGTAGCTACTTGGTGCATACTACAGTCGAACAGTGATCAGTTTGTGGTTGGGCAGCGGCGCGTGAGGTGCCAAGTAAACAGTATGTTACAGTAGTATACAGCTATACTGGGAATGTAGCTACTTGGTGCTTTATGCTGTACTAGCTTGCTCGCGTTTCACTATCTAGATGTTATCGTGATATGCAACACCTTGAGTGTCATCGTTTTACACGCTGTCACGGCTGTTTACAGGCTTTCTGGATTTCCAGGAAAATACAGGGCAAAATTTCCAACATGCTTATGCTCAAAACTCGTGTAGCTCCTGTAGACAACAGCGATGCATGTTTAGATTGTGATTAATTGAGAAAGTAGCACAAGGTCTTGTATTTGTATAAAAGGTGTGTATTTTTTTTAGGCAACGTATACTGTATTACGAGTATTGCTTTTCGTAATAAACGATTAATTGTTGGCTATGCAATACTTTATTTTGTTAAATAAAAACACGTTGAAAATACCATTCAGATCCAATGCATGGATATAAATAACTACAGTATATCGCAGGTACTTATATATCGATGGTCTAATGCTGGCCCAGAGAGCATTCTGTACTCTCTGCGCTGGCCAAAAAAGATTGTTCATAATCACATTTATTGACTTTTGACTGCACATAAAATAATTTATTTATTTGTAACAATTTGGGATAAAAAACCTTACTCCAAGAAACACTCCGATGTAATCTTCGACTACGTGTTTTACGTTAAATTATTTTAGAAAACACATTTACTAAACAGCAAAAGACTATTTTTACTAGAACAGATTTTTATCATATATCGATTGTCAACAATAGTTTTCAATTACGAATACTGTCGATGACATCGTGGGCAGGTCTATTTTTAACTTGAGGTATATGGTTAATTTCTGTTAGGTTTGTTATTGATCACAATTTTTCACTGTTAGGTTTTTCGAGTACTTGTGTGCATTCATGAGTAAACAGTCCTAATCGCGGTTTATATCAAGAGAGTTTAAAACATAGCGAAATACATTATAATATATTTTCATGTAATTTAAGTTATTGATGGCTCGTCATAATCGATATTATCGATATATCGGCTCGTCATATCGATGGTCACATGATACAACGCTCCATTGAGATGCAGTGAGTGACCCGGCGACATTGACCTCGTGTTAACTAACAGATGTTCTGTCTGTCTGTCTGTCTGTACCCTCTCCCCCACCCCCGTCTAGAGATGTATAATGTATCTCGATCCTAGGAGGCATTTAAAAGATCAAACTTGCGAGACGTAACGCCCCTGTAAATGGTTCATATGAATATGGATGTTTGAGACTTTCTTCGGACCCAAATTAGACTATGGATGTTGGTTCTTAAAATTTTTATGTAGGCAGTAATTTTGTGGTGGGTTTTGAAAATCTATTTTGAAAATATAAGTGCCACATTCAGTTATTTTACTAATATTTTGGATGAATTTAATTGGGTGTTTCATTTCACTGCTGTTGGGTTAGATCAACACAACGATCGTGTGGTTTTTAAGCCATTTTGTAGAATTTTAACTGCGTAATTTTATTGTAAAAAAAAAAAAAAACAATGCGTAAAAAAACAACAATATGGTATCATAATTTATGTCAACTTTATTTGTAATTCTGTGAAGAAATGTTCTGATATATTATTTGTAGTTTGCAAAATTCTAAAACACTTTCAAAAACTATCCAAAACAATATAAAGAAATATAAGTACAGTATTCGTCGACAATCACCTGCGCTTACCTTCTTTTAAAATCCTACCCGATTCCTAAAAAAAAAAACGTTTAAAACCTAATTCCTCTAAGTATGCCTCAAAACAAATATGGTTCGGCGACATTGAGATCCCAACAGAAATTTTGTGGCATAAGAGAGACTTGCCAAACATGTGCCTCTGAACACAGACTTATGTCTCCAAGTTGCTATCCAACCATATCGTATGTCTCCAATATAGTCTCATAAAGCAGACAAACCAGTTCTGTTTTTGTCACCAGTGTCAGTTTTGCATTTGCGCGGCCACTATAGACATTATCATAAACCATATCAACCAACACTCACTGCTGTATACTCGTTTATGTAGAATGAAAGATTGATTGACTCAAGTGACTCAACTCGCTGCACATTGACAGATTGATTGGCACAAACACTTGTTTTGTCAAAACAACACGTTTGAGTGGTCTCGCTATGTTTTAAGCTATCTTCAGTTGGGACACGACATAACCTTCATGTCAATGAATGCATTCTTTGTTTTGATAGTTGCACTTCAGAATAGCTCTTGGATGTTTAAAGGCAAGAGAATCAATACACATTTCACTGGTGGATTTATATGGAAACTAAATTGTTATTGTCTCTTCCTACACTTATTCGACTTGTTAATTAGGCTTAACTTCGGAAAGGGAAAACAAGTTCCAAATTCGTCAACACGATTCAAAACTTGTCAACTAACTATGTCTTGAATCTACGTAGTTATTTGTAGGCTTTAAACGCTATAATTGAAGACATTGATCTCTTCGACCTTGCTGTTGCAGCCGACGTGGAACTGTACACTAATCCTCTGCTAACTGGAACTGTTAATCGTCTACAACAGCTCCTGTGTTCACTGGTTGTAACAACCCCCCTCTCATTCTAGAGTTACATCTACTCCTGGTGTTGAGGGAGTTATTGATATCGCTCTTTGAAGCGGCCTCCGTTAGCTCTTTACTACTTCCTCCCGCTCTAAAACTGTTTACCAGTCACTCACATTCACGTCGTCTTGTGCGCCGTGGTCGGTTTGTGAGGTTCAAAGGATTTTATTCTGTGTTTATTCTGTAGCTTGTTTGGGTTTAAAATGCCACTGCGTCTTTGTCTACTGTTGAACCTCATTGGAGGTATGTGGTTTGTGTGTTTGTGTTGCCGTTTCGGAGGTAGATGCACACGCGTGGCATAAATGTTTTGTTTCTTTCGGATGAAAACGTGTTTTTTGATTGGTTATTAATGTGTGGGCTCTCCCTTTCGAATAGGAAACTAATTTTTTTTCGAGATAGGCTAGTGAAAACTCGTTAACTTTTAAAAGGTCTGCCTAACTTGTAGTGGTGTATGTATTACTAGACTTCTTACAGATTTTACTCAATTCCTAGTTGTTAAAACATTTTTAGAATCATTAGCGTAATCGAGGAATAACTTACAACTGAGTATTCCATTTTGATTTGGTTTCTTTATGAGTAAAAGTGGTTAACTGAGAAAGGGTATTGGAATTCAACGTTTAAATGCAATTTTAACTTCGCAAAAATGTTTTCTACTGATTTGAAATAAAATAAATAAAAAAAACGAATAGCAGGAGGATTTTAACATTGTTTCCTCTTCAGTTTACTTAAATAGTTGTGTGCCTTTGACATGACTTTCCACAACCATCGTACACGCACTTGTCGATACAAGCAGGTAGAAACGCCACCTTTAGCTGTAAATCTTCCTCAAATTCACACATTTGGACATTTTCTGAAATTTATGCTAAATAAAATGTAGCCAACTTTTGAATTCCTGTAACAAAACGGAGGCTTTTAGTAACTTTCTAGAACTAGGCTTCATCCAAGAACCGTCGCTATTGCCATTACCAGGTGTTCTGTGTGGGCTCGCCTCGCCTCACAAGGTGTTGAGCAGGTAACCTTGGAGTGCTAGAGTGCAAGTGTGACAATACCTCGGACCCGGTCACGATCACAACATTCAACACCGGTTCAGACCAACGGCAAGACGAGCAGATACACGTAGGTGGGTAGAGTGGGCGTTAGGTTGGCGGGTCTGTGTTAAATTTTAAGTGGATTTTGAAGTAGGTTTTCGTAGACTCCGGGGGTTGAACAACACTTTGAATTTGTAAGTTGTTGGTGGTACGGAGAAATATGACTAAAGATGGAACGAATTTTGAATGTATCATGTATTGGTTTCACAAATGTATGCAATTTAGAACTCATTTGTTTAAACGTGAAATATAACACTGGTGTTGATGCTTGTACTGCATATTGAAAAAAGTAATCCACTACTCCCTCACTCCCTTACTTCTCAGATGACACCTTATCTTTCTAAATTTCAAATATCTTGACGTTCAACAAACATTCAACCATATACATTTGTTTTTGTAAAACCAGTCTTCAGAATCCTACCATCGATGATAGATGTTCTGTCAGATTTCTTGGTTGGCTCAGTAGTTTATTTGCATTTATGTTCACGATCTCTTGTAGCACAGTCTGCGAAACTCTCCTCAGTAATAAATTAATATTTTCAAACTTCAAGAATCCATCAAAATACATTCTCAGGCTATGAATTAATTGTAGATTATGCTCATGATTTTTCTTGGCAATTCTGTTACCGATTACCGACAGACCTGTTGAGATGTCAATTGCGGAAATCGTCGGTTCGATCCAGTATCATGTGCGAGGTAATTGACGCAGCTGGTCACTGCCTGGACAGTTATGTTACGTGTCCGAGATTACCCACAAGTTGTAGACCGATCACGGTTTACATCCTGTATCTTCCACTCTATAAAACAGATCGGTGACTACCGTGTCGCCCTATTTGCCCTGGCGAACCACGCTTGAGATCCTTGTTGCTTGCTAGGTAGAATAGAAAAGTTCCTTAAGCTTAAGGTGGGCTCCAATCCACCTGATACTACACACACCTTGTAATTGGTGATTGGTTAGATTTGAACATAGGAATTCATGACAGAAGGACGGTGCTCTTACCACACTCTAATTACTAGCCTAATTAACATTCTGTACTGTGTCTGTGTAGTTTTTTGCCCTTGGATGTTCAATGCGATGCTTTTGGATGGTAAAATGTATTTAGTATCTTCCTTAAAGATACACATATCACATGTTAAAGCTGTTGTCAGTTGTAGGATTGAATTTGGGCGTTTTTGAATTTTGACCATGTGCTTTCGTGAATTACGGATTATTTTTGATGAAATAATGTGTCTTCTCATTGAGTGAACAAGTTGATTTCACACGGTCCATATGGATAGGCCTCCTTTACTATCCCAAGTCAATGAAAATACCTAATGGTTTTCCAATTTAATTAGCATACAAATCTCGAAAACTCTCGATACTGTTTCTAGTTCAGAAATATCAGTTGTGTATTCACTATCTAAATAGCCCAGCTTAAAAAGTAAATATTAGACGATAGAAGTTATTACGATTAAGTATAAATATATTTAATGCTCAATGCATACGAGAACAACGTGGCGATAGAAACAAAAACAGCTTATAGATCAAACCCCCTCAGAAAAAAACAATTCATAGATCAAACCCCTCAGAAAAAAAATAGTTCATAGATCAAACCTCCTCAGAAAAACAGCTCATAGATCATACCCCCTCAGAAAAAACAGCTCATAGATCAAACCCCTCAGAAAAAACAGCTCATAGATCAAACCTCCTCAGAAAAACAGCTCATAGATCAAACCCCCTCAGAAAAAACAGCTCATAGATCAAACCCCTCAGAAAAAACAGCTCATAGATCAAACCTCCTCAGAAAAACAGCTCATAGATCAAACACCCCTTGTTGAATTTTTCTTGCGAACTAGTTTGAAATATTCTTTGTTATTGTAAACGTCCAAGACGACGAGAGCTTGTTGAGGCAGGGGAGTCAACAGATAGTTCTCTGTTTATCACTTATCTGTGCCTGATAAACTCCCAAGTGACAACATTACTTTGTCGGTGTTATCAGAAAGGCGTGCTTATCACTTGAGCGTCCCTCGGATTTGAAAATGGAAATAATTGTACCGAGATGTTAAAAATAAAACATAATTAAATTAAGATTCACACAAACACATTCAACATTTACGATCTTTATAGGCCTAGTCAACGAATTACATTTTACTGAGTAAAAATTTGATTTTTACAACTATTCTCTGTGCAAACATTTACCAGTCTATTCTTCAGTGACCTTGATGTATAAATAGATAAGTGTAGGTGATAACATAGCACTCACTAAACGTTTGTCGGCGAATGATGTAAAGACTGAGATTGAAGTCGGTAATTATCTGTGGTTAGATGTTTATATTGGAAATCATCATCGTGTGTAAGGGAAGTTATGTACTGTATACAGTATGTTCTGCGAATTCAATGTTTGAACACTAAACGTAGCATGCTTTCTTGCTAAGTTCTAACCTCGTTGCACCTTTACTTTTGACGCCCTACATTTTCAATTGCCCTTTACATTCTACCATTTAAATTTCAATGCAGATATATACAAATTCGAATACAGCATGCTTTTACCGTTCACAGTAGTACATGTCTGGTAAATCGAGTGAAAGCGGTCCATGAAGCTGTACAATAAGCTGTGATGAGATATGGGAATGGTTCGTTTGGTTGGTGTAAGTTAGAAAGTGTAAACTGTGCAAATGATGTCCAACAGATGCGGGGGACATTTGTGGGATTAGAGAATGGTTATTGGCATTTGGATGTTTGGATGTTCGATTAGAAAGCTACTTTCCACTGTTCCAATCTTTGACTTTGCCGAACGAAAGGAAAATCTGCCTCTTAAATATTAACATTTTACTGTTTTAGATTGATCTAGAACCCCTTTATGTATCGTAAAGATTCGCTTCACTCGTTGTGATCTGCACAACAATTGGTTACTGTATTTACTTCCGATACTAAATGATAAATGGTTATAGGATAGGACAAATTTTGAATCGATGTAATAAATGTGAAAATGGGCAATACACTAATAGTTTTCATCTCATTGGGTAGTGGGTGAACCCTATTTTTGAATTATGTATATTTTTGTATAATTTAGAGACCAAAACGAATTGATGATTTATGGTTTCATATTGTTTAATAAATCCTAATTTTGTTGTGACTTTTTTACCAAGTACCTGTATGGGAAAGCTTTTGTCTTATTAATTTAACCTTGTCAACACTAAACCTGTTTGGTTAATAATGCTCACCTAATTGCAAATGCTTTAGAAATTTATTTAATGTACAATCTCAAGAAGGAACATTTATTTATTTTATCGCTAACCGACGTTGTGTGGTAAACTTAATAATATAACCACTATTTTTACTCGGAACAAATGTCGTGAAGGTAGTTTACTTAAAAAATAATATGTTTTTCATTATCGTACAGTTAAATTGACACAGACATTAGTTAGTTACGAGCGCTGTCCATCAACAGTATTGATCTAACATTAGCTCACACATTGTCCACTCATTTGTAGTCATCAGACATCACGCACCTTTCCTCATTAGTCAAACAGACAAGCAATTTGTAGTTTTTGTACACCTAATTGTGTTCAATGACCCAAAACGATGTTTATGTACGTAGCAGCAATTTATGCCAGGGTGGCACGAGCTTTTGAGCTTATAGACGTGTTATATAATTATGTGTGGTTTCATAAACAGCATTTATTTTGGATTTGTTTGTTTAAGATCGAATAAGTGTTTTTTTTATTTGCCGAGAAGATTTGTAAAGAGAGTAGATGAACAGTGACAATCGTTCTATGAATAAAGTGAGTTGTTGATATTTAGCAGAAGTGACTCACTGTGACTCAAGCTCTGTCGTGAATTTGTCATTAAACTCTAAACACTTTATGAACGACTTACTAATGATTTTTGTTAAGGATTTTGCAACAGTGTTCATACTGTAAACCGTGTTTACTTTGCATATTAAAAACTGAAATACAACGAAGTTTACTAAGATGTATCAAGTAAGAATATCAAGGTATCAAATTGAGCTATAGTTTTGCTTTGTTTATTAATAAATTAAAATGTCGATAAATGTTCATAAATTATTTATACATAGCTATGCGTCTAAAATGCATGAAGAACTATGTAAAGAACAATGTAGATGTATTCAAATGAATATATTGTTTTGACCTAGGCAAAAGAGCATGCCTGGATTCTTAGAAAACAGTTAATATTTTCCTGTTAAACTCCTGGAACTGTAAAAAGTCCTGGGGTCGTGCTGACTCTTCCAGTAATAAATCTTTTAGCTTGCAATTATTACCATGTAATTTTTGCGAAGGCCGCCCAACAAAGTGTAGCTTCGCTTGTTAAAAGCTCGTTAATGTTTTATTTTAGTGTCCCAGCATCGTGAGGGAAGGGTCGTTTTATGTTTGCGGTCTCCAGTCTAGTCTAGAATATCTCCGACTCCAGCTGTAACTCTGTAACTCTTCCGACAGTTTTACGTAACGACCTCGGATGAATCACGGGATTTATGACTGTTGCAGTCTCGGATTGTGACGAAATAGTTGCTATTGTTGGATTGGATGCTGTAATATCATTTTATGACTGTTGAGTTGTATACTGGGTTGTCTTGACGTTGTTGGTACAGTATTTGAGCATTGAAATAATACCTATACTTTTATGGCAAGGGCAGTCAAGTGTTGCGCCCTGTCAAGTCCCTGTGTGTGTCTTTAGGGAGCGAGTTCAAATAAAGTCTATTACTAACTTTGTTTGACCGGTTGATTCATATCCCACTTAAAATCATTAGTAAGGATAATCATTACTATCTAACTTGATGCGTTATCACCATATAAATATTTAGAGTTGACCGAATCGTAAGCCATTTTACTCTTTGATTTTCAACCACAATTCAATCTCAACGTGTGCAGTTACAGCCGGGTTGTGTGTACAAATGTTCGACAGCTTTGTGTTCGGCTGTTAGGTGCAGGAAGCAGACATAACTATAACGATTACTATCAGAAGGAGCAGTGGCCGTGACTACAGCTGTGTGATGTGAGGCGCTATAGATGGTTCATAGTTACTTGGTGACTGTCGGTCTAAAGATAGAACTAAGAGGGGGGACTTCGGTGATAGTATGCACTTATGTTAAGTTTTTAAGGAAGGTTTGCACACATTTTTGTTCTCAAACCACCAAATTATTTTGCTCACACCTCGAAGACTTTCTCTTTAGTTCCTCTTCAAACTGGTTTGTAGCAAAAAAAAACCTCACACAAACGTCTACCCTCCTCAAACTTTAAACGCACCGCTGAGGGCCAATCTCGCGTCTTAGCAGCGTTGTTGTCTAAGACAATAATCCCTCTATGTCCTACATCTCGCCGCTAACTCATTCCCCTTAAAATTCAATCTAGTATTCTGTAATCTAAATCCAATCCTAGAATTATTTTTGAAAAATAAATACGATGGATAGTTGAGTGATTGGATTTTTCCAAAGGTTGATTTATAATTTGTCTATTGAGTTATAGGTTCCTGGAATCAGCACGTTATCTATTTCAACCCTATGTCAAGGTATTTATCCCATTTTGTGTTAAAGTGGTCACAGATTGCCATGTGGTTGTCCAAGGTCAATGCACGTTGTTCTGAGATGTCCACTGGCTTGTCAGGACCATTCCATTGTTAGCTTCTGTCCGCCGCCACCGTCCCCCACATCACAATGTGCACAATAATTGGCTAGATTGGATGTGACTCATTTCATTACGGTTACGATTGTTATGGGAATTAACTAGGTTGTTTTTGTTTTGCTAAGGGGGTTGACCTGTCACTGTTATTGTGTCTGAGTTGCTTACTTTGTGTCCGCCTTCACAATTGAATGGTGTCTGTTCGATCCTGAGAAAAGTAATTGTTGGTGGTTCAAAACTGGTCAGGAATGTCCTTGATTGGGCTTGTAATGTACGATCCTGGTTAAAAAACATATGAAATGCATAGTTAGTGACAAACTTCAGTATCGTATCGTCGATGATATCATGCAATTGATTCAATATACACTCTTTCACGCACCTTCACCCTTGTGTTGTTTTTACTATTTTTCTTTTAATGAATCGCTATTTGCTTTACTCAGTCAAGTGACCAATCAAAACCCACTGACGAACTCTATTCAACGATAAAGAGAACGCAAGGCCGATGCAACTGTCTACCCTTGAAAGCTCTACAAAGGTTGTGTAACTGTACGACAATTCATTGTCCTAGTCAGTAGCACCAATTACCACACATGGTATAGCGCCCAGACAGTGGTACCAGCGCCGACGGCAAAATTGCCCTTCTCCCCGAATTCATTTACATCACATCAAACGTTGTTTTGATGAGTCTACAATTCTCTCATCAGTCTCATTGAGCTTACGCAACGGGGAAAGTAGTTTACACTGTCGGGAAAGTGTAACGCGGCGAGTTAGGTTATGTGATTTGCTTGTGGGAAATGTCGGTTATGTCAGGGATTTCCTTTCAGGTAATGATCGAATCACATTGTTTTTCAATTTGCTAAGTGCTATGATGTTCTCCAGGCATAAGTTGCATTTTTATGGGGCTTTGATAAATGATCATGACTAATGAAACATCTGATCCTAGCTAGTAGCAAAGGTGCGAAGATATTTTTCTCAATTTTACACTAAACTTTCACTCAATACAGTATTTTGACAAAAAAATAGTCGTATTTGCGCTCTCATCCAGTTGCCAAGAACAAGATGTATAGAAAACGGATATCTTTTGTTTTACTATAACAAAAGGAAGCAAAATAGAATCAGATTTAGGGTTTTAACGATTTAGAAAAATGTGATGATAATATTTTAAGTGATAAGTATTTTCATGTCAGATGTGTTATGTTGATTTTCTAACAATTCCCAATAGAAGTGCACGTATAAACTGTAAATTGAACGATTCCGGTATTTCTAAACTGTTTTACGATTGGGGTTTGAGATAGTGACGGTAAGAAGAAAGAAAATAGTCTGATAAAGTATACAGGACTACCCAAAAGGTAATCATCCTAAACCAACATCTTTGAGTAAAGCTACCGGACCTTTCTTTTGGTCTGAACAGTAGTTCCATCTCTGACCATTAAGATTGTGTTTGTGCTTCCATTAGAGTCCAGCTTTTCTTTTTGGACCGTGGTATTCAGTTTCATGCATGGGAATGACCTCTAGGAAATATTTATTAAAGGTCATATTGACAAAGCTATGAGTGATGCTTGAGTAATTAACCTATTTTTTCCACCATGTTCTTGAGCGATTATTGCGGATACATGCGTGAAGTTGCATAGATACCTCTTTTCCACTGCGATTCAATTGATATGTCTTTAAAAGCAGTCCTGACATCACAGAATGACATTATTGCACAGTGCTACTAATTGTGAGACTGTTTAAAAAAAGGACTTTTTATAAAGTTTAAATCTACATATTTAAAACATGCATAACAACAAAATTTGTAAGAAATTTATTTCCATCGTAAACGTATTTAATATGTGCCTGAATCTGAAAAATGATTAAATTGATTAGGGCACAAAACCAGCGGTATTCTTTGACAGACTTTACCTGTACTATACACTATTCTTACACTCCCACTCCATTCACACCCTCCACCTCCACCCTACATTTAGCTCCCTTGAGTATAGAGTATCATAATCCACTGGATAATCCTCCTGTCAGATGTCTCAGCATGTTTTACCCATTCGCCTGCTGTATCCTACAATCCTTACAATCCTCAGTCAGTGTCACGGCCAATCAGCTATCCAAGGATACTCGTCCTGATCCTACAATCCTGGCGGAGCGCATGGACAAGGGATTATGATGATTGATTATTGCTGTTTTTTGCTGAGTAAAGTGATTGTTTGGCAGGGTTGTATTTTAGTGTGGTGTATTTGACTTTCGTTGCACTACTTATGAGCCATCTATCAAAGTTTAACAAACGTTACAGATGTAGCGATAGAAGATTGATCGAACCTGTTCTCTTTGAATATAAAATCATGCTACAGCCAGTCTATGTAGGTTGGGCACTATACCAATAAGTTTAATGCATTTTTATTAGTTCACGATTTGGTAAGGTGTGAGGTCTCTGTACGTATCAACACCCTGGTGTGTAAATCATTTGATTGCTGTTGTTCAGCATTGAAAAAGGACGTTAAGACCTGAGTTTTCGTTTTCCTAAGCACCTTGTGAACACAAATTTAACCAGATTAACTCAGCATTACATGGGTGTTTTTATAGACTCGCGGTCACTGAGGTTTAAAATCCTTTCTACGAAACAGTGATGTCAGTAGTCTAAGCCACTTACAACTAGTAAAAAAAATATTTAGACTAAACACAATGTTGTCATAACCATACACTATTTACAGTATACTATACAAACCAAAACAAGCGTTATGATGACATGTACGTGTAGTTGCCCAAACATGATTGCTCAGTGCCAGTAATCAAAGAATCACATTGTTTTACCAGCACGTCTCACAAGTCAATCACTATGATGTACAACAGAGCCAGCTGTGGACAGACGTTTATAATAACACTTCGTCCCAGACAAGCGTTGTATCTTTGGTGGTCTTTGTGACAGGCTGTGGAAATATTTAGATTGACCCTTGTCAGAATAAGAAGAATTATCTGGATGATGTGCGTAGTAGGCATTCACCATGGTCCACGTGCCAGTATAAACAAGATTTAGTACTGTGATGGGAAATTCCCAGAGAGGGGAATAAATCCCCGCTATGATAATAATCTTTTCCAATTTTAAGCTTTACAAATGGCTTTAGGTACCTCAAGGTTTGGATTTACCATATTTGAAGGCTATGCTGATATCCTGAACGTATGGTTAGTTTGAACATTATACAAATCGTAAAAGACTTTTAGGCCTAAATATCTTTTTAAACCCTTTATTTCGATGGGGAAAAATAATTAAGATGATCTTTAATAGAATTTTAAGAAAAGGTGAAATATGATACAGTATTAAAATAATCAATAGATAGGTAAATTAAAATTAAACGCTGAAATATATCAAGTTTTGATGTTGATTAATTCTCTCAAATGTTTCAATTCTGATCAAGTTAGTTTATCATGAATGAAAAGTAATTGACGCTTGTTACATTTTTAAACTCACTTTGGTAAAAGAGTAATTTACAAAATTTACTTTCATGTTTTATGGTGTGTTTATTGTTGAAATGTATGTTCGAAATTTATGAGTGCATAACTTATAGCTTTTAAACTTGACGCTTTGTTAGACTGTACCTCTGCAAATCTCTAGAAATCCCCTTCTGAGGGATAAAATCCCTCGTATCTGCTCTTGTTTATACTGCACAGGCCTACAATTGATACAACAATAAGTGACTGTGTCAGTGTACTCAAAAGAAGTACCACAGTTTGTAGCGCGGTGCAATCCTGTTAGGCAAGTAAGTGACTTCTGTTACCCTCTCTGTGATGATATCTAAGTTGTTTAAACTCTCTAGATTGGCTTGCGAATTCACACACACAAATTATAAGGTATGTATTTGATTATTCGACCTTGTAATTTTACAAGTTCTGATTATTTTGTGTCCCTTTTTATCCGTGTACGATAAATCTATTTTAAGATTTGAATTGTACATGCCATATTTTTTTAGTACTATGTCATTGTACATGTTCAATCGTCGTGAATCTTGTCATTTTATTGAATAACTTCTTGATCAGCATTGAACGTGTTATTAAATTTACGGAAAGTAAATAAAAGAAACGTCTTATAACACTTAAAACATATATTTACGCTTATACTGCTACTGTTAATTCGTTCGCCTATTGGCTCTGATGATGATTGGAGTGTCCAATCGAAATCGATCACCACTTACCATCTTTTTTGGATATTTACCGTCTTGTGAGTAACAGTATAAGCGTAAATATGTGTTTTAAGTGTTATAAGACGTTTCTTTTATTTACTTTCCGTAAATTTTATTGAACACATTACGTGGTTTACAGAGTCACTTGTAGTTCTTCCCTCCATTTGACCGTAGTGTAAAGGTCGGTCAACTCTCACAGTCCTAGGTACATGTACACACGGTGTGATGTAAGCCAGCTGTCAAGTTGTCAATCAGCTGTACGTCTCGTGCGTAACCAGTGTTGCCACCTTTGCTTGGTGAAATGTCCCTTGAACAGGGAAATAGTTAGTGATGTCAACTCATAGTACAGTATTCAATGACTCTATTTTCTTATAATTTTACAGATTTTTTCATCGTTATTTTTTTACTATCACGTTATTTACATACAGTATCGTTATAGTAAAAAAATTGACAAAATTTTGTGATAAAATTATTTTAAAAAAATATTTAGGGAATTGGTTAGAGCATAGATAATGGACCATAATAAAATGTTAACAATCATTAATGAATGTCTCTGTTCAAAAAAATTTTTTTTTAAAAATAGGTACCAACATGTATGTAATTTCAAATCTATGACTTTAAGTCTTTATGAGTGTTAGTGCAATGTTGACTTTCTATATACTTAGTATTATTTTTCGATCGAATTTATTGCACTCAAAATCGAGTTATGTTCGAAGTCATCTTTTATTTCATCAGCTATAATTGTTAATAGGTAAACAGTTTTGAAATGAAACGTGCACGAACTATTGGTGTTTAACTCAATACATAATGCATTAAGTAATTTACCCAAGTATTACAATATCTTCCTACAGAGAGAAGCACGAGTAGGCGTTGGGTTTATTCTCTACCGTTTATGTTAATTAAATTTCTACATAATTATGCCCCATTAATATGTTAATGTAGCCCCACGCTCTCTTCGGGCACATACGGATCCCGGACCGGTCCCAGGGGGACTATAATTTCATGTGACGGCTTTCAGATTTTGAAGGGTAAATTATGGCGAGTTAAATTAATTGTATGGAGGTGATGGGTTTGCATGGTTGTTTTAATTAATTTCAAGCTTCGCATTTAGAGAGTTTAGATTTAAATGTGTTTGTTCGGTAAAGAACATAATTGACAAAAAATCACCTATTTAATGACGAACTTTTGCTGAGAGGGTTTAGTATTCTAAGGTAAATAATTATTGAGTGCTAATTAGTTGGCGATTAGTGGATGTAATAACTAATGTTAAATTTATCTCCGTTTCGTAATAATGGATATTTTCATAGTTGCTGAAGCTGGATTTCCTTCTATTAATTTTAAAATAATAAGTGACCTAGGTTCCACAAGATGTTTTAACATAATGGTGTTTCTAATGTTCCAGGTATCACCCGTTTAGTATAAGACTATATAACATATATGGTTGTCGTAAAAACTGTGAAATAGATAGTTTTCCCACCGAAAGCTTATGGAGTGGTTAAGAATATAGGCTACCACTTATCAACATTTGTCTGGTCAGTTTCTGTATTAGCTCAGAGTAATAATACATAATTATGTATTAATACTCTGAGGTATTAGTTACTGTTAAGGTTCAGGTTTCTCAGACAAGATTCGTCACAAGGTGTTAGATACCAAATGAATTAGTTTCAGTATGCTTTAACGCCTTCGTTTAGTCTCTCACTTGGCCAGTACTGAAAATCTCGATGGCATTCATATCGATTGCCGTCGAAACTTCGAAATCGACTTTTCGATAGAAATTTATCAAGATTTGACTTTTCCTCTTATAAACTCCTGTTAGGGAAGTATAGGTTACTGTAAGGGAATGGGCTGACATGTCTATATTGTACTCTTACTCTCAATTTGTACATAGTGTTTTCTTTGTGACCTATATTTTTCTTATTTTGGACTAAGATAAAGTTCTCAATAGATGCCAACAGATATACACAGATCGCCGTGTGAAGTGTGCACGACTCGCCTCGCCTAGTCACGATAGCCACGTTATGTTAGCTAATGAATCTACGCCAGTGTTCAGACATTCCTAACTAATTACAGCTCCAACGCACTTTTATCTACGATGAGTTGTGCATTGCTCCTTGATTTGTGGCTTAGTACTTATAAGTTTATCCAAATGCAACCATGCTTTCATTGTTGAATTTGGCATTTTTTTAACTAGAAGGTACGTCTCATGGTGAAAGTTGACTGCCAATTATTGGCCTTCGGAAAAAGATTGAGTCGTTGAACAGGCAAAATGCTGTTTGAAGTTTCGGATATGTAGCAATCCTTCGTCGGGAAAAGCTACGATTAATCATGGTTATTGGGTTAGTTAAATCTTAGTTTGCTCCAGAAGATGGGCTGTGGACGGATCCGAAACGTGCGTCTGTATCGTCGGCATTTTCACGAAAACGAAGGCCCTTAGGAAGAGCTTTACCAAATGGTATGTGTTAAAAGATTTTTAGTACTAACGTAATTACGTAATTAAGTATTCCACTGATAAAGTTGACTTTTGACGACAGAGTTATTTGTTCGTAAATTACAGCATTTAATTGTTAGAATCCCGGGTTTATAGTGTGTACTTAATATGTGTACGTAATTGTCGTGTAACTAATAGGTCGTACTTCCAATCAATAACAAATGAAAAAAACTTACATACAACTTCTTAAAAAGCTTACTTAGCTTACGTAGCATACTCGGCTGCTGCAAGAAAACCCATCACAACTTCGTATTCACTGTGTTAACTGGGTAGCATAAATGTAAAATCGTATGTAGAAAAGTTAACTCTATTGTTATTCCAGTCGTGAATGTTCCTAGTTTATACTTTCATTAAAGAAACATACCGTCTTGTCATTGCTGACTACACCCTCTGGTAGTTCACTGTCTAATGTCAGCAATGTCCAGGCCCCAGCTACTGTGCCCGTGTCATGTCGGAAGCAATATACATTCCTCGCCAGTCACGATCTACATTACCCTTGATTCCCTCACACTTTCCCTCCGCCCCGCGCCGGGTAACTCTGCAATTTCACGTTATTCTAGGGCAATTGTGGCGCGTCCAGTCGTGGATTTGTTAAAATTGAGTGACTTGTTGGAATTCACGTCGTGACCGAGAGAAAATTAATTATTAGTTCTAGCACATGGTTGATAAGCCATCTGCCAGAGCTAGTTGTACAAGGGGTGTTATAATAATATTATTTGCGCATGATGACTGCAAAGGCAATTTTTTGAAAGTTCTCTATTTCCTCCGTAGCTATTTCCATATATTCATATTCATATATTTATTCGTATGTATAGTTGGTTCAGGTGATTTTGTTCTCATTTGGCTTCTGCTGAAGAGTAGGTCACGTCTTACAATATCAGAAGTGTGTGGTGTAAGTGTCTCGAACCTTCCGATACAGATGTGCCGTGTGCATAATGGTTCTATACTTCATTGTATAATCTCACTTCTGCCACCATTATCTTTTACCGCTGGCGTTTTAAGCCCATCGTGCGTTTTTTTACTAGTTTTCTGATCAATAGTTTTCAAACGTCAAACCTTGGAAAAAAGGTCAGCATGAGATAATATAGTCCAGCACCGTCCGTATACAGCATAGACATACTTATGAGGGTTTATATCCCCTTTTATTCCCACATTTTCTTGAGCTTATCAAAGTTATGATCACAATTCGATCAGCTGATTTTACGTTTTACTCATGGGAAGAAGTATGCCATATTTCAAGCCTTAATCCTTTCAATTAGCTGTTTACCAACTGTTTACATTATCACGTATATCCTCCTAGTTGTACATCCGTATTGTATCCCGAAGGACGTAGTCTACAGGATGACGGAGGTTGTCTTGGCTATTGTTCGTCCGTCTGTACGTGTAGGAGCGAATCAGCGACAGCCATGGACTGGACATTGACACATTAACGTGACTGCATTCAAGACTTAATACGTCTGTATTCTAAAATATTTTTTTTAGATAGGTACATATCCGACTACGTATTAAAGGCCCTACGTGTCAAATTGTAATCTGACTTTTAGTAAGGGTATCAGTTTAAAAAATAAATTATACCCATACATGATTAAAATAATACATCCTTCCGAATTATTGTTGCGTTTCGATGTGGTACAAATTAAGTTTTTCCACAGTTTTACAACCTATACACGTTAGCCTCATGGTTACTTGTAGTTTTGATGTAAGTACGTTAAATTTAATGGTCATTTTCTTGTTTTAAGCAATTTCAAATGATGTTATTATTAAAGGAAATTGTTCAATTCATGGAAATTTAATGTTTTATACAATAAAATATAACTTTTGACTGAGAATCGTCAAATTTTATGTAATTACAGGTGTCCTTGCTTATAGGGTTGAAAGTACGGTTAAAATAAACACGCTTATACTATTTGTCATACTGGTTTTCTATTGCGCAAGCTTAAGTTGTTTTATTAGGAACTACGTTAGTTACGTCATGTTATTATTCATTAATTAGTTTTCAAACAAAACCAACACACACGCCACACACGTTGTTTGTGCACAGCGGTATTGCACTGTGCGATAGTGAAGTGGGAGAGAGAGGGAGATAGCTAGGATGACCTTGCAGGAAGGTCGCACCTCCTCAGATATGACCTTCACAGGCTGCGGCTCTACCACTATACCAGTGACCTCATCACGGCAATACTTGTTTGTACTGCTCGGCGATGTGTGAAAAATACTCCTAGTACTGTAGTTAGAGGTTCATTACAATAATACGTCGAATTGTATCTTAATCCAATTGCCTACATAATAATATGATAAGATTTTTGTCATGGAAACTTAGGCTCGGACTATGCACAATAACACAATCAAAAATAATTTTGAGAACACCTTTGAATTTATTTTCAATACTTATAAAGTGTGGAAAATAATAGATAGAGGTTAAAATAAACATATTTATTCTATTTTCATGCTATTATTTGTGTTACGTAAGCTTAAGTTTTTTTTATGAGGAACTAGTAAAACTTTATCCCCCATTTACGTCCCTTTGTTATGTAAGCATACACCTTAAATAAATAAATAAATAAATAAAAATGCCTTTATTTATTAAGCGTTTCTCAGTACAAATACTGCTTCTCAGAACAACTTTCGTCAATAAAAATATAAAACTAACAACAAATAGAGCAATAACAAAACAGAAATAAGACAATATGAGTACCTTCTACTTCTTCTTTTTCTTCTTCTTGATGTTCCAGTCCAGTGAGCTGAAACTCTACTGGACTGAGGCTGTTAGGACTTTGTCCTCTTCAGCCAGTAGGTCCTTAATTTTATCGAAAAGGAATACACCGACTAGGATCATAATAGTAAGAACTAAATGGTGCCAACATTTCGCTAACGAACAACTTTACCCCAAATAAAGGCCAACTGATAGTTCTGAGATTTTGAATTGAACAAAAACGAGTTTGCAGAAATGGCATCAGTGTGGTCTAAGGGCCATTATGTTTATACCCGCTGTATAACTGGACCATATAACTGGGCCACAATCAGCCTAGGTGGCCTGGACGTAACCGGTATATGACTGCTTATGGACGTGTACGTGATCCAACCAGATTGAAACGTTTATTAGGTACTCGACAGATTTTACTGGGAAGTAACCGTTATTTTTGTTCGTTTGCGAGAATATTTTTAGAAAAGAATAACTGAAAATATTGTAACGAAATTGTAGTAAGAGCACGAAGAGAAGCTTAAAAGAAGTTGTTTTTTTTTCAAGAGAGGGCATTGTTTGTTTACAATTAATTCTTTTAGTTTACCATTATTGGAAGAATAGACGGACTGTGGTAGGCTACCATGTTCCGTTTTGATTATTTCGTATGCATATTATTGTTAATAGTGCTTTTCAATGTGTATGATTATTTTCAATATTTCAGTTGATTATTTCATTTTTACAAGTAAACATTTACCGTTACATTATTATATTAAATTGACTATTGAATCGTGAGAAGCTATACAACTGCACGTATAAAACACTTCCAGTATAAATTTATCAATAGCTTACTGTAGACTGGTATTACTCTATCTAGATAAATGATATTTAACAATAGTTTTGATGATAACCAAAATATTATGCACTTTTGGTTATTCGCTTGTAAGCAGAGTAAAACCATAGTAAAACCCAACTTCTCAAACTGGAAAGATTCCGGAATACCTGAAATAGAAACACACAAAACTACTTTAAAAATATACAAGTCCACGTGCAGTTTTTAATTAACTAAGCTATTACAATAATAAGATTGGTTGGCTAAAACCTAAAACCTATAACATGGTCCGTAGATTATTAATTGCCAAGGCGCAGTCGGCAATTTAGGGGCAGCGTTCACTTTGCCTATGCCTGATCTGCAGGCGCTACACTCGTGCTGCTACTATTACTACTACTGCCGGGTAACTGGTAGAACTGCACTTTATGTTTTAGCATTGGCTATAAACCAACCATTTAAACTGTGATTACCAACTGTCCACATTATCACGTATATCCTCCAAGATGTGCATCCTGAATGTGTATGTAGAATTAAGTACTATGGTTTTAGTCAATAGTGTGTTGGCAATGTTGGCATGACGATCGAATAGCCATATTTTTGTATGATATTGTATTTGCAAAAACTGTATACTATTTGTTTTGGGCTCTAACTTTAAATCCATTAAATTTTTTATCAGAAAATGAGTATTCACAGAGAGAGTAAAAGCACTTTTTTTATTATTTAACACTGTATTATTCAGTTATAATTTTTACTACTGTATCTATTTCTTGCTGACAAATACATTAATCCTTTTACGTCAACAAACTGCGGTTGCCTCGGCCACGTCACAACCAGTTGTTGCGCTACAATGTACCGAGTGCGATTGTTTGATGGATCCAGTAACCGGTTTTGCTATCTGACTAATGTATCTGCCTTGACCTCACTCAGGGTCCCTCATTGTGCCGCCCTTCTTCCTTATTTGGTGCATGCTCTTCTTTGTTTGCATTATCAATTGGTTTTTGTTTTCTGCAAATAATTGGCTTTGTTTTTTCTTGCCATAATTTGTGAAACAGAGCTCTCTGTTGTTTCTGTTCCTCTTACAAACATTTTGTTCTATATTTTGGTTTGACAAAAACAAATTTTTATTACAATGATTTTTATTATTTTATCCTAACTTTTAATTTTAACCATTATAACTTTATGACTATGGAGTGGCAGAGTGGCATAATTTTTCGCCTTCAAACATCAAGCTCACCGATTCGATTTTAAACGAGATAGACTATGAAATGAATCCATTTACCATTTGTATGGGCTACATAACAACAGGTTGACGTCAGGTAGTAAAAAGACCAGGGCATCGACCGTTCCCTTGCCAAAAAATGCTAACGGGAATGGATAAGATCTAATAAAATCTCAAATGCCTAATTTGCTCTAATGTTCAAAATGAAACTAATATTTCTACAGCTTACAGTTTACTATTCGGGTTGAATTTAGTCGAATCCATAATGCAATTGGAATTTATCGCAACAGCTGAAGGTTGTGGCAAGTGTGCCAATATTTTTCATCCCCTTCGTAAACCGTAAATTCTCCCATTGCAAGTACGCTTTGACGCCTCGCCCTTCTATACATAACAAAGATCCTTGACTTTTCCCGCGTGTCTTGTCACAAAGAATGAAAGTGTTGACATTTGTGTTCACATTGTACTCACAGTGTGATATTGAGGTCACACGCTCACATCTGTTGCGTTATCCAATACCTTTTGCATTAAATAGATTCTACCTTGTTGTGAGTATTATCTCTAGTTTTACCTATAAGTATAATATAAAATAATAGGACCATTTACTAATAAGTTTTACATTTCGTACCTTTTCTATAATATGTGGCTTACTAATAAAAATAAATAAACCCTCAATATGTACGATGTCTAAAATATGTAATCTAAAACAAATGTGCCACAGTGCAAAGTAGAAAGGTAAAAATAAAAAAAATTTAACAAATTGAATGTTAGTATTTTAACTAAATAACTGTTTCTATGGAAACCTATCAATAAAATATTGAAGTCATAAGCTAAACATGATAACTTTTTTGGTAAATATAGCCAATGCTTTAAGAGCCCATGGAATCCCAACGGACTTAACATTAACCTACGGACATTACCCTTATAAGACAATAATATTGAACAATTTTCAAACGCTTCTCATAGATCGAATGTAAGGTTCAGTGGTTCATAAAATTCAGTTAGACACACATTTTATTTTGATTTAGTAAATGTGATGTTTTCCAAACGCCATACAATAAAACTAAATAATGAAATTGATTGTTATATACTAAATGTCTGATAATCGAATTGGTTTAAGAGCCTATTAGAGATTATTAGCACGCAAACATTATTTTGCTGGCTGAAAATCCCGGGTAATCGTGGGAAAGTTGGACAAGAATGATTCAAAGTAGAGGAAACTGTTAAGCCAAGCACCAATCACTCTGGAGGACGACGGGCGTGTCTTATTGCTGGGGCTTTGTAGCTAATGAAATCCCCCTCCCTACAATATACACTGTATATACCACACAATACACTCACTTGATACACTATATACACTGGCGCGGTCAATCAGCAGCCAAGGTCTCTGGGTTCGATGGGAATTGATTTGGAAAACCAAACTTATCATGAGAGAGATTTTATTTGTTTTTCGAAACAAAGAGAATTTAGGAGAAACGATGGTGTTTACAATTAAAATTTATTTGTGACTACAGACAAGAGTGCTTTGTACAATTAAACCAATTTTGTCGAATACATTCTTTCGGTGTGGGTTTTAACTCGAAATTTCATACCATCGTTCTGAAATCTTGCTTATTATTTTTGATTTTGCACCATGACTCTTTGAAACGTCACCATTTATGTTAGTAAAGTATTCGGTTACCATAAATATCCTTCATCTCAATCTAATGGTATCGTTTTTAATATTTGAGTTTAAGTTATATTAGCCTACTCCCCATAAATTTAAATAGAATGGTATTCCATTATAGTTTGAAATATTCAGTGTTTAATAAAAACGAGGAAGTTTGTTAATCCTTGAAGCCGTGTTTTCGTATATTCTTTCTATTCTGATCACCACAGACATAACTCCCAGGTTATCTTCGAATCTAAAGATGTTTATCTCAAGGTAGTTGTCTCGTTATCTGTGACCTTGCACGCGCCGCCTCCGCGATCTTTGACCTGTAAATGTGGGAATTGCTTTATATTAATATCCACACCTTCACCACCCCGGCATCCTGATGTCTCTGTGTATATCAACTGCAAGCATTGCCTCTGAGCAGTGTCATGTAAACTATTCCAGTGAAATGTTTTGGTTTGTATTATCTGAAGAAAGGTTAAGGTCCATGTCAAACCGGAAATGCTTATTTAGGTCTAAGATTAAAGTTTAGATATAGACGTTACGTTTAAGAAGCTACCTGGAAATACGTCCGTTAGATCGACAGGTATAGTGCCTTAAACTTAGCCAAATATTGGAAGTGTAAACAGGACAATTTATGCTAAAATACGAGTGAACTAGAAGTCGACATAACAAATTCATAATCAAAAACTTAAATATTTACGCTTAGAATGGGAATATAATACATCATATACAGGTACAGGGCTACTTATTCCTGCAGTTTCTAAAGTCAACGCTTCAGTCCTTACCACCTTGTGATGGACGATTTGAGTTATCTAACCATAAGTCTTTATAATCTAAACCGTTATCCCGTGTACGTTTACACATTAACCATGCTGCAAGTCCCGGTAATATTTACCATCGCTGTAGGCTGCTACTTGTGCATTACTTTCTACACTTATTGAATGTTGGGTTTCCCTCGGTACAATGGCCTATAAACAAGTGGCATTAGCGTCGCATTGTCCCATTGTTGCTTATAATAATGGCGATAAAGTGGTTACGTTATTTGACGTATAGTTTCCGTAATTTGTCAGGAAGGGTAATTTTATAGAGTTATTGTGTGTGGGATAAAATACTATACTAGGCCTTTATTTGTAGCATAGTACAAGTATGTAGTAGTAGTAGCATGTGAAGTAGGTTTGTGATGGTAAAATTAATGGTTTTTGTTTTTTCAGGTTGGTCTCCATGTTTGGTTGTTGGTGCTCTGTAAATGTGAGTAGTAATACTTAGTGTTAGTCAAAATCTAAATAATGGTATGTCGATGAGGTGGTCTAAAGCTGTTGGTTATTGGTGTACTTTTTCTACAGATAATTCGTTCGGGTGAATTTTTCTGTCCAGCTTTTAATGTCCCCACATTTCATGCGTTAAGAGTCCTCATCAGTGGTAGCCATATTGGATTTTAGTCCCGTAAGAACAAATTGTTCTGGCTTATTGTTCTGAACAATGTTAAATTTAACAGAACATACCATCATTTGAAGCAGCATGCCAGAGTTATTTATTAAGATATAGGTTCGAAAATTTATCATTAGGTTTATAACATGGAGTACTAGAGAATGAGGAAATTATATTTCAAATATTTGATTTTGTCTGTTCTTAATAAATTAATTAATTTAAGGCTTAATTAATGATCATAACTTATTAAGGGGAGGAAAATTGACAAAAATAAATCCTCATTCCCTAGAGGACCACGAAACCTTAATTTTATCACCTTAATCATTGTTTTATCACAACAGGTTTTTAAGAAATTCGGTGGGACTAAAATCCAAAATGGCCACTACTGATGAAGACTCTTAAGCCATCCAGGTCTAAAATACAATCTCACTATAATCACCTGAGATTATTTAGTATTTTACCTCATATACAGGCGTAATGCCTCATGTTTGTGATAACATAGATTAAACTTTCTTCTTTATGACATCCTAAAGAACATCTTAATCATTTCTATATATCAGCTGAAGTAAGTTTTAAGGGGCGTTCTTATCAGTTTTAGATTTAAAACTATTTTAACTAAGTATAACAACATACTCATAAACTCTTGTTTGTCCTTTGGACATGGAATATTAAGTTAATGTATGGCTTGTATTGTATACCCTAAAATTATAGATTAAGTCAATAAGGCTAAATAATAGTATGACAAACTTGCACTAGGCCTATTCCAAGTCTATGGTACTACATTCTACCGTTCAGATTTATCCTGGCTTGGATTATTGTCTCTGTTTGAGGCCGCAACGATCTTTTAACGTCTCAATTTACAAAAGCAACGACCCGATAGGCGATATCCCGTTGTTGTACAGAATGTCTCTCTCAGCCGACACGTTACGAGCCTTTCCCTATTGTCCACTTCACCTTCGATTAAGAAATCAAACAGAAATGGTAATGGATACAAGCAGCGTTTCACTACACCGCTTGTACCTAGAACCCATTGAATCTCTACGGCTCTATCTATCGGTGAATAGAGAAATCTACAAGGCTTTCACTATCGTAGAGATGCGGAGATTGTGGATATTGATGGGGAATTGTGGGATTTGGCGAAACGGGTGTTTACACTTTCGATGTAAATAATTTGATCTCTGAGTACGAAAATATATAAATCGAGTTTTAAATCGGTAAATATTTGAATTTATATGCAGCTTCTCCAATCTCGCTTATTGGTTCTATTTCATAATGGTAAAATTAATTACTCAACGAATAAAAACACTTTCGAATATAGAGTCCAATACAAATATAAAATTTTAAAATAAGTTTAAGGTTTGTGCGACGATATTAATAATTTAACGAATACAGTATTATCCTTTTGACTCTGTTCAAATCGATCTTGGAATAACTTAAACGTTTTATCAAAATCCATAAAGATAAAGTAACAATAGTTTTTAACTTAGAATGCTATACAACATATGTAAAACAAAAACCAAAATTTCCTTCCGACGAAACTTTGATAAATTACTTGACTGTACGTGTTGACATAGTTAGATTGCAGTTTCCTGAATTTGGCATATTACTTAGATTCTCTATGGTGTTTTTGATTGGCGTCTCTCCGAGTCTCAGTTGATTATCATGAAAGTCACGTGGCAGACGAGCCTCCCATAAACTTGTTGAACATCTGTCCTCTGACAACAACAGTAACAATAACAACAACACGAACAACAACAACAGCACTGATAGCAGGGTCGTCCGTGCACGATGACTGGCTCTGCCTCCTCTCTACCAGAAGTCTGAGCCCAGTATCTTATTTAATAATTTAGTAAAGAAGCGTATTTTACCTTTTTTTATAAATACTCAATTGCAGTATATATATGTTACCCACTTGATATTTATTGCATTCAATATATATTCAAATATAGTATTTTCTTATATCTAAAATAAAGTAAAATTACTTAACAAATTGTGCTCATAAATTGTAGGCATGGTTTGATTTTAAAATCCTGAATTCATAGCTTTATTGAATTATAGGCGGGTGGCTAAGTACAGTTGTTATAGTGTTCGCTTGGTAATTAATGGTCGTCGAATTGATTCTGAGAAAAGTTAGTATCTTGAAGATGGTTTGAAACTGTACCCAGCTGTCCTTGATCATTGGGCTTAAAGGTTTATCAATGGTCAACAATTAACTATCCTGACTAAGAAAAAAGTTGGTTTTAGTCAGTAAAAAGGCTGCACATATCATCTCACTGCTTTCTATACTCAACCTTTATTCTAACAGCTTGAAATACGCACCAAAGAGTGTATCGCTTTCTTGAAACATTGAATCAAAGTAGAAATACCCTCGCCGCAGCAAACCTGCCGACTAAGCGAATTTCCATTTGCCTGAATTGATTTTCAATTAAATATATTTTAATAACATTAGGTTTAAGGAGTACCTAGGTTTGCTGCTACAAGGAAACTAATAAAGTGTGTTTTTTAGTAAAATATTGATAGCTTAGTACAAAATACATAAATTTGCCAAGTTTGATCAAAATATATCCATAAACAAGCAAACTGCAACATTTGACAATATTCTCCATAAGAATAACATGGGAATTTTAAATTTACAATTTTTTTAGTTTTCTCCGTTACTAATAACCGAACAAAAATACTTTTAAATACTAAATTATTTGTTTTTTTAAGCTCTTTAAAAAGGTCTAAAGAGAAATTGGGAAATTTTGTGTTTTGAGGGTCAAAAGTGAGAAAAACCAATTTTTACCCCATAAAACCCCCCGTAAAGCCCCGTTCCCATGGTCCGATCATGCTGGTTCGCGAACTCATTCAAGTTTATCCAGCTTTACACCTTTAAACCAAATTTCATCAAAATCGGACAAAAATTACTCAAGTTATCGCGTTCACGGACGTATATATATATAAGTCTATATATATATATATACATATATACAAATTTGAACGAATGGTGTTTTTTTTGGGGACATCAAAATGAAAAAGTAAATCGGTCCCGGGCCTAGGTCTTACCGTGCCACCTACGGTAATAGCTACTTCCCTATAGGGAAATTCGCTAAAAAATGGAATTTCTTATGAAAGCCTTTTTAACTCATAATGTTTTTATCACAGTCCTGAAAAGAGAAAGCTAGCGACAACAGGTACCCGCGATGGCGAGCGAAAAACCAAATTATGCGTGGCGAATCAGAAATGGATTTGACCAGCGACGTGACGTAGCAGGGTAGAGGGGGTCGCCGGTTGGCGGGAAAGTGTGTGGAAAGCGCGGGGAAAAACTGTCGAAACTGGCAAACGTTCTTTGTCTGCGGCCGATGAGACGTAACCGGGAAAATGACGTTGGGACACAGACTAACCTCGTAATGTCTACATAATGTGTTGCTGTATAGTTGGTTTTTGCTTACTTTAGGCTAGGTTAATACGACTGTTGCATAACGGACTGTTTAGGTTAAGGAGAAGACAACAATGAAAATCAGTTTTCAATTTGTAACCGGTTGTAATATTGTTCTTGAAAGGGTTCTTATCCACGTTTCATGAAACATGTACTTGCATTGGATTGTTTAATTCCGACGATTATGAAGCTGATATAATTTCGATCGGTGTATTTTAATGTTGTCCTCTTTCTTTAATTTCTCTTTGAGTAAGTTGGCGTTTATTCGGTAATGTACCGCTATTAGTAAACAACCCAACAAAAATATCAAAAACTGGTAGTTGGCAAAATTATTACAGATACAACCTTACAATAAACAAAGGCTAAGTTCCTTAGGCAATTTTCTGTAGTTGTTTTTAAAATCGAAGGTGGTGATAATTCTTTATATTTGAATAATCGTTCAGGCTAGCTTTCTCAGCTTTTTATCTAATAGTTATCCACCTTATGGTTGTAGTTACGTAAAAAAATACTATACATAATTTGAATAAAATACATTACAATTCAAAATATTACAACTCTCTCCTGATTGATCAGTGATTATGTCTCAGCCCTCACAGACTAGGCTGACAGATCTAGGCACAACTCCGTCCCAAGACACTGCTCCGAAACGCATTTTCGGAACAATGTCTTTTGAAGCAGTTCCTGGCCTGTAACAGTTTCTTTCTAAGAAGCACCTTAGAAACGTATTCTTTTCAAAGTAGGGACTTTCGGAGTAACGCCTCTCAGCAATGCCGCGCGCTGAACCCGGAACTCCAGTATCGGTGTTATGGTCTTGTGCCACTCCAGAGACAATCGTCGCGGCCGGATGTCGATGACGGTTTTTCAATTTCAGCTCTACGGCCGTGGTCCAAATAATAGGTTGGAAAGCAGCTCAGGCTCAGCCCCGTCACCTAGTTTAGTTCTCGCTGCTGCACACTTTCTTATCTGTATCTCTAGTAGCGCCACGATGCGACAACCAACATCAACTGTGTTGTTTATAGTAACAAATAAAAAACATTCTTATTTTAACCTGTGTTCAGTTACGGTTTCAAATAAGCATAATAAAATGCCTTAACATAGCTGTATATTTTCATGGTCCACCTGTACCTCCACCTAGGCAATCGTTTTACTCATTACTTTAGGCTTAGAGAGTCGCGGCATGGTTACATAGCCTCATTGGTCGTTGGCGGGATTTGAACCCAGCAACCTTTAGGACCGAAGTAAATATTATGACCTAGCTTGTTCCCTACCATAACGAGTATGAAATATTGAGGCTGCATCCTTCCCTTGTTCAAAACTGTAAAACAGTGTCAAAACTGTACACAAATGAAGTAAAAGAGACAGACTTGGCGGGTAAATGACACGAAGATGAGGAGTTTAACTGGTTTTGTAAAATATAGCAAGTAGGCAACTATGTCAATCGCAATTCAACACATATTTAGAAAAAAAGTGTATTTGATATTTCCTACTAAATAACAATATTTTACCTAACTGATGAATATATATATCTCACGTTTGAATTAAGTTAAAAGATAAATAAGAGTAGAAAATACTTATCAATTCCATAAGTCAACCTTGGCTCTAGTTCAAGTCTACATCATGGAGTGCCAACTAGTGCCATATGTTGGCGTCGGTTTTAATTATTATATGTTTTTATTTATTCAACTTCGAAAACAGAGGATTCAGTTGAAGGTTGGAATCAGGCAGCAGGCTGTCACATCTTTTAGCGTCGTCTCTAAGGGAATTACGTAAGTTTCATGAGTTATTCTTAAAAGAAGATGCGATAGTCTTTTGTATTATTATTTAAGGGGTTTCGTCCAGATAGTTTACGTAATTGGTTGTAGTTTACACGAATTGTTGGAGACATAACTATGATCTATTTCAGTTGTTTTTACGTTGTCTCACTACCGTTGGGAGGTCTGAAATCTACAATTTAAATTTTACTCTTTTGTCTATTGTTAAATAATTTGTTCAAAAATAACTCTAGTGTTAGCAAGTTCTATTCTATTTATCCATATTGTGATAGTTAAAGGTATCACAATGCCAAGCTTGATCAGAAGTAGCTCTTCAAATCGGGATAAAAAAGTGTATGTGGTAAAAACTGCTGTTATATAGAATCAACTCGTAACATACTAACTTCCTAATTTTTATCTTTACTAACTTTATGGGTTTAATTAATAACTGATTTCATCGCTAAGCTAAATATTTTCTTGACAAAGAGTTTATACAAAAAAATTAAAATCACTGTATTTTATTTTGTTTGTTTGAACTCTGAAACTCCCATTTACAGTATCAATGGTTTCAACATACGTATAACTAAACACGTGCATCAATAAAGATGAAAGTTATTCTTCATGACTCTATATTAACGCATAAATGAAAGTGGACTCAATAGGCTAGACGGGTTGGTAATTTACATATATTCAGAGCTGCCAACCCCCTACATATTAATTAATTATATAGATGCAGGGCTGCAGTGCCTACCGCCATAGCCCCTATCTCTGCCCATCTCGGGGCCTCGGGCTGATTTTTTCATTTACGGGCTCGATTAAATGCAGCGTACGGGGCGTTTACTTTCTCGCTTTAGGCCTACAGAACTAGCCGGGTGAAAGTGTGGAGTATTTGTGCGTGAGAATTGTCGGTGTACTGTTTGTTGTACTGTACTAGTTCGAGAAGAATTGGAAAATAATCCTTATAATTTCAACTTCACTCCTCAATCGTTTTCATTTCACTCTTTGTTAAACCCATAACAGAGTGTATAGTCAAATGGTTGAGCTTAAAAGAATAAGTAAAAGCATAGAAATGTGATAACGCACTTTAAGCTGAGTTTTCCTCTTTTTCACATACAAAATAATCTGAAATAAAAATAATCTGTGTATGCTACAGGAGACATGGTGAAATGTCATAAAATCTGAAGGTGCCATCGTACCTCTTTAAAGTCTATTAACTAATACATCCATTACTCTTAAACTTATCACTGGTATTAGCATAGCATGAAGACTCATTTTCAGGTATTAGAATGAAGTGATTACTTGTAGTAAGAGACTTGCATTATGGAGCTATCCTTTTAAATTTAAGAAAAGTTTGATATTTCTGTCCAGTTTTGTATTTATGTCCATTGAATCATAAAATGTTCAAATAATTTTAAATTTATGGACAGTGAAATCGTACGTTTGAAGGCCAATGGTTGAAATTACCATACATGGACTTACTGAGCTCAGATAATTTAGATTTAGTTTTTCACTCCGGTGGCAGTTTTTGAAGGACTTATATATGTAGTGCCCACCGATTTTATGCTTTGATGTTCTAAATTAGTTATGTACATCCAAATAGGGTTGAATTGGAATATATTAGCAGATTAACTGCATTGGTTGGATTTGATGCAAATACCGTTTCTCAGCGAGTGTACAAATAAGCATCCTCCCAACATCATCTCTACAGCTACTACAGCTGTGAGTCCTCCTGAACCATCCCACAATTTACCTCCAATTGCCAACTGATCGGTCGATTTCCCGTGTGTAGCCTCGTATGTGGGCCGCCCCTCCCCCTAATTTAGATTTATAGGTCTTCGCCCCGATATGCCGCTGGTCCGACGATCGTTCCCGAAATGAAACCGAGGTTGTAAAACCAAACGTCTGCTGCTGGGTGTGGGTTGAGCAGTTGCGCCCTTCAGTGGAGAAACGCCGGTTTGGCAATACATTGAGTTTTGTTTCGTACTCTTGTAGCATTGAATATATAACACTAGTGTCATATATTCTATAGTGTTATATATTCTAAGGTAGAAGGAAAAGGCAGCTTCATTTGTGTTTATCCATACCACTGGCATTTTTTTCGTTCGTTGTCAGGAAACAGTATTGATGGGGTAGATTCAGTTTTGTCTGTTGTAGTCCAAATCCAGGTTTTGTCACTGTCATCCTTGACGCTTTTGTTAAATAACATAAATAATTAATTAATAGCCCAATGACAGATTTGTCCACAATCGATCACCCTTGGGATTGAACTAGCAACCTTAAGATCTAGGCGAACCCTAAAACCACTTTGGCAGGTATGAATTTCTGCAAAGGAAATACGTAATTTGTATTCATGTGATGCATTATCTATATAGGTGTAAAACTTATTTTTAGCATTTTAATACGTTCACTTAAGGCATTAGTATTCTATGATAAATAGTTTGAATGACTTGTGATGTATTTATCACGTCATTATAGCTTTATAATACATCAAGATAAATCATTAAAGTTGTGTGTTTTAACCTGAATAAGAGTTTGTAATGAAGATAGATGCAATGTGTAACTTTTTTTATTTATTAGCCTAAACTTTCATCAGCGAACCGTTTGTTAAAAGCTCAATGCTCAAGAACTGCTGGGTCTATAATAGTTGATATTACGTTTGTTATAAATTTAAAATTCGCTGTACTGTAATATGTTCATCCGAATAAGACTCTGGATAACTATAAAAAGCAGATTATAAACCCATCACAGGGGGCAAAATACATAGCGGAAACTAATTTAGATGAAATTAATTTAGTACCAGATGTATCCTATCATTAAGTAGTTGGCCAGGTGCTGCACATACGTACCTGGTAATACAATGATAGCAGCTGTTCCGATGTTGAAGACTAACATTTTGGTTCTGATTGTAGGTAATTTTGTTTATGCAAACTGGGCGGAGGGCTCTCAGTATTTTAATTGGCTTATCTAAGTTTGTTACGTGCATGTTTCGAGTGAAGAGAAAATGGATTAAAGTAAGAAAACATCATTCGTAGCTTTTAAAAATAAACTTATAATTAATGGAGCTTGGACAGGATATTTTCTATAGTTAAAGCGAAGATTTATGCATTTTCATCCGAAGGTGTGCGTATCATTGTTTACGTTTATCTGTGTTTTAGATTTTAACAATTTGTGTAAGCTATTACACACTATGTAGTTTGTTGGTTGTGTTAGGAGCTCGTCTCTAGTAAATTCTTTTTTTTCTCTTCTCAGTTTCCTTTGTCCACTTTTGAAAACCTGTCAAAACTAACTTGAAATCATTGACTATAACCTGTTGAGGTCACCTGGAAAATAAATATACCTTGCGAACTATTTATTAATCGAATAGTAAAAAATGTTAAAGATATATTCAGTTCAACGACCTTCTTCCATACTCATTCAATACATATTCAAAACGGCAAACTCATCCATCAGGAAACACAAAAACCCGCCAAAACTGCTACGTCGTACAAAACCGCGGGAACAAAGGCTGCGCGGTCAGCGGCAAAGAGCGTAGATCGGACGTGATTGGTTTTTACCTTGAAAACATATCAATAACCGTGACACAAGTGTTCACAAAATGGCGGCTAGCTGTTGTGCGTACACCTTGACCACAGAGGAAGAAGAAGAAATGGAGGTTGCTGTCATACAAAGGTTTGATTTAAACAGTGGTTTCGGCAGACGTAGTCCTAAAGAATAGCAATTGACAATCAATTTCATTTCATTCACTTTAAAGTTGTTCACTGTTGATTGTGCAACTGTTTTCTACGCTAGATTTAATAAAGAACTATATTATTTTCTTCGTCTTTTTTTGTTGCTTTGCCACGTATATAGGGCCTCATGAAGAGGTAGTGGAACATCCTTTCAGTAAACAATATACTGACATTTTAAAATCTCCATGAATTTGTAATAGACACAATGATAAGTTGTTAATAACATTGGTGAGACTGAAACTTGCATAACGAGCTGCTACTAAATCGTAGTTGGGCGTTGTTCCTCATGTTAAATGTTTGGAAGCCATTATTTGGTTATACTACAATCGTATCTGAGTAGTTACATGCTATCACTTGGACGTGATGGTGAGTTAAACAAACACTCTTGTCCAGTTATACTTGTGGTACTGTTATCAGCTGGTGTTTTAGTGTAGTTTGAACGTGACAGGCTCTTAACAGCTGCGAACAATCAATGGATGAGAATGTGTTAACACACGTCTGCAATGGAAATTGTTTGTAATGGTCATTGGAAAAAGTGTATGTGAGGATAGCCAAAACATTTTGTAATTTTGCAATGCAATTCTAAAGCCACTGGAATTAAATTCAAGCACAATCCCCGCAATGTAACCACTAAACATATTGTAGTCACCTTCCGGGCATTGACACCAAAAATTTACATTAATTTCCAATAATAATGTGTTTGTCCATTTCCATTGACAAAACTTACTCGTATTTACGTACTTGTGTATCAAATACCGAGATCAAATACAGTATACAAATTAATAGTTTCGAAATTTTAATTCTATTTGCACCTCAATCAAACTGTTTGGTTAATTAAATTGAATACGACTAAAACTGTAGGTTTGAAATTTTGATCTACTCAGTACTCTCAATGAGTTTGAAACTTCGAACTATTTCCTGATTGATTGTCCTAACGGGTTTCTCTAACATGATAACTTCCGAAGACGACTCTACTGCAGAAACCAATCCTGTATGACTTTGTAAATGCAGTAACTTCATATTTATTACCTGCAGAATACATTTTGCGTCACTCTGGACATTTTCATGCAAATATGTTTCGTCCAAGAATGAAAGGACGACGTGAAAGACGAGAATCTGAGAAGTAACGGTTTGCTCGGTCACGACTGAAGTCTCAGGTATGAATTATCCGGGAATGACAGTGTTTGCGAAATGACTTTGCATACAAATGTCGCTTTGTTATTCATTGTTTGTCCTCGGATTGGCAAATGGCAAATTGCCTTCGTCGAGGAGGTCACGTTGGCGAAATTCCCTAAGTTAATTGTAAACGGCCAACGCGTCTAAATTAATTTTAGACGCTTTCCAAAAGTCGTTGATTTATTGCATTGTTGTCGAAGACGATTTGGAAACTGGTGAAGTCGTTGTTTTCGAGTCAACAATGAATAATACATCGCGAGTTTGGAGTTAGTTTGGAACTATTGACGTAATTGGAAAGGAGTTCAGTTTGGGTTTTCAAACTGCGGACATGGGTTTGGACAATATGTTGGTGAACGTGATGTGAATCTTTGCTATGAATGGTTTTTCTAACGCAAGCTATGCTGTAGGCTACGTTCCTAGTATTATTGCTATTGTTAAATGAAGTAATAAGAAAATTATCTGGATACAAATCAAATTAGAACCTATTTACAATTCATCACGGAAATTGATTGATCAGGCGATGAATTAAACTAAGCTCAGCATCTGAGAATGAACCACATACGGTGCATACCAGTAAATATACAGTAGATTAGTCATCATTGTTATTCTGTGTTTTCTGGTTCACACCTGAGTAGTAAACAAGAATAAGTAAGCTGCTACTTTATATTACTTTGCTCAGTACTTATTCTACTTTACCTCTGGACGAAACTAATCAGAAGACCAGTAGGCTGATGCTAGTTAAATGTCTGTGTGAACACTGCTTTCAAACTCCACACTTTCTCAACCCCTCACAAAAAACTGGAGTCCATAAACATCCTGAGTCTTTAAAAAACAAAACGAAACACCAGATGTGTCCAGCCGCTTGGTAGCCTGGAGGCGGCGTTCGTTTTGGCGGGGGCGGCGCATTATGGCGGGAGAAGCAGTCTCATCGTAGGTCCCTTCTCTCATTTACACGTCTGTGTTATATAACACGTCTTTGTCAAATCCCTCTTCATATTCCATGATCAAAGATAAACTGTCAAATCATCCACCACTTTTGTCCCCCCACCCCTCCTTGCTAGTCAACAAACATCGTTCCATTCTTCCCATTTAGTCCCGCTCTATTCAGTTGTGTTTGAGGCGATGTTTGCTCGTTTTGTAACCGTTGTGCAAGAGGTTTGGTAAATGTGGAATTATAAAGGTTTGAGTCTTGTGATTTGTTTGTGGTTTAAGGAACGTATAATTGCTGTACAGTACTAGTGATTCGCAACCGGGGGATGATACAGTAGATAATCATGTAAACTAAGTGATTTTGTTTTTAATTCTCTTAGCCGAAATCAATCATTTTGTGGTAGAATAAAGTCAGTAAAAAATTAAAAGCCATTAAGGTAAATTTAACACTGTGCTTTTCATAGAGACTTATCAATGTTTACTTCCACAAGCTTCGCCTCAAATTTGTTGTCGTCACCACCGCTAATATACAAACCAAAATCACGTCTTCTTTGCAATTATTTTGCCATGTCTTCAAAACAGATTGAGGACGCAGAAGAGAATAGTGTGGCGTCTCATAACACTAAATAAATTTAAATGTTTGTTAGGGGTTTAAACCCGCTAGACCACTGTTATTGTAGCTAGCTTTTTGGATTTAGTTTCGTTAGCGAAATTCTGAAGTTTTTAAATGTCTGGTGTTCAGATGCTATACAATTGATATAAACCGAACTTTAGGTTTTGTAACATATAGTTCAGATTTTCACTACACATCAGTGCTGACGAGTTCTCTAGACTGATGTGGTCTCACAATCACAACGACCACACAGAAGTATCTGCGTGCTGCGTGCTGTGAGACTTTAGTGCCACACGCAAGGCAGCCATCTCCCACAGTCGCTCGCTAGTCGCTAGGTGGCTAATTGAATTAGCGTCTTGACCGATGCATCTGTGAAGCAGTAGCTACAATAGCCACGTGTATAACACACTGTACACTGCGGTATGAGGTATGTAGGCCTACAGTAGCCGCACTCCGCACTGTGGTCGGACCACAACACGCGACGCAGGTGTCAAGGACGGTGGTTGGCGACACGTGACACGGAATCTTCTTCCAACTTGACATTCCTTCCTATTTCTCGCATGTCGTTTTGTCAGTGACAATATTACTTTGTTGGATCGACATGTAATTGAATTTATACTGAGGGAGAACTTTCAATCAAGGACAAAGGACAATATACAAGTTTCGTTCTTCTGTGGTTCTGTCAAGCTTAGTATTTTTCCTGAACTTGCTTTGCTTAAAAATCCTTAAAATTCTACAATCAACATTGCCACCTGTAAAATGCATTTGTTGGATTTGCTGATCTCGCAATTTATCGCTTTCATTACGACATAATTTGTTTTGGAAATGGATTTGCTTTCGCTCTACTTTAAAGAAAGATATAAACATTGTGTTCCCCGCTATGTAAAAAAGGGAGGTTAAAATTTCTGTAATCGAGATTTTTGTTCGATATATTTATTTATTTCAAAGTAATTAAATGGGGAGTTCACAGGTATGTTTTAACTGTTGGAAAGTAAATTTCACCAATACTTTAAACAAGTGTTGAAGTGTGTTACTGAACGGATTTCGTAATAACCGACAATACTACCCTCTAAAATCGACCAAAGCTTGTCCTTAATAGAAATAGAGTTCCTTGCCCTCCATATGTACCCGTTGAAGTTCTCAATTTTATTTTATTAGCGCAGACTTACTCGTTATCTAAAGTGATATTCGCCACTGGAGTGCAGGTACACGACCTCGGTATCTCACATCACGCATGCGCTTTCCACATCACGCTCCTGCGCTGTCTGCCGCTGCTTACTGCGCATGATTGATCGCTGAGACGTCCATGTCCGCGTTTAATGGGGTTCTGCCTGTGTCGTGATGACGGCCCGAGTAGCGCAGCGAAACGCGATATGGAATTGCGGCGCGGCATGAAGACTAGGAGTGCAATGATTGAAATATGTCTTGGGTCCGCAATAAGGGTTTAAAGTTGTAAGATTTAAGTGTAATTGAACCTATCCTCGTTCTCTGGTACCGTGTTTCACTGCTTAACGATCTCCTGACATTTTCGGAAAAAATACAGTACAGAAGCCGCTGTGATAACGTGACCTGTCTGAGAAATTTTATTTTTTCGTGTAGGCTCCTTTTTTTGTACCTCTCTTTAAGGCAGTTTTGTTATGATCCGTTTTAACGTGGAGCATATTCTGCTTCTGTCAAACTGTTAAAAATAACAAATCCAAATGGATTAACATTGGTCCTAAAAGTAATGAAATATGAATGATTGTCTCAGAAATAATGGTGTTCGAAACTTTGGCTGTTACACAATCATTCTAAGAATTATATCATACTTATGCAACTGCTTTCCTATGAACCATAGCAATAAAACTAACTCACACTATTTCCAAACATTTCCTAGTTTCACAAGTGCAACACTTCTAGCCGTTGACAAATGTCGAAACCCAATGTAAACTTATCACTAGTAGTTTGTGTACATAAGCTGTGCTCGATGTTATATTGTTGTCCTCAATAGTTCGACCTACGTCTTTGTCAGGTTTATTGCAACAATAGTCACATAAAGTGATCAAGTCAGCTGATTTGTGACGTATTCTAGTCGTATGTGTCCCAGGGAATATACAGCCGAGCTACATTGTACATGATACTGTGTGGCAGATATGAATGGCTATGGAGTTTTATGGTGATGCCGGTTTTATATGGGATTGCATTGATAACTTAGATTGCGGAGTATTAATTAAGTTGTATTCTTAGGTTCAGGTTTGAATTTGTTTGATTTTGATGAGAACTGCTCTTGGCAGAGGAATATTTTTTGGTCAAGAGGTTGTTAAACAAGCCTAAAAAATTTTGCTACGTTTAGTGTTCTAACAGTGTGACGTGTATTAAAAAAATTATAATTAAATTTTACTTTCAGTCCATTATACTTACTGCTTTGATTACGGTATCCTTGGGTGGTGTGAATAAAAACTAGTATTTGCTTAAACTAAGCTGATTTCAAGTATATTCTAAGTTTAAGGTGAATAAAAGTAGTAAGAATATACTACCCCTAGTAAATTCTAAGATCATCAAATGACTAGAATATTCTAACCTTTGTAGGTGAATAAACGATAGTTTTTACTAGCCAGGGCTAGTATATTCTTAAAGATTTTTAAGCTAGGGGTAGGCAGGCTAGCATCCTAGCATTCTGGTGACGGAGGCCAAAAAAGGGGTTATCAGTCATCGTGGCTATGTTTATGCATGTACGGAACAGAAAAACGTACTCTGTCAGGCGTGAGTTAGATGTAGATAAGTCCAAGCAGTACATTTACCAGTACATTTACTGGAGTAGAAGCATGTGCACTTGTAAAGTCCCCCATACAGTGCTTGCTTCTATGAACAAAAATTTAAGTTTTATTATGTTTTTTTTAATCTTTTTTTTATTTATTACAAATCTTAGATAATATGGGGTAGGAAATAGAAGTTGGGAGACTTTAACAATGTTTATAAAACAATGTATTTACTTCCAAAGAAGCCGTCAGTGCCATCAATGTTGTCGCCCATAATCATGTCACTTCCAATAGAGTTCTTAGGGTGTTTAAGTACTTCCAAGTTCCAACTGTAACGTTTCCTTTTTAATTTGAATTTTTATCAGTTTGATCTGCTGTAGCAGTACCAAACGTTGAAGTTCTGGAAGTGAGGGATCTTTGGTTTCTTCTGTTAAATATGATTGAAATTAAATATTGTACGTGTATTTTGAAAATCAATAAATTGTAGCTGGATAACATAAATATATAAAAAAAACATACTGAACTGTTTTGTTTATATATTAAAGGAAATATTTTCTTATATTTTATGTTTACTTCAGAATAATTAATCTATATGAATAGGAAAATAATTTAGTTTTATATTATGATAGGGAAAATAAACTAGTTTAGTATTAAAACGTTACTTTTCCAAGTTAGAAACATTTAAATGCGTTATAATATTTTTAAAGATACTCGTTAATACCACTATAATGCCGATCTCTGATTACGGTAATAAAATAACACTTAACGCATAACTATGAAAAAGACATGCAGATTAACACCTTTAGTTATAGATAGTCACCTGCAATATGGACACCCTCTTTCAATTTTGTATGAAAAATCATCATAGAGCCGCGCCGACTTAAAATACGTGAGCTTGCCTAATACAAAAGTTTACTTTATTGAAATTATTGATTATCGTTTTTTTTTTGTTTTCCTCATCTTACACTTGAAAGTTTGCGTTATCTTAGTATTTTCTAGGCCTAGTTTGTTCTAACCTGTTAGAATATACTAGGAATTGCCAAATGATCCAAGTATATTCTAACTAGTCTTAGCAAATTCTTATTCACCTCGTTTTGAGAATTAGCTAAAACTAGTTAGAAAATACTAATAAGAATTTACTATTTTTATTCACTTCACTGCTTGTATGCATTTTGTAGAAGGTAGGATTATTATTACATTGTTTTCCCAATACCAGTATTTTTATATTTTGTTGTTGTTTCAGGTACGTTTCTTCTAAAGGATAAAAAAATGCGTAAGTTAATTATTTCACTGTTCAGTGGTATTTATATTTAAACTATATTTGACAAAATTTTTTTTGTAAAGTGTGACATAATGTGACGGATAGAATAAAACCACGGAAAAAATTAGACAAGTAGTGGAGTGTCTACTCTATTCCTTGTTAAAACTAAACAGTCATACTGTATTTATATTAGATATATAGATGTTCTCTGATCACTCACGAATCATAAGAAAAGCCACTAGCAATTGTATGTATCAAAACTGGACCCTGGTTCCCTTTCATAATTATTGAGCTCTCAAAAAATGGCCAGGCTGATGAAACCGTCCTCATCCAGATACTACAGACGTTTACGTATACAATGAATTAACCATTAGATGGGTTTTGTTATGTGTTTATAGTGTTATATCCCGGTTTAATTTAAGAACGAAACAATATTTTAGTATACTTATTCATCCTTGTATCATACGAGTTCATAAGTAATTTTTCAAACGTTATTAATTTCCACTGACCTGCCCCATCAGTCTGGGTGTTCAGAAGTGGTCCAGTTCCAGTCTACACGTTTATATACGGCTCAGTAATGAAGTCTCGGGCCGGAACAGCCTGGGGTGTTAATCATCTACCGGGTGTTTATATACCGGCGGTGAAGTGGCTCTAATTGGGGATCGAACCCGTGACTCTACAGGGTGTCTGGACGTGCGTGAGATTGTAGATAGGGTGTAACTGTTGGTTAATTGAATGTGAAATCGAGTCAGGAACTGTTAATGGATATCGGTAATGCGATTCTTGAGGGTTCCTTATATGGATGTATGATTGCGGTGACCAACTCCTGATTCTATATGTTGATGTTTTCACAAGGAGCGTAACAATATTGTTATTATTCATTAGAAAAAGTTGTTAGTATTTACTACAATTTTCTTTGTTCGTTAATTATTAGATATTGTGTCAAATAAGTTGGTAAAGTTAAATTTGGAACTTAAATTTTTTTACCATCGCTTGACATGACATGACATCGACAATCTTCAACGCACAAATGCATATAACATGTAAACATTTCCCATTCTTTGCCGTTTTTCAATAATCACCAATTTTTAAATGGAAAAAAAATAAATCCTCTTACTAAAATGTAAAAAGAATTATCATAAGCGAAGCGAACTTTGCTCACTCAATGAAAGATAATACTGCATGACTAATTCAAGATTTGACATTTCAAAGTAAGTCTTCATAAACCGGTTCATAGCAAGAATAAGTGAGTTTTTTGATGAGAATCTTTTTTTCAAATGTGGAACTGCCATTTTGCAAGTAGGTATACTTAGAGTCGAGTTGTGTCAAAAACGTACCGTTATAATTTTAATAATATGGTACAAAAAAGTACTGCTTTGTGTACAAGCTTGTTGAGCATATCAGCTTAATAGCGGTACATTTTCGAATATTATCACTGCTATATAAGATTGTATAAACAAAACCAATATCCCGAACCACCCTGTGATTAACATGTAACTTGTGTACCCATTTTCATATTGAGACAATTTTCAAAGTATTTTGCTGTACTCATTAGTTCTAAGTTGCTAAGAATCAATATAACGGCACAGTTGGAGACTAAATGACACCATCATCATGCCACGCCTACGTTTACGGCCGATACTGAGGGAAGCCATGCAGATGCAGGTTTTTTGTGACGTTTCGGAACGTCATTACGGTCCTCCTCAAGACAGGCTAAACAGTGACTTCCTGTGCCAAATTGCGCCACACTTATCCCACTGTCGTGCTGCACCGCAGGACGCGGCAATTGGCAAATAAATAGCATTTCCTTGCACAAACCTCTCTGGTCAGTTGCCGAAATTTGACCCAAAATTGCGCGTTTCAGATACTGTTTCGGTGAAGTTTGTATTTTAATTTGTTCACATTGGTTGTATTATTACAACCACAACTTAAATTTGTAAGTGTAAGTTCAAATGGAAGACGATTCACCTTCATAATTGCAACTACCTTCACCAAACTGAAGTTGATTGAATTTACAATAACGCCCATACTCTGCGATACGCTGTACAATTTACAGGACGGACCCAATTCTGAACCAAATGCTTTTACCGGTATAGTTGTATGTTTGCAGAATCTTCGTGATGGGTTTGGGTTAAAATCCTGACAAACAAAAATGACTTTAGATACGTGACCTGGAGGTTCGAAGTACTCCTTGAGCTGCGTCTTGGTCTGTGTGTTTAATACAATTTCATCCTCATTTTATTTTGGCCGTAACCAAAACATGCATGAGTATATTATGTCATGTTATTTGTAGTTTCAGAACAATATTTTAAAATGTGTTTGCTCCCAATGAAATACATAAACTCCCAGTATAATAACCGTAATCTTTGAATCTGCTCAATTAGAGATTTTAAATAATCGCTTACATCATTTTACTTATTTTTCCGTGCCCCATTACAACTTGTGATCTAGGTGCTTGGTCTTGGTCTTGGTCTGTGTGTTTAATACAATTCATCTTCATTTTGACCGTAACCAAAATATACATGAGTAGATAATGTCACTAATATTTGTAGTTTCAGAACAATATTTTTAATGTGTTTGCTCCAAAAAAATACAAAAACCCCTAGTATCGAATCTGCTCAAAATAGAGATTTTGAATAATCGCTTAAATCATTTTACTTATTCTTCTGTGTCCTAAGCACTACAAATTGTGATCTAGGTTGCTCACTTTGTCAGTCCACCTATCAAAACATTTGTAACTCTCACTTGGAATACAGCAGAACACAGAAACGTGTGTCACCAATTAGGTGCTAGTAAGTCAAATTTAGATGTACACATTCTATAGAGTACATAATAATCAACTTCTTAAACTCCTTTGTACGTTTGCCCTTAGTAGCTATGGAACTGCGTATCTTGTCCGTCACCTGACATCGAAGATGTATCTAATTACATTGATGGACAAATGACGATCCTCGCCACACAGGAAGGGTTAGGTTTTGTGGATCATGTGGTTATCACATCACTCCCTGGTGTTTGACGATGGTCTGTCAAGGGTGGGGAAGGGGTTCGGAATCCATCAGCTTCAATTGGCCGCCCCATCGCGTGTTTGTCTTCCCTCCACGTTCGTTTACCCTTCTTATTACCCCTTTGGTCCACCCTCCTTACCCCCTTCTCGTGTGTGTCGTGCATATTACCTCGGTATTATGTGTGGTTTTATGGGGTTACTGGAAAATGCTAGTGGGGTTACTTTGTAACAGCGAACACTGCGTTGTGCGTTGGTAATTCAACCAACTTTGTTTACAGTTTATCCTGCCCCCCCCCCCCCACACAGATCCTCCTCCCAGTTCACTTCCTCCTCTACTTGTTGTAGAAAATACGGACTATTTTATATTCCAAGGTGATCGTGATAGACGAAATGGGCGAATCAAATTGATCACTGTATTAGCAAACGAGCATAATTCTAAACCAAGCCCATTTAACCGCCATATAGTGTGGTTCGCCAAATTTGGAGTAAGATGATCCAATGTTAAGGCCATGCCACACCGAGTGTGTGGCTTTGGTCCTTGAAGTTATGGGTTCAAATCCCGTAAATCACTAATCGTGATTATGCTATGATCCTCTGGGCCTGGCTTGAAGTAATTAAAAAAAAATGTTCCAGGCTAGAGTCTAACGTCCTATGATATAAAATTAGAACGTACAAAAATGAAGGGAACAAAAAATTCATGTTTATTAGGCGAGTAGTGCTCGTACTATGAAGAGGCACTCAACCTCTTTGTTGTGTGGTCGCGCTGTATATGGCCAGGTGCAATGAGCTTTGCACCCCACCCACATCGGGGCTTATCTAACATCTCGCCAAATTGCAAACAAATTAACCATGATTGTTGGGGAGTGAGCTTGGCATGACGCAAGGCTGACTCACTGAATGACCTAGTTGAATTGGTTGGCTACTGGGTGACTGACCCCAGTGTTGTGTTTAAAGTGATCGCTCTTTGTTGTGGTTAACATTTTCATTTTTACAATAGTTTGTTTCCGTGCTTTTTAATAAACACATGCTATTTATTATTAATTTGATCGCGAAAAGACACTAAACTTATGTCCGGGAGTTTTGACAGCGTAACATTATTTTACATTAAACATAATATAATACTTTGGTTCAAATGAGAAAAAACCATTTGCACCAAGTTGTACGGTGTTATTTGCTATATCTGGTTTAGTCTCTACGGATGGTTTTTTTTCTTTTTCATATCTTAATCTTCTTTCTATAGGCTCTTACACAATGGTCAGTTTTTCTATGAATATACTTTAAAATATTCATAAACATAGAATGTTTTATCAGTATGAAGTGTGATTAGAAGCATTTCAGCGCTGTTCCATCCGGAGCAAAGTCGGAAGATTTTTGATGGTTCGAAACTGAACCCAGCTTTCCTTGATCATTGGGCTTTTAACAAATGGATTGTCCAGGCCAAAGAACTAGCTGATTTTAGCTGTCACCAACACATCCGTGTTTTAGTTGTCATATAATTTATTCAACACTCATCATTATCGCTTTGATAGACACCCTAGTGCGTAGACGTAGTAAACTAATCCAAACGCCGACGTTTCATTTACAAACTATCTAAACTACCTTATTTCAAATTATAGTTAGGATTTTCCGAAAATGTTCTTGTTTTGGCAAACAAGTTCGGAATTCCTAAACTCATGCTCATTGATGTGTGTATTAAACCTTACACCATAAAAAGTGGCCAAGGTCCTATAATCGACCAAATCATTTGCAAATACTTCTCATGAACAATACCTGACCAACGCTTGACCCTTGGTGTTAATTAAATACCAGTGACGTAATGAAGCGGTAACAGGAAGCGTAGGGTTGATACGATCATACACACGGAGATGGCCATTGGGCAACAATTAGCAACATGAATAGCAACGCTGTAGCAACGCCGCATAGCAACAGCACGTCGTCGCGATCGCTGGATAACTGTTCGCCAATTGATCCGCTTCCGTGGTCGGTCTACTGTGTTGCTGATTCCACAGCGATTAATTTGAAGCAATTTCGCTGTCGCGGGTTTCGCCCGTCGTTGGTTTTTACGGGGTAACTACGTGTACGATGAAGATACAGTTATTAAGTACTAACCTTCTATTGCGTTTACCTACACAACTCTCGTCACTAAATGAGCAAATACAAACTTTAAAACTTTCTTACGCTAAACACGGACAAAAATGTTTTCCAAGATGGAATCAGATTATTTAGTTTGCTCAATACTACTGAATAGTTTACTCAATTCTTTTCAGAATTAAGGAAATGTTTTGTCATATATCTGCGCATCTCCTTAAGGGTTTTAGTGATAATGAAACGGTGCAATAATTTAAGACATTATGCTAAAGGGATTTTTTATGGGTGACGGAGAAAGGTTGAAATGTTTGAGCAAGTTTTCTTGGATTTACACAATGAATCTTCATGATTTTAATTGAAAATCGACCTCAAATAACTGTTCAACTATTATACTAAACAATGTTGGTGCTAAGGTTTGTTCTAAACAAGTCTAGAATACATCTCAATTACTTTCAACGGTGAGGTTTATAATCATGAAACCTGTTGACACCGCTATAATGTAGACTAGACTCACCACTGATTGGTGACAAGGAGTAGTCAGCCTGCTTCCTTAGTGTCCCACTTGTTACATTATGATGGTAATGATTTTAATGACGAACCTGTAATGATGAAAAAAGTACAGGTTTATGTTTGGAACAGCTTGGCCACTCCGCTGGAATGATGAGAAGTACAGAATATCTTAGAATAACTTGTGTTTTCTTTTTCAAGCTATTTGATATCAAATGTGTGTATAGACAAAGCGGACTGAAGTCACAAGTCATTTCGTGTAGTGTAAAACAAAAACGTAGATGTTAGTTAGTTTTATCCATACAGTACATGTATTTTACTTGGGCGTTGAACTAGCACATATTGGGTGTATGGGACATACAGTATATGGTTACTCTATATTATTATGTGGCATTATTATTATGGTATATTATTGTGTGGCAATTTGTATTGCTAAAATTCACTTTTGCATCGCTAGGTCATTCATTATTGTCATCAATGTAGTTTAAGTATATCTTGCCTCAATAATAGCAGATAATTCACAGGGAATCGCAATAAAATTCACATAGAATCACAATAAGACAATTCACGTCGGCCGCACCCCGCCCAGGTGAAATCAAACCCACTCTGTATCAATGTATCACTATCTCGGTAAAGCTCACATATCAAAGGCTCTGTAGAAAGTGACAGTCTGACGGTCAGTAGCTAGTACTACCTCGGGGTTTGGACCGTTTCCTGCAGTTTCACCGGGGATATTCCTCCATGTGCGTGTAGACAGCGATGTAGGTCAGGGATGTGCGATTGTCTGGGCTTGATCCGTTCAACCTACGAGTAATTGTCTGATTGATCCTTGGAAACCCGTCCTTTCACCGGAGTTCTGGGGCTTTGTGTGTTTAACGTATCGGGTTATAGCTGGATTGTAGGGGTTGTATACAAGATTGGCGTGGGAAAGTAGTTTTAGTTTAAAAGGGTTGTTGGAGAAATTGGTAGAAATTTTAGTAAATAAATGTAACGTAAATGTAAATAAATGTTAATGTAAATGTTAACGTTAACCTTATGGGGTGCACAACCTACAGATATTTGTAGACCTTTGTGAGCAGAAATAAACATTTTTGGTCACAATATCTAAGGAATATTACTCAAACGTTGATGAACTCTTTCAGCATCTTTGCATTTTTAGTCAGCACCATCCTCAACCCTCATTAAATTGTCTCTAACCTTGCGTTTAAATTACTGTTTCCTACTATAACGCGTAGATTACTGTGAAAAGTCTAATTATAAGTGTAGAGATCTTCATACGACGAACAGTGTCTACAATGAATTTTACAATAAACACATCTGCCCACTTCTAACAGAGGACTTTACATGTTATCTATCCCATAAGCCATAATACACCAGTAGCATGTAACGCAATACACATCCAGTGTTTACGAGCATTTTAAAACACTTTAACTATTCACTCATCATCTAATTAAGATACTGTAAAAGTGCAAATTCAATTAGTTAAACTCCCCATTTAATTCATCGACCACATTAATTAATCATCTCAAGTAGATTGGTTTGGGAACGATTAAACAACAAATCATCTTTAAGTTAATTAAAACTAGATTGAGTTAAACAAGCTGGAGGGAGTGGAGCACTGGTAACTTGATACTCGGGACTTACAAGAAGTGGACAACACACGCACCGCCCCAGCTGATGTGATTACTGGCCCAGGGCTACAGTAGTGACGTATAAATATGTGTGAGGGAGATATATCTTACCTCTCTCTCTCTCTTGGATAAATCACATGCGGGCGCGTCTGTAACGGTACATGTTATCTATGGGGATCTGTGGTGGGTTGGTCTTCTTCTTTTAGGTTTGTCTACTTCTATCTTTTTAGAATATTTCGTTTCAATTTTGGAATATAATGAATATTGGTAGAATTAACTAAAATGCTACAAATAGACTTTCTATATTGCCCCATTGTTGTCGTAAGGGATGTTGTCGTATGCTGCTGGCGTCTAAATCTGACTCTTTCATCCAATTAAATAGAGTGAGATTTCTATGCTAATTCTTAAGTTCTTGATGTTTGTAATTCCCAGATATAGGAATCATGAGTGAGGGATATTTTCCTTTTACAAGTATAACCATAACCATACTAGGTAATGAGAAGGATTTAGCCTTAAAACGAGATTGATGAAGACTATTAACATTCGTCTAATTGGGGTTGAGTTTTTTAATATTTGGCACAGTAGGTCATAACTAAAGCTGAGGTGAATTAAACATACAATAGCTCGACATACTGTACAATATCTTTTGGGAAATGGTATTTTCTTTGGTAAATTTGAAATAAAAGTAGTTTTAAAATTATTGTTATTCAAAAGACAGGTAAAATAACAAATGCATTTGCCCAATAATCAGATATTTTTCAAAGAATTTTTACCAGGCAGCTTTCATATTTGCGCTTATCTATATATTTAATACACAGTTGTAACACTGTTTTCTCAGTAATTACTGGACCGATTTACAAGATTTATGTATTTGCGCTTATCGTATTTAACACAAACACTATGCCTTGCATAGTTCCACAGATTCTAAGTAGCCTAGTGGTCTCACACTCGAGGACCAGCCACAAGCTGGGGTGGGCCTTGATTGAATGTCCCCTAGGCATTAATCATAACCCCCATCTGTAACTCTACCCCCCACGTCTGTCTCCCAACCATAACCCTCGTACAATGTGTGTCTGAAGCTTGAGCGATACCACAAACCATGTAAACAATGAGTAAACATCTTGTGTGGGACGTGTCAATCAATCATTTAGCTAGCTGAAATAAACTCTTATGGAGTTGGTGTTCATATAGAGATAATCCTTTTGGATCAGGTAGAGGCAATGAAAATATATTAATTCTTTTGGTGTACGCAGACTGTGATTAACTATTGCTAGATGTATTACCAACTTTATTTTAACCTAAGACTTTTTTCGATTACTATTACTTGTAATTTTTTATTACTTGAGCAAAGCTCGCGTTGTAAGCCTTACCCGAAAAAAAGATAATTTTATTCGGTAAACGCCCCAAAACGCACTGGGGTGAAACTCATGAAGATTCTGATGATGATATGGTTTGTATGATGAGAAGTTAGTTGCAGTATCCACAATCGACGATTCGAAGTACTTATGATTGATCAACCTCATATAACTCAAGAGAATACTATATAAAGTTAATTATTGTATCTTATAACGCCCAGAGTATATTAATATCTAAAGTATTCATTTATTGTTTCTTTTTACTGACAAACTGTATAGGGTATTTATCATAAAGTCGCGGAAATAGGCAATATAAATTAGTTAGACTTGACATGTGTTGGATGATATACACCAATTTTAGCTGCAATTATAATAATTTGATAATTGATGGAATTTGCAGTTAAAAAATTTAGTTGATGTCAACCAAAAATAGGCTTAACCGGATGCGAAAAAAATTAAAATCGACTTTAATATTTACAAAAAAAACAACTTTTGGTTAGGACAATATAGTAACATTCAATTGTCTGTTATTTTGGAATCCCAGCCAGGTCAGTATTGCAAACACTTGTTGTGCGAAATGAGAATTTATAGTGTCTCGAGGTGTGTAGTGGTTATTAACTCCATAACGGTTATTTATACAGCGACTATAACACAAACGGCCTTTCTGCAGTTAATTAAAGAGAACTTTTATAGTCATAACTGTACTTTGGTTGAGATTGTAAACATGTTCAATGTTAATATGTTTTCGCTGGAAATGACTTTCAAGGAGATAAAAGTGTTGGTAGTTTTCTTTTTAATAACCGCGTGTTTTTACTCTGAAGTGATGGATAGCCTATATAAACATTTCTTTTACTTATTTCTACAGGCATAGGTAAAGTTTATAGGTGAGTTTATTAGTCCATTGTGTAGTAGATGTTTGATGCGTGTGCTCCCGCTATCTCCGCGTTCCGCCACCTCCGAACCCAAATCTGTCCCGCCACCTCCGAATTCTTGAGTGACCCTAATAATACCGTCATTGCCTGCGTTGGTCATTGCATCCACGGCTGCAAAGCCCCGTGGATGGAAGATTTAATGATAATTTAACCCGTGGGTTAGGTTAGGTTAGGTTAAGTTAGGACGGAAAGTCTTAACGCATGTGGTAACCGAAGATTATAGGGGTCACTCTGAAATTCGGAGGTGGCGGGACGCGGAGATAGCGGGAGGTAACCGTTTGACGAATCTACAGTTTAATGTTTTGTCTTATAGTATGTCATTAAAAAATAGCGTAACCTTACATAAAATATGAATTTTATAAAGGAAAACTGAATTCGTAGGTATCGTGTAAGTTATAAGTTCATACAAAAGTAAAACCTTAATTTAACAAAATCACGAAGCATTTTTCTGTAATCACGGTCATTATTGTAGGTTATATTTACATGTTGTGATGTTGCTTTATTATTTGTCACTAACGTAACCCTAAACATGATTCGTAGGTAATTATGACATTTCCTGAAAAACGCATTGTTAATCATCAAAGAGTATAAAGCGTGTTTTATTTGGTTCGATTGCTGCTCTTTTCGCTAACTCGAGTGTTTGTGAAACTCTGTGTTGAAACTCGTGGCTTACTGCAGGCGTGAGGACTCTTGTTACCATCACAGATATTTCTGATTGCACAACCTTATTGATAGTGTTTATGATGATGACATCACCGTCAGATAAGCGCGGGAAGCGGCCATCTTGATTACCTAATTGTCACCCTTGTCACGATACTAACTTATCTTGGTAATCCACCTGTGTAATATGCCTTGCATCATGTGTACGCGATCGGTAATTGCCTTTTACAGCAAGTGAAGTTTCTCAAGTGAGTTTTGTTATTTTTCTTCAAAAATGAAATTTACAGTTGTAAGGATTTGCCGTAATGTTAAAACTGGGCCTTGATTTGTATGTAGGAATAACTTCATGTTCCTTTATCAGCGAATTTTCCTATAGGGATGTAGCTATTTATGTATTGACTCGTGTGTAAATATCGATTTTTCATATCGAACTTGTGTACATAGGGCTAACTCAATATTGTATTTTAGTTTGAAACTCAAACTCAGCTTTTCATTTGAAACTACTCTACATCCTCAACAGTTCATGTGTGTTTTTTAAGTTTCAGCAAGAACTTCTGTTTGGAATCGACATTCAGGCAGAACTTCTGTATATACTTGGAGTTTGAATCAGAACTTATGTCCATTTCTACGCTTTCCACGTTTCAGAATTTCGTTACAGTGTTGGGTAGTATCTTTTCACACTCTAATATCAAGTTAGAATTCCAAAGATTGACTTACCCTTGTTTTATAAGCAGATGTGTAATGTATCCTTTACCGAATACTTTGAAATTCATCGAATAAACCAAAACAATCCAATAATTATGAAACTTTCCTGTATTTTAAGATGACTTCTCAGCGCTGTTTATGACATGCTATTCCTTCATGGGTATGCTTACACCTTTTAGAGGGCATGCTAGGAAATTTTTCCAAAATGATTTTCTCAGTGAACATTAAAAATAATAGCTTACACGATTATATTTAATTACACACGGTAGTTGTACAAGTCAGGAAACAGTACTTGCATTAATATACAGTAGTTCCTAGTAGTTTTTCCTAGACCACAGCAACTGCTAAACTCTTTCTCCACACTTTGGGTAACCAAGACCGTAAAATCATTCTGACAGTCTGAACTTTCCCTCCGCAATGTCAACGAAAATGATAGTTTTGCGGTGTTTGAAATGGCCGGGAAAGGTGCTGTAATTTGGTGTAGGAGATGTTATTACGTGGAGAATGGAAGGGAACACTACTTCTTTGTTAAAAACTATTTATGAGAAAATTTTGTTTTAAAATAAATATTTAGGGGGTGAGTTGAAGGGCAACTTGTCCATATAATTATATAATACTAACACAACTATTTTGAACTCAAATCGCAATGTAGATTGATGGGTAGAAATGTGTAAACGAGCGTAATAAAGAATAAAATTATATACCAAGAATGAAGATGTTATGAGAGTTTCGAAGTCCGTGAAATCTTAAATGAGCCATTTACTCTCGCGAATTTCGCATAGCAATTTTGGGGTGAACATTTCTCCATTTCTGCAGGTAGCGTTTTTTGTGGTTACGCAAAAGGTTTGTTCGATTTCTATTCCTGATGCGAAACACTGTGGCGATTCAGTCGAAAACTTGGATAACTTGACCCCTTGAACATAAATAGGATTGTGACTCTTGGAAAAATGCTGAAGACTGTTTGATGTCAGAAATGACAACGATGTAGATTAACTAATGTTTAACCATCGCATTTGGCATGGCCAGTCAATCTGGTGTATTTTGAAAAATTTCCCTCTAAAATGAAGACTTTAGTGTTTACTTGACGATATTCTCCACACGCAGCTTCTACTACAATACCCCACCAACCTCTCATACAAGTGAATGTGACCTCAAGTACATCTCCATTTGTACACTACTTTTGCATGTCGTTCTCCAGTCACATAAACTCTCGTGTGTGTTGCGCACGAAAGTAGAACGCGAGATTCGTGAGATAGAAATAAGCAAGAGAATGGTCTTGACTGAGCAATGAATACTAAAGTGAAGAACGAAGAGTGAATGATGAAAATGAAGAGCGCTCTTTGAGTTCCGGTTTGCGGTACTTCCCACACACTCTGTGTGACCTCAGGATATTTGTCGATTATTCAAGGACATTCACACTTTGTGTATGGGATATTTACAATGCAGATTCGAGCCAATAAATTGTCTGTGAACTTTTTGAGCGGAGCGAGCGAAGCGAGCGAAGCTCTTATACTACACTCCTGCTTTTTTATTACAAATACTCCTCCTGAACGGCTGAAGCGATCTGCATGAAATTTAACACAGTCATAGTAACCAACCATGGGAAGGTATAAATCTGAAACGGTACAAATCGGACCATAGGACTTTTCCCTACATGAATGCAAACTTTTGGAAATTTAACATGGGCCTTATGGGTTAATTGGTCGCCATGTCATTATTTGCGAGTAAACACTAAAAAGTAAACAAGAGCCTCAACATTAGTCAACAAATCTACCACATGATAAATACAGTACAAAAGAAAAAATTGGATAATACTAAAGAGCATATTATAGTATATTGTATGTAATACGAAATGATTAACAATCAGTTCTATATTGAGTGATTAAACTCCATGCCGTTTATATTTAATTGTAAAATGGTTCTGTTCTTTTTAACAACAATGAATAGTTAACTAATTAGGCCTAAGTTTATGTTGCTTGGAGAAGGAGAAGATAAAACGAGGTCATTAAAAAAACACTACAACATAATTATACCAACAAAAATCACACCGCCCTTGATTTGCAAGAAACTTTGTAAAAAATGTTCTTGTAGCTAAAAATACAAAATCGTTTTACGAAATGAAATCACAACCACGTGGTTTACAGGTAAGGTTTAAGACTAAATGGTGTAACTTAGACAATAAAATAGTTGTATTGATAAATTTTATTGCACAATAGGGAAATTTTGAAAGTGGTTGACGACAATTTCTTACTTTTAACTGCTAAAATAAAACTAGACCTAAGTTATAGGCCTATACTAAGTGAGGCTAACCCCAATCCCTCACAACAATAATACTGGTAAACAGTTATTGAGGTAATTGAATTGGTGAGTTTTATGAATGTTCAATGCAAATAAGTCTTCTGTACAAATAAATGATTCTTTTTTTAATAATGAAGAAAGAAGACATTGAAAAAAAATAAAGAAAAGCAAATTCTACATACAATGGGTAATAATAATATAATAATAATCGTTATTGCCTTTTAATAATACAGGTATTGCTTAGGCCTACCATGATTCATTTGCAGTATCGAAATTATTGAGCGGAGTGAAGCGAAGCTCTTATACTACACTCACTGCCTTTGTTTTACAAATACAGGTCAGGCTCCACCTGACAGGCTTAAGCGATCTGCAGGAAATTTGGCACAGTCATGTAACCAACCATATGGGAAGGTATAAATCTGAAATGGTAATATTCGGACCACAGGACTTAAACCAATAATAAGGGTTGCCGGAATTAGGCTGATGCACCATATTGCGTTTGGAATCTGTAAATAACTTACAGCATTTTATGTGAGCAAGACGTGCAATTAATGTAGACTTTGAATATCTATCTGATTGGAACATGTTCAATTCCTATTTGCAGTCTACAAATAGGAATTCCACTAATGTGAACCAAATATAACAAAATTCGTTGACTTGAACCCGACGTATCATTGACTTTGAATACTGCACATAGACATCCCATATAAGTGAAGCAGAAGTAGGCCTAAGCCTACCATTGACTTCGGATACTGCAATTAGGCATTTTATTTATGTGAACAAAATAAATGGACCATTGATTTATTGAGGATACTGCAAGTAGACTATTCATTTACATGTACCATTGGGTTTGGATACTACAAGTAAACAATCCGTCTACGTGAACCATACGTACTATTGACTTTAGAATCTGTAAATAGGCATTCCATTTATGCGAACCAAATATATCATTGGCATTGGATACTGCAAGTAGACATTTAATTTATGAGAACCAGATGAAACATAGAATACGGTTCCTGCAAGTAGACGATTCATTCACTTAATCCTGACTTATGATTGACTTTGGATACCTCTGCAAATAGGCATTCTATTTAAAATGCAAAAAAATCATTGATATTGAATATGCTGGCTCCGCTCAATATTGCAAGCAGACAACTGCATTGTACACCTAGTATATTGTTATTGCTGTTGCATAGGAAGTCAACATGAACTCTTCCGGAATTTGAACATTGCGCTTGTCGACCTGAATTCATACAAATGGCCACTTAGATTGTGTACACAGTACTGTATGGTTAAGAGCGTAGGAAGGTATACAAGTCCTGGAGGCCCTATGGTTCAAATATTGCCAATTACCAATTAAGAATTAATTGGTATGACCCTAGCTTAGCTATGTGATGCAGGGAATTGAGGATCGAGGCTTACTATAAGCTATAAGTCTAATTAAAAGATAGACCTCACAGGCTGGGTGAACCTATAGTCAGTGGTGAGCCAATAATAGTATAATCATAGTATTGAGCTATAAGCATGCGTTACTTTGTCAGTTAGCAATCTTTGTTCTCAACTCTCAACACATTGTTAAAGTGATCATGCGTCAATGTTTTATCTTAGTGATTAATTATCCTCAACACGTACTTAAGGCTTGATAAGTGTCCTTTGTTATTTATTGTTGTGTGTTTTCGATGTAAGTCACTCCCAGCTTTGTGAGTAAATTTGTGGATCTTTGTAGAACCAACTGATAATGTCCTAATTGTTAGACAATAAAGTGGTGGATAATGAAGAAAGTTAACGTTGACACGGGGTAACAACCTCCCCCCGAATACTCTCTGATCATATAAGGTACCGCACACCTACGGATTGACAAGTCAGGTTTTGAAGGCTTAGTTTGACAAAATATTCAACGTACCAAGCCTATTTTAGTCTCTCACAATGACACCGCCTGTAGCATTACATCGCTGTAATGTCCCTGTCATAACTCTCCATGTCCCAATTTGGTACCTTGATCCCCAGGACCGTACAGTTAGTGGTGAGCTCTTCCTCCTACTCATCTCCGACTTTCACTCACAGGGATTTACGTTTATTCACGGACCCTTAGCTTAGGGAAGTGGAAACAGGTCAAGTAGAAAGTGCACATTTGTATAACTAGTTTACTTTGGTCAACTGCTATTTTATCGAGTTTCTTGGCTGAGTATAGTACGTTTAAGTTTCATCCATCTCTCGAGTAAATTCCCCCACTAAATTTGACATGCAAATTTTGCCCTAAAACCACAACAAAGAACATAGAGAAATTGAGCTTTACTAAAAATGGAAGAAATTGTTTCTTAGTCAAACCATGGCGTTATATTGACAGAAATAAAAATTTTACTAAATTTGATCTTATAAACCGGATTGGCTCTTGCAAGGTCGTGAGATTATTTGTATCCACACCCAAATCACCTGACGTTTACCGTTTGATGATATATAGCCTTTATGAGGAACACCACTGTCTTAGCATCAAACTGTTATCAATATCGAATTCTTCAAACAATTGATACTGTATTTACTAAACTTAATTATATGAGAACAATAGGCATTGTACTCTGGATGGTATGCTATACTGTACGTTTTGTCTGTTGGCGGAGTGAGTTTACAAACTGTTATTGTGTATTAGTCATACAGTATCGACCACGCCAGCAAAGGTTGGTATGAAGTCAGCGATGGTTCAATACTTGCATCATTCAATGACGTTGCTGCATTCACTGGCTTTACTTAGAAACTTTTTGTCAGTATCCAAAGACTAGGTTTATCTTAAAACGTCATCGTGATAACGTACAAAATTCCTCAAGCAAAAGTACACTTCATCTCCTACTCGTTTCCGCAGCGACTGGTCATAAATCTGCCACACAAAGAGAGGAGCGGTTTCTCCGGGGAATGATTACCTAAATCGTGATTACCGATTACCGATTGGCGATTACCAGGCGTGCGACAGAGAGCGATCAGCCGGAGGGCGAAAGCGACAATAGCTCACCCTGGGGTCAAAGAAAGGAAAATCTTAATTAGTATTATTGTTGATAAATGAATAATGCCTCAGATCGAGCTCGTAAATACCCGGGATGGTTCGGTAGAGCAGTCTGGGTAATGGTAATGGTAAGTGGTAGTTGGTAACCGGGGTCACCGGGGCGAGTGGTAAGTGGTAAATGGTAGTTGGGGCGATATAACCGGTAATGAGTGTGTAACAACGGTTGTTGTTCTTAAAAGGGGAGAAAATACATTGGAAAGTGATACTGTGGAGAAAAAAAGTTCTTTGTTTTGAAAACTTAGCGAGTTATTACGCACATTGTATAAAACCTCAAATGCTCATCATCCTTGATTGATAGCAACTTGTGAATAGCACAGATACATCCGATGCTAAGGTTCTAATTCTCAGAATTTTAATTCAATTAAAAATAAACCGTTGAGTGTACAGTATTATTTTTTGCACAGCAGCAGTAGAAATTTACGTTATTACTGTATACAGGTGTTCATCGAATTTGAAAATTGTCTTCTTCCTTGCACCTTAAACAAAACCTGCTGGAACTCAGAGAATCGCATTTTCATCGTTTTATTCGATTTAATCAGTTTATGTGTATCTAAATGCAAAATTTTCCTCATAATGTTAGGTTTTTTGTTAAGAAAATATATTTAAAATCCATACTGTACGAGATAAACACTTTGAAAGAAAGTGTTGGTCTTTTGTTTTGTTTTACAGAGTTGTAAAATGTTCTGCCACGTAGCCGAGCAATTTCGCTAATCTAAAACAATGACTACTGGTTTCTGGTTTCAAACTCATTGGAAGCTACTTGTACAGTGATTTGCAGCCATCTTTCTGCTAGCTATGCTGCTAGTGAACGTAGTGAATGCTCGCGCGAGATACTGTATATTCAGAAGCTCATCAGCTGATATCAGAAAGCCATCAGCTGTTATCAGAATGGCATCATGTGCTATCAGTCATCATCTGTCAATGGTCGCTTGCACGCGCTCTGTCACTTTGTATGCTGTATAGGCCAGTGACCGCTAGTGTAGGTACGGTGTTCTATTTCCAGTGTCGATCTTATTTCAAAATTTGAAGAAATCGTGCATCATATTTTGACCTGATTGGTCGAAAACTCGTTGAGTGTAAGGTGATACATTGAACAAAATCCTAGTGACGATATTTTAAAATAAGTCAATAGGTTTCTGGTAGATGGATGCATGAATAATCAATCAAAGTTTTCCTGCAGTTTAAATACTTTATTATAATCATTATTTCTTTGTAATAGGGGGAAGTGTGCAATTGTGTAACTGCGTTGAGTTATTTATAAATATTTGGAATACGTTTTAAAAATTCATTATTACTATTTTCGATCATTTAAGGGTTGTAAATTCTAATAACACGTATTCTTTTTCTTCTGACAAAGTGAGGTTACATATTCGTGATGATAATTTAGTCAATGATTCGTCTCGCTTGCCCGAAACATAATTTTGAATAATATCGTAAATAATTCAAACCAACGACAACATGTTTACATGGGAAGGATTAGACAAGTCAATAAAACTTGACTCTAATCCTCATAGCGTGAGACGGGCTTGTTATTTATGTAAATCCTTCGATTCCCTTTTTGTGTCTGGCTGGACGTCTAAAGGTGAATTATTTTTTACTTTGTGGCCCTGTATTTTCTTCCAATAGTACAGAAGAAAGAATAAACTAATCTTTTTTCGACTACAAAAACCACTTGTGTTAAGTTCTTATCTTTCACAGTTTTTTAGCTTATTATTATTTTAGTGATAGAATAGAATTGGTATTATTATGTTTCCTTGCTCGAACCAAGTAGAAAATATAAATGAACTAGTGAACCTATATTATTAGTCACTTGCAATAATGTAAAACATTTTTCTTCAACGGACGTGAGAACATGCAACCATGCAATTTTTATTAAAGGTCAGCTAAAATTGTAATTGTTTCCACAAGGCCGTGAGTTTTGCTACTAGGCTAATAGTCAGTGGCTTTACAGTTTTGGACCACATGAAAGTCCGTTGTTTTGGCGGCAAGGTCAGTCACTTCCCGCCGCATCCAAGATTGTATCACACTCAATCTCGCAAATAACGTGGCCCGCGATTCCAATTCCCGTCGGCGAATTTCTTCTTGCGGGTTTTCGGTTTTCTCCTTGTTTCGCGGGTTGGTGATTTTTTGTCCCTCGTGAATAATTTGGACTTATCGTGCTGTCACGACTTTCGAATTTGAACGGGGCTTTTTGCATTACACTGCATCATTAATACGTTTATTTCTATTTTTAGTCTTGGGAAAGATAAAAATGAATGCATTAGACCTTCTTTCGAAATAACATTATTTAGGGTATCTAATGGGCTGGTTTATTATTTATTCTTAATCATGTTTATTATGTTATCTCCAACGCTGTTTACCATCACATCAATTAACCCATAAATCTCTGTCTCCAGCTTTATGGTATCCAAGGGAAAGAAATCTGACTATTTATTATTTTACATTGTAATAGTATCGACAGGCTAACTACGCTTTCGGAAGTTTTTATCTTAAGGCCTATTGCATCTTTGCGTAACGGGGTTTTTTTTTACTTCTCGTTACGATCTGCTGGCTACCGAACTGCCTGAAACGATTTTCGGTTATCTTTAACAGATGCTAGTCTTTTCAAATTAGAGTTGTTTTGGCGCGTGTCTGCTAATTTTCATGTCACATTTCATTCGTTATCAACTGTTGGCAATCAAAATAATCACCTGAAAGAGTTAACCCCTTTCTAAACGATTTAGCAAGTAATTCTGGAGAGAGATTTGACTTTTGATTGAGTTGACGAAACGCGAATGTTTGGTTATCTTCAACAGGCTATTAGCCGGCGCCAAATTCTACTTCTTCAAATAACAAACTACCGTGTTTTAAGAGGAGTTTGATTATGTTTCTGGTTTGCCAACGCTTTTTATAACACAAACCAGATGTCGAAGTGGTGTTTGTTATTTCCCATATGGCATATACAAACAAATTAAAAGCAAACAGTGTAATCTACTAAACCATACCTGTTGCGTAATGTGTACTTTCGATTAGACTTCCTGATTTCATTAATTAGACCGAAACATTTGTGATTGTGGAATGTTTTCTTTGACAGATCTTGCAGATTTATCGACATCGGTGTCACAGTTTTGGTATTATTTATCTGACCTCGCTTCTATTGCTGAAATATAATTTAGAAAATATACTTACTCCCATGTTCATTTATACTCGAGAAGGCATTTTGTCTCAACATAATAACAGCCTTCTCTTTCCTTCGACCCTCTGTGACGTTTTCATCGGCTCTCAACTTTCTCATGGTTGGACTTTCTTATGTCCTGTGGATTTCCTTCCATTCCGAGTTTCCTTCAAAATTTTCATTCAATCATAGCTTTATCAATATGGCTTATACAAACTGGTCCTCAATTTTTTGCAGTTAAAGTCTAAATTGAAACCTTGTTGCATTCTTGTGGGATTCATACTAAATTCCGCTACATTTAACTGGAAGCTTGTTACTTATATGTTTCTTTTCAGTTAAGCACAACGTATGTGATGTCTTTCTATACACTTTCTTCTAGAAACTTCGCTCAAAGACCCTTCGTTATTATTACTCATAATCAATCCCTGATGTCCCTGTAATTGCACACCTGAGTCATCAGACAGCTCCTCGACAGTTCGTGTGTGGTTTGATCTGTTGATTGCCTGATCGTCTGTTCACCACGACCTGCGAACCTCTTATCATCTTATCACAGTCAGCTGATCACACCCCCAGGTAGCATCTGCTACTGCTGCTGCTGCTGCTGCTGCTTTCCCCAGCGATTATCTTGTAACACTTGTTTGTTTGTGTTTCTACCACTGTTGTAAACAACGCGCTTGTTTCCCTCCTGTTTGCTCGTTTCTCCCGCGCAATTCCAGCGATTATCACTGTCCGGGGGCGTGGTGAGGCTGTTTAATCATTCGCAATTTAACTTACATTCCAACTTAGAGTGATTTCGCAATCAGATGAAAGTCCGCTCCAGATTCCCCAAGGAAATTGGTTCAGTAAGTGAATGTGTGGGTGAATTATAACGATTACAACTTTACGATTTTACTGGTTAATGTTTAATTTTACTGGTAAAGGGTTTTGAGTGTTTACGTTGTTTGCTTGGATTGGTTTCTGTAGCTTAACTAACTGTTTATTTTGTTTACAGGTGTGTACTGGTACTCAACTGTCATGTTTATTATGCTGGTCTTGTAAGTAAATACAAACATTGAGGAAAAGTAATTTCGATACGTATAGATTATTTACTCTGTGCTGCTGTAAAATATATCCAGATTTACCATCTATGTGTGATTTCCAATAACACATCTCAGTAAACACTGGGATCTATAAATATTTTATTTAACATGACTAGGATATCATGTACGATAACGGTGTCAGTGTGTAACGAGCTATTTTCCCTAGGGGGGTATATTTTTGCTATTTGGCCGCGCACCGATTGTTGAGGTGAGCTAGCGGCGGCGGCGAAGCTAGCGAGCGCCCTTTGACCCGGCTTATCAGTGCCGATAAGCCTGGGATATCCTAGTTTCTCAGGACAGTCTAGGACAGGGACATTCTAGTGGTGGATCCCGGACAGTGAGGATAGCGTGGTGTGTCTAGTGAGACGTCCAGTGGTGTACGCGACAGTGGTGTCGGAGTATGTTGGTGGTGTGATCGCGCCGAGTGTTGGAGTAAGTTGGGTACAGACCCACTATTGGTGAGTGGACGACGTTCCTTACATTTTGGTTTAAGAGCTGATAGTTGTTACTAAAACATTCATCTCTGATTTTATTGCGAGAGTTAGAGTTGTAACCGTGCTGGTCAAAGCCTGACGGTAGTTAGGATTTATTAGTCAGGAATAATATTAATTTATATTCCTGACGGTTCTGGGCAGGTGCTAGAGCGCAAATAATATATTTAATTGGCTGTAGTAGATATTATTTTGCGTTGTACCTAGAGTTAGTTATATTACTAATAACTGTAAGGCCCGACAAACCTAGGCTGCACGATTTGGCGTGCGTAGTTGGAAGCACGCGGCCAGTAGGCTAGTAGCTAATATTATTAGCCTATTAACAGAAGCCCAGCTAAGTAACATAAAGTTGGTAGTAGCAGTAACAGTAGTAGGGTTGTTATTGTTTATTCATTTGATTATTTTAATTTAACCTGAACAGCTTGGTTGGTAGTCCAACACGTTATCTTGGTAGCTTGGATAGCGGAGTACCGGCTATCAGATAATATATTTATCTAGTGTTTGGAACGTATTTAATATTTATTTACCTGTTACTAAGTAGCTCAATAATTTAATAGTAGTGCAATTGCCATTTAGCTTTGCCTGTTTGGCTTGGTATTTATTGAGACCAGCTACTAGTGGTGTAGTCACTCTACCTATAGTGCACTTGTATTGTTATCTGGTATTATTATTGAGTGAACTGTTTGATTGTTAGCTTGGGCAATAGAATTGTGTATTGGATTATAGTGGCCTAGTAGACCCCGCCTGGTGATAACGCGCGTTGTGGTTTTTATTGGCAAGTCGTCGTGTAACTCACCGTGCTTTAGGCACTCTGGGCTTAACTATTGGATAGTTAGGACGAAGCCCGAGTTGCGTAGTCAGCAACGACCCCCTAGGAGAGTGGAGAATCGGCGTAGGCCTGGTAGTGATTATTGCACGTTTGTTTTGGTGACTTGTTTTTGACTTGTTCACAGTGCCCGCGTATGAGCCAGTCCTATACCGGTTAGACCCGGCTTTTGGCCTAGTGGTTTCCCTGACCTTGTCGCAGACCCTGGAACTTTACCCAGCCATTGTAGGCTGAGCTATCCCCGGCAAACGGTTGCGACGACTGCACTTTTAATATTTTTTGTCCAGTGCAGAAAGCATCGTCGCAAGATGGCGCCTGCGAACAGGGACTGAGGTTGGCAGTGGTGCTGAGTTGCTGACGTATTAACGGCGCCCGAACAAAATAATTAAATTTGTGCAGATTTGCTGCGGACTTGTGCAGATTGACTGCGGACCTGAGCTGTTGAGCAGAGTTTTAGGCAGACCTGCTGTGATTTTATAGTCGGTTGGGTAGGCCTAACCTGTTTTCTGTTACAGCGTGGTGTGTTGTGAACCCTGATTTATTTAGTGGTTGTATACATAGATATTAGTTAGTAATTTTAATTTTGCTAATTAATTGAGCCTTATCATTGAATATTATTTGAGTGAGAACCCTTATTGTGTATTTGTGGTTTGACTTTCACACCCATAATTGGTTTGATTTATTATTTTGCTAATTAATTGAGCTTTATCATCGAATATTATTTGAGTGAGAACCCTTATTGTGTATTTGTGGTTTGACTTTCACACCTATAACTGGTTTGATTTATTATAACGGTGTTAAATATATTTTAATTGGTTTCGCTCTTATTTTTGCGGATTAGTCGTGGTATTTGGATTTTAAATATGGTTGTGACTACGAGTACGACGTCCGTGCTGGGCGGTACGCCTATTACGTCTGCTATTGCTACGACTAGTTCTGGGGTTAGCTCCGAACTGTCGGTGATGACGACATCGTCATTGTGGCCGGCGTCTTCGCCCGTTTGGCCGACAATTTCTTCGGTAGTGGCTACGACGGTGACAACTTCGTTGACCTATTCCGCGCCAGCGACTTTGTCCTTGGGGTCGCAGCCCCGGGACGTTCGCGTGGGATGGATCTATGACCTCTCGAAAGGGGAGCTCATGAGGACGATGGACCAGTATGGTTTGGTGACCACTGGTACTTCTGCGGAGTTACGGCAGAGGTTCTCGTCGTTTTGGAAGCAGCGGAATGCCCGTCGGTACAGCGATGATCGGCTGTGTACGGCTGGGGCTGCTGCACCGACATTTTTACCGCCAGCTACTACAACTGTGGGGTTTCCTGACCCCCTTAGAACCGTACCTCAGGTACTGGGTAATACGGGATCGAATCAAGCGGAGATAGTGGGACTTAGCAGTGAGTTAGAGGCGGTTAAAGAGATCCTTGGGTTGTCTTTGGAGACCGATACCCGGACTCTTCGAGAATATCTGGCATCGGTGGTGCGACAGGCGAGAGGCTCGCCGAGTAATGAGGTCGGCTATGGGTTCGAAAGACCCGCCAACCCTACGTCCCCTGTTTTGGCTGCTCCCATGCCTACCTTTGGGTTACCAAGTAGACCCGAGGGATGGCAGCGACCTAACGATCATTTGGAGAGACCAGTCCGTCCTTCTAGTCTGGAGGTGCCACGTGGATCGGGTATGCTCTCGAGTGAGGCCAGCAGGGTGGAGCCGAAGAATTGCTCCAAGATATGTGACATGGTCCGAAAGTGGGGTTTGAAGTTTGATGGACGTAGAGACCCTGTGTCATTCCTGGAGCGTCTTGAAGAGCTGATGGTCTCGTACTCTATATCGTCGGAGGACCTGCTCAGAGCGCTACCGGAGCTGCTGCAAGGTTCAGCACTTCTTTGGTATAGGAACTGCAAGGAGCTCCTGTACTCTTTTGAAGCTTTCCGGCATCAATTTGAGATCCAGTTCCTTCCACCTGGTTATCAGAGGAATTTGGATGAGGAGATCCGGAAAAGGACGCAGGGTGAGACCGAACACTTCCGAGATTACGTCGTGGCCATAAGTACCTTGCTTAGGCGTAGCGGTACGTTGTCGGAGCATGGTAGATTGGACTTGATCTACAACAACATGCGACCTGAGTACAAACTCATGGTGCGACGGCGGGACTTCCGCAATCTGGCCGAGATGGTTGAGTTGGCCGAAGACTATGAGGCCTATCTGCGAGAGAAGGCGGCCTTTAGACCTCCTCCTTCTCCGAACTTAGCGCTGGTTTTGGAAACCGCCTACACACCCAAAAAGAAGGTGGAGAAGCGCGCCGAAACTGCCGCCGTCGAGAAGCGGAGTTTCGAGAGGCCATCTCCGGAAGCCGAGTCGCGTGGACGGGTAGCTTTGAAGTCGGATCGGGGCCACGGTCAACGGCCCGTGATAGCAGATAGAGCGCCTGAGGGTCCAAAGGGGACGGTGAAATGTTTTAGGTGCCAGGAGATTGGTCACTTTGCCCGAGAATGTGGTAAACCGAGGACCGTCTCCTGTTATGGTTGTGGCAAACCTGGTTTGACGGTGAGTCAGTGTGGATGTCGGGCGGGAAACGGCAGGCCAGCCCAGACATCAGGAGGTCAACTGGGCAAGGCCACCCAAAACGAACGACCTCAGAAGAGTGGTCTGAGTGGCTCGGAAAACTAAACAGCCTGGTTGGTGGGGTAGACGAGAACCGGCTGGGTTCGGAGACAAGGCCCTTTATTGAAGTTGTGCTGATGGGCAGCGTTTTTAAGGTGTTATTGGACACTGGGTCCGTAGTTAACCTGGTTGGGCGAAAAGTGGCCGATCATCTGCAACGCCAGGGGGTAGAACCTTTTAAGAAACCCTCTCCTCTAAGGATGGCAGATGGGTCGCGGTCTAGGGCCGAGTATTCGTTCCGATTGGCAGGGGAGGCTGCGGGAAGACGGTGGGTTGGAGACGCCTTGTACGTTCCCACTCTTACCACGGATATGATTTTGGGTATGGATGTCATACGACATCTCGGACTTGTGACGGTCGTGACGGAGGTGATAAGAATGGGCGTGGGTGAGGACTGTTCTGGTCAAGTGGGCTGCCTAGATACGGTCGAAATTAGTGACCAAGACCCCAGAGGCCCTGACGATGGAGATCCCCGTCTTATTCCTGAAGCCAAAGTATCTGACACTTCGTTGGCTGGTAGTGGCGTGGATTATGATCCCGCTTGTGATGACGTCAAGGGCGAAGGAGTGATAAAGCCGTTGACGGAAACCCAAAGCCAGTCGTTGGCGATATTCTTGAAGGGAGAGCTGTCAAAATTTGACGATGTGCCCGGGAAGACCCATCTCTTGGAGCACGTTATTAGGCTGAAAGAGGGAGTGGTTCCGGTGAAGCAGAGGCATTACCCGAGAAATCCAGCTATGCAAGCTGTGGTTAATGGGGAGGTGGATGTTATGTTGAAGGATGGGATTATAGAACCTTCTTCGTCTCCATGGAGCTCACCGATCGTGCTGGTAAAAAAGGCCTCGGGCAAATTTAGGATGTGCCTTGATTTGCGAAAGGTTAATGAGGCCAGCGTGCCGGACGCTTACCCCCTGCCTAGAATAAATGCCATTTTAGAAAAGCTTCGGCGGGCCCGGTACATAAGTACTCTCGATTTGTACCGTGGCTATTGGCAGGTACCTCTCAATGAACGGAGTCGCCCGGTTACAGCCTTCACGGTGCCCGGGATTGGCTTATTTCAGTTTAAAGTGATGCCTTTTGGTTTGCATTCAGCGGGGGCCACGTTTCAGCGTTTGCTGGACAGGGTGATCGGCCCGGACCTAGAACCATCGGCGTTTGCGTATCTGGATGACTTGGTCTTGGTTTCTGAAACTTTTGAGAAACATCTGGAATTGTTGAGGACCGTCTTCGCCAGATTGAGAGGGGCGGGATTGCGCCTGAATCCTGACAAGTGTCATTTTTGTAAGACCCGGTTAAAATACCTGGGTCACGTAGTCAGCGATGCTGGGATCGCAACCGATCCAGAGAAGGTCAGGGCAATCAATGACTTTCCTACACCGCGAAGCGTGAGGAACCTTCGAAGTTTTCTTGGGCTGGCCAGCTGGTACAGGAGATTTGTTGACGGATTTGCGTCGTTGGTCAGGCCTTTGACCAAGTTATTAAAGAAGGGGGAGAAATGGCAGTGGGGCTCAGATCAGGAGATTGCTTTCGAAGCAATGAAGAACCGCCTGAGCTCAACACCAGTTTTGGCATGCCCGGATTTTTCGAAGACGTTCGTGCTGCAAGTAGATGCCTCAAACGATGGCCTTGGTGCGGCTTTGACGCAAGACCAGGCCGGTAAAGAGGCCGTAGTTGCATACGCGAGCCGTCTATTAACAGACCAAGAGCGGAAATATACGACTACCGAGAAGGAGTGTTTGGCTCTGGTCTGGGCGGTGCGGAAGTTCCGACCATATCTGGAGGGTTATCGCTTCGTGGCCATAACGGACCATGTGGCATTGAGATGGTTGATGAAGCTGCAAGAACCGTCCGGTCGGCTTGCTCGTTGGGTTATGGAGTTGCAACAGCATGATTTCGAGATCCGGTACCGCAAGGGTACATTGAATCGTGTTGCAGATGCTCTCTCCCGTCAGCCCGTGGGTGGAGAAGATGACGATACCCCGGCTGACGTAGCTGTGATGGGAGGAGACCCACGAGAGGCCGAATTGGAGACCGAGGGTATGCAGCCAGAAGATGGCACATGGTACCAGCGCACTAAAGAGTGTGTGTTGTCCAATCCCAGACGTGTCCCGAGTTATTGTGTTAGGGATGGGGTGTTATACAGGCGTCTTGGGAAAGATAAGAACAATGAAGGCGGAGTGGTATGGAGAACTTGTGTACCACCATCTAAGGTTAAGGATGTGTTGGTAGAGAACCATGACTCTCCTATGGCGGGCCACCTGGGAGTTAAGAAAACAATTGCCCGGGTTGGGGAAAACTATTTCTGGCCGGGTTGGCGTCGTGCCGTGAAAGAATACGTTAGGTCCTGTGTCACGTGCCAGGAATTCAAGGTGTTGCAGCAGAAACCGGCAGGACAAATGTACTTTCGAAACCCTCAAGGACCTTGGCATTCGGTGTCGGTCGACTTGATGGGTCCATTCCCCAGATCCAAAGGTGGGCATCGTTTTCTTGCAGTTTTCCAGGACCTGTTTAGCAAGTGGGTTGAAATAAGACCCCTGCGGTCAGCTACGGCCAAGGCTGTAGCTAGTGCATTCAAGGACGGGCTATTGCTGCGTTTTGGCGCCCCTGTGATTTTAATGAGTGACAATGGAACCCAGTTCGTCTCTAAGGTGTTCCGAGACCTGACGAAAGAGTGGGGAATCGAGTTCCGACAGACTGCCCCTTACAGCCCGCAGTCCAATCCGGTTGAACGGCCAAACCGGGTTATCAAAACTATGATAGCCCAGTTTGTTCAAGATAATCATCGTACTTGGGATGCACTCATTGCCGAGTTCCAGTACGCGATGAACACCGCCGTTCACGACTCCACTGGGTTTTCACCTGCCAAACTGTGTTTTGGGAGAGATCTCAGGCTACCTAGGGCAATCGGGTCGTCTCTGACCACAGGACCGGAGCCTGGAGATGACCGTGAGAGAACCGTGGACGAGCTATATAGTGACCGGGAGCGGGCGTTTAAGAGGTTGTACGATAGTTGTCGAGAGAACTTGAGGAGGGCTTTCCAGCGCCAGTCTAAATATTATAATCTTAGACGACGTGAGGTGCAATACCATCGAGGTGATCAAGTCATGAGAAGACTACATGTCTTGTCCTCAGCGGCTGAAGCTATAGTGGGCAAACTGGCCCCTAAGTTTCAGGGTCCTTGCACCGTAGTGAAGCGAGTGGCCCCTAATATGTATGAGGTAAAGGACGAGGGTAGGAGAGAGACCCATGTTGTCCATGTTAAAGACCTTAAGACCTACCATGAAAGAACCGATGCTTAGTTATTCTTGGTTATGCATGGTGGTGGTTAGTTAGATAGCATTTTTGTGCTTGCTATTCTTTTGATGTTTTGTTTAATCAAGTAGTTTTGTTTTTGTTTTGCTTTGAGACCCGTGGTAAAAGAGGAATCATTGGGTTAAGAGCCGGAGTATTTTGTTTTGGCTGGAGTTCAAAGATTTTTTTTTCTTTTAGCCGTTTTCTTTTTTTTCATCCCGATGTAAGTGGGGGGTGTAACGAGCTATTTTCCCTAGGGGGGTATATTTTTGCTATTTGGCCGCGTACCGATTGTTGAGGTGAGCTAGCGGCGGCGGCGAAGCTAGCGAGCGCCCTTTGACCCGGCTTATCAGTGCCGATAAGCCTGGGATATCCTAGTTTCTCAGGACAGTCTAGGACAGGGACATTCTAGTGGTGGATCCCGGACAGTGAGGATAGCGTGGTGTGTCTAGTGAGACGTCCAGTGGTGTACGCGACAGTGGTGTCGGAGTATGTTGGTGGTGTGATCGCGCCGAGTGTTGGAGTAAGTTGGGTACAGACCCACTATTGGTGAGTGGACGACGTTCCTTACATTTTGGTTTAAGAGCTGATAGTTGTTACTAAAACATTCATCTCTGATTTTATTGCGAGAGTTAGAGTTGTAACCGTGCTGGTCAAAGCCTGACGGTAGTTAGGATTTATTAGTCAGGAATAATATTAATTTATATTCCTGACGGTTCTGGGCAGGTGCTAGAGCGCAAATAATATATTTAATTGGCTGTAGTAGATATTATTTTGCGTTGTACCTAGAGTTAGTTATATTACTAATAACTGTAAGGCCCGACAAACCTAGGCTGCACGATTTGGCGTGCGTAGTTGGAAGCACGCGGCCAGTAGGCTAGTAGCTAATATTATTAGCCTATTAACAGAAGCCCAGCTAAGTAACATAAAGTTGGTAGTAGCAGTAACAGTAGTAGGGTTGTTATTGTTTATTCATTTGATTATTTTAATATAAACCTGAACAGCTTGGTTGGTAGTCCAACACGTTATCTTGGTAGCTTGGATAGCGGAGTACCGGCTATCAGATAATATATTTATCTAGTGTTTGGAACGTATTTAATATTTATTTACCTGTTACTAAGTAGCTCAATAATTTAATAGTAGTGCAATTGCCATTTAGCTTTGCCTGTTTGGCTTGGTATTTATTGAGACCAGCTACTAGTGGTGTAGTCACTCTACCTATAGTGCACTTGTATTGTTATCGTTATTGTTAATACGTTTATTTCTATTTTTAGTCTTGGGAAAGATAAAAATGAATGCATTAGACCTTCTTTCGAAATAACATTATTTAGGGTATCTAATGGGCTGGTTTATTATTTATTCTTAATCATGTTTATTATGTTATCTCCAACGCTGTTTACCATCACATCAATTAACCCATAAATCTCTGTCTCCAGCTTTATGGTATCCAAGGGAAAGAAATCTGACTATTTATTATTTTACATTGTAATAGTATCGACAGGCTAACTACGCTTTCGGAAGTTTTTATCTTAAGGCCTATTGCATCTTTGCGTAACGGGGTTTTTTTTTACTTCTCGTTACGATCTGCTGGCTACCGAACTGCCTGAAACGATTTTCGGTTATCTTTAACAGATGCTAGTCTTTTCAAATTAGAGTTGTTTTGGCGCGTGTCTGCTAATTTTCATGTCACATTTCATTCGTTATCAACTGTTGGCAATCAAAATAATCACCTGAAAGAGTTAACCCCTTTCTAAACGATTTAGCAAGTAATTCTGGAGAGAGATTTGACTTTTGATTGAGTTGACGAAACGCGAATGTTTGGTTATCTTCAACAGGCTATTAGCCGGCGCCAAATTCTACTTCTTCAAATAACAAACTACCGTGTTTTAAGAGGAGTTTGATTATGTTTCTGGTTTGCCAACGCTTTTTATAACACAAACCAGATGTCGAAGTGGTGTTTGTTATTTCCCATATGGCATATACAAACAAATTAAAAGCAAACAGTGTAATCTACTAAACCATACCTGTTGCGTAATGTGTACTTTCGATTAGACTTCCTGATTTCATTAATTAGACCGAAACATTTGTGATTGTGGAATGTTTTCTTTGACAGATCTTGCAGATTTATCGACATCGGTGTCACAGTTTTGGTATTATTTATCTGACCTCGCTTCTATTGCTGAAATATAATTTAGAAAATATACTTACTCCCATGTTCATTTATACTCGAGAAGGCATTTTGTCTCAACATAATAACAGCCTTCTCTTTCCTTCGACCCTCTGTGACGTTTTCATCGGCTCTCAACTTTCTCATGGTTGGACTTTCTTATGTCCTGTGGATTTCCTTCCATTCCGAGTTTCCTTCAAAATTTTCATTCAATCATAGCTTTATCAATATGGCTTATACAAACTGGTCCTCAATTTTTTGCAGTTAAAGTCTAAATTGAAACCTTGTTGCATTCTTGTGGGATTCATACTAAATTCCGCTACATTTAACTGGAAGCTTGTTACTTATATGTTTCTTTTCAGTTAAGCACAACGTATGTGATGTCTTTCTATACACTTTCTTCTAGAAACTTCGCTCAAAGACCCTTCGTTATTATTACTCATAATCAATCCCTGATGTCCCTGTAATTGCACACCTGAGTCATCAGACAGCTCCTCGACAGTTCGTGTGTGGTTTGATCTGTTGATTGCCTGATCGTCTGTTCACCACGACCTGCGAACCTCTTATCATCTTATCACAGTCAGCTGATCACACCCCCAGGTAGCATCTGCTACTGCTGCTGCTGCTGCTGCTGCTTTCCCCAGCGATTATCTTGTAACACTTGTTTGTTTGTGTTTCTACCACTGTTGTAAACAACGCGCTTGTTTCCCTCCTGTTTGCTCGTTTCTCCCGCGCAATTCCAGCGATTATCACTGTCCGGGGGCGTGGTGAGGCTGTTTAATCATTCGCAATTTAACTTACATTCCAACTTAGAGTGATTTCGCAATCAGATGAAAGTCCGCTCCAGATTCCCCAAGGAAATTGGTTCAGTAAGTGAATGTGTGGGTGAATTATAACGATTACAACTTTACGATTTTACTGGTTAATGTTTAATTTTACTGGTAAAGGGTTTTGAGTGTTTACGTTGTTTGCTTGGATTGGTTTCTGTAGCTTAACTAACTGTTTATTTTGTTTACAGGTGTGTACTGGTACTCAACTGTCATGTTTATTATGCTGGTCTTGTAAGTAAATACAAACATTGAGGAAAAGTAATTTCGATACGTATAGATTATTTACTCTGTGCTGCTGTAAAATATATCCAGATTTACCATCTATGTGTGATTTCCAATAACACATCTCAGTAAACACTGGGATCTATAAATATTTTATTTAACATGACTAGGATATCATGTACGATAACGGTGTCAGTGTGTAACGAGCTATTTTCCCTAGGGGGGTATATTTTTGCTATTTGGCCGCGCACCGATTGTTGAGGTGAGCTAGCGGCGGCGGCGAAGCTAGCGAGCGCCCTTTGACCCGGCTTATCAGTGCCGATAAGCCTGGGATATCCTAGTTTCTCAGGACAGTCTAGGACAGGGACATTCTAGTGGTGGATCCCGGACAGTGAGGATAGCGTGGTGTGTCTAGTGAGACGTCCAGTGGTGTACGCGACAGTGGTGTCGGAGTATGTTGGTGGTGTGATCGCGCCGAGTGTTGGAGTAAGTTGGGTACAGACCCACTATTGGTGAGTGGACGACGTTCCTTACATTTTGGTTTAAGAGCTGATAGTTGTTACTAAAACATTCATCTCTGATTTTATTGCGAGAGTTAGAGTTGTAACCGTGCTGGTCAAAGCCTGACGGTAGTTAGGATTTATTAGTCAGGAATAATATTAATTTATATTCCTGACGGTTCTGGGCAGGTGCTAGAGCGCAAATAATATATTTAATTGGCTGTAGTAGATATTATTTTGCGTTGTACCTAGAGTTAGTTATATTACTAATAACTGTAAGGCCCGACAAACCTAGGCTGCACGATTTGGCGTGCGTAGTTGGAAGCACGCGGCCAGTAGGCTAGTAGCTAATATTATTAGCCTATTAACAGAAGCCCAGCTAAGTAACATAAAGTTGGTAGTAGCAGTAACAGTAGTAGGGTTGTTATTGTTTATTCATTTGATTATTTTAATTTAACCTGAACAGCTTGGTTGGTAGTCCAACACGTTATCTTGGTAGCTTGGATAGCGGAGTACCGGCTATCAGATAATATATTTATCTAGTGTTTGGAACGTATTTAATATTTATTTACCTGTTACTAAGTAGCTCAATAATTTAATAGTAGTGCAATTGCCATTTAGCTTTGCCTGTTTGGCTTGGTATTTATTGAGACCAGCTACTAGTGGTGTAGTCACTCTACCTATAGTGCACTTGTATTGTTATCTGGTATTATTATTGAGTGAACTGTTTGATTGTTAGCTTGGGCAATAGAATTGTGTATTGGATTATAGTGGCCTAGTAGACCCCGCCTGGTGATAACGCGCGTTGTGGTTTTTATTGGCAAGTCGTCGTGTAACTCACCGTGCTTTAGGCACTCTGGGCTTAACTATTGGATAGTTAGGACGAAGCCCGAGTTGCGTAGTCAGCAACGACCCCCTAGGAGAGTGGAGAATCGGCGTAGGCCTGGTAGTGATTATTGCACGTTTGTTTTGGTGACTTGTTTTTGACTTGTTCACAGTGCCCGCGTATGAGCCAGTCCTATACCGGTTAGACCCGGCTTTTGGCCTAGTGGTTTCCCTGACCTTGTCGCAGACCCTGGAACTTTACCCAGCCATAGTAGGCTGAGCTATCCCCGGCAAACGGTTGCGACCGACTGCACTTTTAATATTTAATATTTTTTTTCCAGTGCAGAAAATCTCGTCGCAAGTGATATAAAACATTACTCATAGTTAAACAAGATGAAGGTTCTTTGAACGACCTCCGAGTTAAATGTTATCTCACATGTTACATATACAAAAGTTCTCTTAGTGTGACTTATTAATGCCTACTATTGCCATCCGCAACCTTTTTTGATGAATTAGTTTAGTTGGACATCTTGACGGAAGGTATTGACTTCTAAATTATATGTTTCACAGTTTTTTCATCGCCAATATTAGAAAAGTACTTGCTGAGAACGATTAATTAGGAGTAGTGAATCTGTGAATGTAGTAAAATATCAGAGCTAATTTCAATCATTCTGTACGTCAAAACATCAAACAAACAGTGCCCCATTTTGCCATAGCACAAGATTGATTCCTTATTTCAGCACTATCTGTTGTTCATGGTTCTCTAGCATCACTGTTATTCTAGACCGTGTACTTGTTATCAATTTAAATCTTCATCCTCCACTACCCAGTATTCTATTCTACACAGTCTCTGTACATTATATGCACTATAGTGATATTACGGAATACCCTGCAGTCAACGGTAGCTTTACTATCTATCATCCATGTTCCAATCACCCAGTGGCTCTGTGACGGTGCCAACAGACCGTGAACACTACGCCAGCATTACTCCTAATTGTTACTCTATGTACACGTCGCCAGTATTGATAATATCTTACTCTATTCCCCGGCTCATCGGTTCGCCGGTTCGCGCCATTTACCCGGATTGCTCGTACGCGTTCTCATCTTCGAAAACTTAATCTACCTCGACGGCTGATGGTCGGTGGTTAGGTAGATCGTCATGGTTGCTTTCCACCGTTGGAAGAAATTGATTCCGTTGAAGTTTCCTTTGCTCTCGAATCGGTGTGATTAAACCGTGAGACCTCAGGTTCTAATCCAGACAATCACCAATGGATTTTCATTATTTGGCAATAACGTGACCCAAACGTTCTCTGTACATGAGGACTTCATCCACTTTCCACTGAAAATGATACGTCGATTTTGTCCTTATTATTTAGTGTAGTGTTTAACGTTATATTTGTATCACTTATGTACCTACAAATAACGTAGGCTACTGGGTCAATTGGTTTCTAACATCAAGATTTGATAATATTCCTCACAAAATTTACAAATGGTGGTTGTAAACACCAAAAACGTTTATTGTTACGTATGTTTTATTGTTAAAGTGGTAAGTGCATCTTTAACCCAGCACTGCCAGTGGAGTAGTTACCTACTCCACTGAACTGCTCGATTAGCATTCTAATCTTTAAATGACTCCAGCTCTTTACGCAATCGCACAGTGTTTCCGCAGGAAGAGATAGCGACGAACTGTGACTATCTACTTGTTGCTGATTCTACGTAACGGCATCTTGTAGACAATGCGAGGTGATTGTAGGGCAAATAAGCGCTATCTCGGTAACCTCTGATCAGGCGTTGAACTTGACACTATATTGATAAGACTACAATATATGGAGGTAAAATTATCGTTATTGCCTTTATGAAGCAATGGTTGTTGTTGCTAAACAAACTTGTGGTTTATTTATGCCAACAAAGAATATAATGATTGTGTTCTTCAAAATTGCCAATAACATGACCAACTACTATGATTTTAGGCTTCATTTAGCCTGTTTAAGGGTGTTTGTCAGACTTCTTTATGTTTAAGAATATTAGGTTTTACTTTTTTTACGATGCACTTTTAGACAATTAAATTACGAAAAAATTGGCTTTTCAATTCGAAACTCTATCCTTCTGTTCTATTGTGTCACGAGAAATTAAATTTCTATAGTAAAAAGCTTGGTTAAATTAACTTTGCTGTTGCTACTACTACTTGCTACTATTTGCATCGTCAACTCAGCTCATGCAGTGCCCTACATTTGGCGTTGACAAGGAAAATCGTGATATGGTATTCTCCAAATCAGATAGGTATCAATTCACCATATCACTTCAAAATTCACTTTTGCTCTGCTATAAATATGCATAATCCTGTCCAAGATTCTAAACAAGATTGGATCCCACGGAAGCTATTTCAAATCCTGACCCACTTCAGTGCCATGACAAGTCGCAGATGTTCCATTATCTGAGATCGCGTGTGGTGTGAGTGTGTAAGTGTGCAGATTGTTGTGGTGTATCTAACTGTATCTCATTCAGAGAGTGCAACATTTAGTTCACACCTCCACCTCTCCATTGTTGGTACCGTTAGTTCATATGTCATTTCCGTGGTGTGAGTGTGATCTCTCGGTCACTGGGTGTATCTCCGGTGCACGCCAACGAAAACGCATAACTAACTGCGACATACACTTCTTGTGAAGACAAATTCGAAAATCACTAATTTTTGCTGAACACACACTTTTTAGACAAATTCTAACAAATGATTGACTTATTGTGAGCTATAGCAACTGTTATGACCCCTCAACTTGGTCAGTAATGTAAAATAACTAATATAATGGTTGTTCGGTACTTATTAAAAGTCCCTAGATTGGTGCTACCCTAACCTTGCCCAACGTTATCTACGGCGAATCGTCCCCACTCCGACTACTGGAAACGCTACTCACTAGCATTGCCGACGGCGTCATGGGCAGACGTCCGTACCTACCTACATAATTTTACATAGACTCTCTCAATCTCATTAACTTTCAATTAACTTCATTTCTGTCAGTTTTAAGTTTTTTTTCCAATATACCAGTCATTTTTAACTTCACCAGTGCTAGTCATTTCCCTTGTTGTTGCCCCCGCACCCTTGGTCTACACCGCTGCTGTCTACACCGCTTCCATCCCCTGGACTACCCACTACCTTGGACGAGACGGACATCATCCACCTTCAAGACATCCGACAAGGTAACGGTAGCACCAGCATTAATTTTCTTGTTCAAACCGCCGTACGGCTTTCCGTTAAAGACCGTACAATGGTTTTAAATACCTTCAGTCACCAGTTCAAATTAGTCGGCTATTGCGACCTAGGTTTCGGCACGAAGTTGTACCATCATCAGGCGGGCCAGTTTTGAGTCTTCAGTCCAAAAGTTTTGATGACTCAAAACTGGCCCGCCTGATGATGGTACAACTTCGTGCCGAAACCTAGGTCGCAATAGCCGACTAATTTGAACTGGTGACTGAAGGTATTTAAAACCATTATATTAATTATTATAACCAGTTCAGGAGCAATCCTACATCTTATGATGTCGAAATTAATGTAAAATAAGTAGAAAATATAGTTATAGACCCTAGCGCATTCTGTGACTGGCTAACATAAGTACAGTATGATCCTTTTTAGTATAAAATGCGACAGCTGTTCTATATAGTTTTGCGTATGGAACAGATTTTCAAAATACTTCCGCTGAAGACAACACTAATACGTGGACAGTAGACATTTGACCAGGGAAGAGTATAAAGTAGAGACTCTATGAGGACTCTCCCCCGTGGGTGTGGGTGTGGGTGGACGCCGGTTCCGTGTGAGAACTTTGTAGCATATCAACAGTCATAATGAGGGTTTAATACACGGTTAGGTCTGGCTATCTGCCAATTATGTCTACATATACGGGCATGGACTATCCCAACTGTGGGAAAAAACTAGCCTCGAACATTTTCGTGCATTGTTGATGTAAAATATTTCGAGTAGTAGATTTCAAAAATTTAAGGTATAGGAGGTAATATTTTTTAATATTTTCGTAGTTGGTTTGTTTTGTAATCAAATTTGTGACTGCGTAATTTTCGGTTTTCCATAACGGTCACCAACCGAGTTTCTCGAAAAAGCTCTCGTACAAGATTGCCCCACCATCTTAACCATCGGATGGCTCGGTTTCCACAAAAACGACTATATAAAACCACCATACAATACCTGTACCTTTGTCACGTTCTGTTTAACCATGAAAGATTGACTAAAAGAATAAAATACAATACTGCTTCAGTGATAAAAACCAATGGTTACCGTGATTTTAGATGGGCTTTTCTTTCGAACTAGTTCCCTCATGAATCCCCTCCCCTCCCTATTCGTTACTCCCCATTCATCGTGACATGTGTTTGTCCCGGTATCGCTCCCCCTTTACCTGTCATTTCTGAGCGCAACCCTGTATAATTTTACAGAGTTTTGTCGTGATTGTAATTCGTAATGTTTATAAACGTCTTATAATTTTTTCGTTTGATTAAGATTTACCTGTTTGTGTGTTTTAGTGTTGTTACATTAACTTCTCCCACGTAGGTTTTGACGTATTTCCTTTGTTGAAGTTTGACAAACTACAAGACCCCCAGGTGAGGCGCCCACGATACAAATCTTAGTAGTCTACCTCATGTAGAGTTATGCAATGTCTACTTAACATTTGTCTGTAGTGTCAAGGGAGCTTTGACGATTGTCCTTCAGAGATATTTCTTTCTCTTTTTTAATATGTAATAAGAATCCCTTTTTTGTCCTAGGAAGCTAGGCTTTAGCCCGAGAATGTATCACATTACTTTGGGCTACACAGGGGTTTCGGATCTTAGATTTAATTCAATGGCGAATTTGCGGGATTTGAACCCGGGGCCTCAGCGGCCAAATTCCCGCGTTTTACCATTAGACCAACTCGTTCATCACCACCCCCTCGACCTTTTGCTAGCCAAAATCATTAGTAAATAGCCCAATGACAAACGTAATCAGGGTCTGAAATCGGCCTGTCTACGAATCAAACCAACGACCTTCAGATTTGATTGCAAGCATTATACAAATTTTAAATCGTCGAAATTGTAACAGCATTCTTCCGCAGGCGGAGACTAAATTATAGCCTATATATATATGGTAGAAGTAGACCAAATCAAATCTAACACTGACCATTGACCAGTAGCCACTCGCCCACTGTGTGCGTCTGCGTAGGTCGAGTAGAAGTGGGAGTATCTCTCATTTACATGTTGATCACTACTTACACAATCGGCTGCATCTTCTACATCTACAAACATTACTCTTGGGAAAAGACGGTCTGTAATAAATTGGTTCTTCTTTCTCCTAAACAGGTTGTAACGTTTAGATTAGATTCGTTCTTTTAGGCACCTAATGAGTTTATGGTTCTGTTGTACAACGGGTGTCCAGCTGTTAGATAAAGGGAATTAGTTTAGGATGCCATTGATCGATTTGTCGCTGTATTTGTGGTTTGGAATCATATTTTTTTCTATGTGAAAACTATCGAATCCAACGTGAGGATTAGGGTGTTCCAGTGTCTAGCTGAAGAACGTTTCTTATTTTCAAAATTGCCTTCCTAGTTCATTGATGTAAAGTCTTTTCATTCCCTCTGATGACTTCGCTCTCAAGCCGCCTTCCAAAAGTTGTTGAACTGGTACCTCAATTTGGGAATTAACTGCTTCACACACAAAGCCCCGCATATAGGGGAGTGTGGCGGCTGGTATGCAACGTGTTATGTGTCAAGCTGAACAATCTTTTTCATTTACCGTTTAAATGAGCTTCAATATTCATTGTGAGTATTTCGAACATCTTAAACTTGGTAAAGTCCATGATTCCCTCGGACGATTTAGCTCCCTCCGGAAGTTCTGAGCAGGAACCTCGCGTGTCAGGCGACCCAGAGCGCAGGAAGTTCTGGTTCGATTGGAAGTTCTCACAAATTACACACTAACAAAGCAGGCTGTGTGGTTACGCCGGATCGTAACGTGGAAATGAGCAATGATCAAACGAGAGTTCCTCCACTGGACTTCCGATGTGGCTAATGGATTGATGGGAAAGGAAAGCAGAATCGATACTGGGATAGACAGCTGATATTGGCTGACATTTGGCATCTGGTATTGGCACATCTGATAGAAGTATCCGGTAGCCGAGACTACCTGTGGAGATTTTGATGAATCTACGGAGATTCTAGAGTCAGTTGTGGAGATGGTATCCAGTGATTGTGACTGTAGTTGTGGGGATTCAATAGTTTCTTTAGGAGTTGTTTGTGATTATAATTGCTTTGTTCGTAGTTATTTGCTGAAGACTTCCCCAGGCATTTTCATCTTTTACGCATGTTATTGTGCGGTAAAAGAGTTCCACTTTTATATTAAAAATAGAAACGAAACAAGATTTGTGACTTTTATGTATGATATGAAGACAAAAGACACATCTGAGCATTTGATTTTCGAAGATTCTTTTTCAGAACTTCATTCTTGAATGATTTAAACATTTCCCTTTCCGTACAGTTTTCGATCATGCCGTAAAATCAACTCCTGTACTTATTATTATAAACATTATGTTTAATGATTGAAATTTACCAACGTATCTATCCGGAGTTACGCTCCAGAAAAGTATAACTCTAAATAGAACACATTTACTGCACAGCGTTGCTCATTCATAACGCGTAACGACAAATGGTCACGCACGGACAGTATTCAACATCACGAAGACTAAACAAAGACCGACAAAAACTGTGGCTCAACCGACTGACCAGATCCGCACGCAACTTCAGTTTAGTGGTCTGTGACTAGCGATGATGATGGTTTGAGTTGTCACCCTGTCGGTGCCGGTGAGGCAACTCGGCGAGAGTGTACTGGGGGTATGATCCCAGAAGTTCTACCCTGGGGAACCACATAATGTGGCAGGTTCTCCTGCCCATGTGGAAGGTAAATCAGGCGTTAAGAAGCCTTCAAACTTTTTAAGGCAATTATCTCAACCGTTGTTGATGTTCTAATCCAGATAGATGGAATGTAGACATTGTCTGTGAATGGATTTGGTGTCATTTGAAGAAAATAGCCGATATATCTCTTCATTGGCTAACTATTCAAAATCTGCAGTTTCTCGAGGAGGTCCCCGATTTCTAAATGTTTTCTCAGGTATGTTAACAACAGCTTCAGGCCATTGACTGGCGTTACACGCGCGTGTGATTAGCTAAACCGCGCGTTCCGCAGTAATGGATTGATGTGCGCCGGTCCCCAACACTGAGAGATTGAGGCTTGTCGGGGCTGAATGGTCAGCGATGTTACATTCCGAAAGTGTGAACGGACTTTTGCTACATTGTTCAAAGGCTGATGAAGTTCTAAAGAAACTGTGGGCCTACATACACCCGTCGGGACGGTAACATGTTGTTGGAGTAAGGTTGAGTTAAATTGTAGTATGCCCTGAAGATGGATTGATGCAACGCATCCAAAACTTCGGCCACAGTGTTTGCCAACTCATCGATGCAAGATTTGCCAGTCTCCCGCAAGATTTGACAGCCTTTCACCGTGGAAGCCTTGCCATACCCTGTAAGATGGAACCTGTCTTAAACCTTCGTCTACCTGGGGACAGCCAATAGTTTCACAGTCAAGTCTCTGGTAGACGGAGGGTCAAGACACATGTTCCATCCTACAGACTATAGAATGTAGACATGTCGATTTGATTTATAATTTTCGTCGTGCAATGCTTAACCCTCTCAGTAATTAACCATTACTATGTAAAAATCTAATGTAAATATTTATTTTGTGTAGAAACCGTATGGACTTTAAAACAAAATCTAATTTATCAAACGCTAACATAAACAGTGAATCTATTTGTTTAACCCTTTTCAAACAAATAATAGTCATTAAAATAGAACGAGGTAAACAACTGTTTTATCAAGTAACCTTTTATAACCTTTAAAACCTAAACTAAAATCAAATTCATCTTAAACAATGGCTACCGTTTCTCTGAGAAAACGGAACCTTCCTATCGAACCGCTTCAACTTTGCATTCGTCATTCACTCAAGTCTAGAGGAGCGTGTTCGGCGTTTTTGCCTGGTGACTAGACACTGAAGAGTCGAGAGGCTTTTTGCACAACCGTTTAATATATGAGCACTCGTCCCGTCAGTGAAAGCTCGTCACGTTGGCCATACTCGGTACATACTCGGTCATACTCGGTACGTCCTCGGCCTCAGTTTGGTCTGTACAAGTACAGGCCTTGTCTCCAGCTATCTGAGGCGAATTTTAATGTGTAATTACTTCTGGCCGTGATTGCTGATTGACTTGTATCGATAAAGTTCATTTGGTCTAATTGAAGTGGGATTGCTAGTTTTAGTGAAGTATTCAGGCTGGGGTCAATCTAGCCACTGATTGGGAATTAGCTACGGTCGTGACGTTATGGGCCATAAAGTCACGACCGTAGCTAGTATAATGTTTTTTTTTTATGTTTTTAAAAATTCCACGTGTTAGTTTGGTATATAGAGAATTTATCGTTGTTTTAACAGTTGCGGATATTTTTATGATTTGTTTCACTGTTTTTGGACGTGAAGACTTGTTAAATCGTTTACTGTGAATGTTGAACTGTACATAGTTGAAGCACTCATACTTAACCTGATGTTTTCAGTTCATACTTTACGAATAACACTGAAATTGCAATGGCTGATAGAGTTGAATTTATCATTTTACATCAGTACTCGTTAGGTTACACAGTACTCGTTTCCTAAATCAAAAAAGTTGTTTGAATTTCAACCGTCACATTTAAAAACCGAGTGACGTAAACCAGACAAATGTGGAGGCGAGTGTTCCCATGGTGACGTCATACGACAGCCCGACATTTAATTTATCCGTAAACAGCCGCCAGATGTCCAATTAAAGCGAGCTAGCGCCTCAGAGTTGCCGGATGCTGCGTCGTCCTACACCGCTGAGCGCTGCAGAGGGCCCACACTGTCTGATCTCTGGTCACGTGGGCGATCAGGTGATCTGCTGAAGACGCGGCGCAGCTTACAAACGGTGCATTCGGTTTTACATTGAAATGTTGTCTAGAGGGGTTTTTTTGTGTCCTCAGGTGAATTTCTCGCTCTAACCTCCTTATATTTTCTTCAGCTTGTTTCTACTACTGGACTATGCCTGGTGGTTTAGCGTAACCATTGCTGTCTTTGGGGGATTCATTTTTAGAAGTTGAGTAGTAAGTTAAGTAGCAGGGGGTTGCTGGGACAAGGGATGCTAAAATCTGACGATTGCCTTGTGACATACTTCTTCAACATTACTGTATGCATCCATTGAAAAATATAGAGGTAACGGAGTTACAGTCTTACATATTACTACATTTATTTTACTACAAGTGACTTGGAACTCTCATTACACTAAAGATTCTTTCTCAAATTACGTATATCACTTAATCATTAACATACCATGAACTTTCACAGGGTAACCCTCTGCTTATACCACCGTCTATAAACACTGATGAGTCTTATTCTTCATAGAAAGCAATGATCGTTAAATAAAGTAATTATACACAATTCGAGCGACAATTGAAACGTAATTGTTGACAAGTGGTTAATACTATAGCTCGGGATAGAGTTTTGAGGCCCTCATTGTTAAAGTGAGAGTCTGTAAATGCGAGTAATTGCATGTGAAATTTACTAACGCTGACTTGTAATTAATATAATTGCCGTGATACTTCTAACCATTAAATATCATTCGTTCCCACATTTACTTCTTTGTGGATGGAAAACTACTAATGATTGAATGAACTGTAAAATAGTTCTACTTCAATTTGTCATAGTAGTTAAATGTGGATTAGGTCATTTCGCGTTCTGATTTGGATTATGTAATTTGTTTCTACAGGTAAGAAGGAACAAAGAAAATTTACAAAGATTAGTTTATGCTTGAATAATCGTATCTCTAATTGAAATTGAATTACAGATTCAGTTTCAGGCGTCACACTCTTATATATAAGTAAGTCTACTGACAACTAGTAGTGAATATGTTAACCCGTAATTATATGTATCGACTGTTATGTTGAAGTAATTATTGAAAGTAATGTATGTTTCCAATAATTATTTTCAACACACGTAAATCAACAATTTGTCATATTGCGCTGTCCTTTGTGTTGACACAAGTCATTTGCCGTATCTACGCACGGGATCTACTAACGATTGTGTGTGTGCATTTACCCACTCGCACACGCAACTAACAATGCTGCAATTGTCGTAATTGCGTGCCATTCTGTGACAGGAAGAATTACAAATTACTCTAATTACAGTCTGTTTTAATTTTGGGTAGTTTGTGTGTAGTTTTTTGATTACTGTAATCAAACGAGTTACGTAAAAGAGGATTACGTGCAATTGAAGATTAGTTTTATTGTTTGAAACTAAGTGAATTAACGTTGAGGGTGGGTTTAAGTTTTAAGGTCAAGATTACTGAAAACTTAAATAGTAAATTAGGCAATAGATAATTATTGTTCCACACGCATTTCAAAGATTAACTGTATCAGATAAATCACAAACCCCACAAAATAATAATAACTACAGAATAGCATCACGTTGACACATTTTTGGTTAAACTCTATTATGTACGGCTGAGTTATTATAGTCGTAAGATTTTTCCAACTAAATTTAAACATAATAGTTAATGTTGTAGCAAATTTTACAAAATATTAAATTGTGTGTAGGCCTGTGTAAAATATGGGTCATGTACGATACAATTTTATAAACCAAAGTGAATATATACAAAAAATCTCTCAAACATGGTCTTTTCCTGAGAAATACCTAAAATTTATAAGAAAAGATATACAATAATGTGATGAATCTATTTCCCATGACCTTTATTGTGGCATGTTGCATTAATTTGTCCTTATTGAAATAATCGGCGAGAATTTTATTAATGACGTTTGATTTTTAAACTCTCATTTCCAAAACTCTAGGCATATGAATTTCATTTTAGAAAACGTCCTCAAAGTCCTTCCTCGGTTCTGTAGTTGTGTGTACTTATCGGCTTACAGCAGTTGTTGTTATCAAAACTATATACTATTTACATACGCAAGACATTCAGCTTCGTAATGGTGTAATTGTGACAATTAATGGTACGGAACAAATAGCTCATCAGTTTTGAACCGTTGGAGCAGATGTACGCGTTGAGCCGTATCTGTATCATTGAACTGCAGCAGTGCACGTTCACACGCACGCACACACGCACACTAATGCACTAATGCGAGGCTTGCATGTCATTGAACACCTGGTAATGAACTGATCATAAACACCGGGTGTTGTGTGGTCTGGTTTGCACTCACAGGTTATCTGTCATTCAATGCTACTCAACTGTCCACCGCAGAAAGTAACTAAAATACTTCTAACACATGAAATATATAACACTTACTGTTGACTGCTTGACTCACAAGACGACAAATGGATACAAGATTAATAATGAGGTGTATTTCCGACAATAGATACAATGAAAAAATAGTATGTAGAGAAATATAACTGGATACTTTATCCACAGCGTAACCAGTTTTTTTTATAGTTACAAGCTAACATAGCATTGTATTTTTAGTCTAGCATTTTGTATAAAACATAGTATTTTGCCATCACCAAGCCCAGTAGGCTTGATATGTATTTCAAGTGCTATCAAAGGCATTTTTATTTACTTTCTCTAAATTAATTAACTCGTGCAATGTTGTTCAAGAAGATATTTAATTGCCAATCGTATTTATTACGTAAAGGCTAAACTCAAACGGGAAAAGGGTTAGTTCCAAACTTCACATATTTGCATTAATTTACTTGGATGCTTGCTTGCTATTTATGTATTTTGGTCTATTGATATTATTGAGTTTTATAATTTAAAAACATATCCCCTCAAAATTAACTTGTCCTGCAATGATATATTTTTGATGATTTCACCATCATAAAATTCGTCTATTACCCTCTCTTGGTTATAATAAGTGATAGGAACATTTGATTTACATTTAGTATTTATTCGAGAAAATAAGATGCGTATTCGTTCTGATTATTTAAGAGTTAGCCATGTATAATGTCAAACTTCAGTACAAATTTTAAACATCGAGATGGACACAGCTATACTATCCTTATTTATAGTTTGTTAGTGTTGCTTTGTGGTTGTTTGGTTGGTAAATCTTTCTCATGATACTGTAAACAATAATGAATCACAATCATGATTCATGTGTTACATCGCGGCTATTTTTAGGTGGAACGAACAAATTAAAACTACAGTAGTAGTTGTGTTTATTCAGTGTAGTAATTTTTATGGTGGTACTAGCTGGCCCGACAGACGTCGTCCTGTCCTATTGTGGTTTTATGTCACATGCTCGTTCATTTTCAAGATGAGCTCGTTCGCATGGCTCAATCACGTCCTGGTTGAAGTTCGTTCGCTACGCTCACACACCTTTTGGTTGCAAATTAGCTGTTCTCATAAATTAAAAAAATATATAGTGCTGCACCCTGTTGGTAAACCTATTAACTTTTTAATGCTATTGAACATCACAGAATCAAATTGTTTAGCTGCACCAGCTGTTAAGATTCTTTAATTCCATTTAAATATGAGTACTCATAAGGTTAACATGGGAAACTCCAGAGCCACTGGGGCGGAGCCCTATTGACGGATCTGCACCAAACTTCACACAAACCATCCTTGAATAATGCTTAATAATGCCTAAAAGTTTCATTACAATCTGTCAAGCGGTTTTGGAGTCCATAAAGGACAAACATACAAAATATACAAACATACATTGGATTTTAGCGAATTTCCCTATAGGGAAGTAGCTATTACCGTAGGTGGCATGGTAAGACCTAGGCCCGGGACCGATTTACTTTTTCATTTTGATGTCCCCAGAGGCCAAAAACACTATTCGTTCAAATTTTTATATAAGTATATATATATATGTGTGTGTGTCCGTGAACGCGATAACTTGAGTAATTTTTGTCCGATTTTGATGAAATTTGGTTAAAAGGTGTAAGGCGGGATAAACTTGAATGAGTTCGCGAACCAGCATGATCGGACCATGGGAACGGGGTCTTACGGGGGGTTTTATGGGGTAAAAATTGGTTTTTCTCATTTTTGACCCTCAAAACGCAAAATTTCCCAATTTATTTCTAGACCTTTTTAAAGAGCTTAAAAAACAAATAATTTTGTATATCAAAGTGTTTTTGTACGGTTTTTGGTAACGGAGAAAATTTAAAAAATTAAAAATTGAAAATTCCTATGTTATTCTTATGGAGAATATTGTAAAATGTTATAATTTGCTTGTTTATGGATATATTTTGATCAAACTTGGCAATTTTATTTATTTTATACTAAGCTATTAATATTTTACTAAAAACACATTTTATAAACCCCCTAGCAGCAAACCTTGGTACTTGTTAAACCTAACGTAATTTAAATAGATTTAATTGAAATTATTTCAGACAAATGGAAATTCGCTTAGTCGGCAGGTTTGCTGCGGCGGGGGTATTATATATATAGAAGACTAGCTGTAACCCGCGGGCTTTGCCCCGTTTAACTTCTTAATTTTCAAGATTATCTCGTTCGCATGGCTCAATCACGTCCTGGTTGAAGTTTGTTCGCTACGCTCACTCACCTTTAGGTTGGAGCTCGTTCGCTACGCTCACTCACCTTTAGGTTGGAGCTCGTTCGCTGCGCTCACTTGCCTTCAGGTTAGCTCGTTCGCTACGCTAACTCGCCTCCAGGTTGAAGTTCGTTCGCTACGCTCACTCACCTTTTGGTTGCAAATTAGCTGTTGTCATAAATGTAAAAGAAATAATAGTGCTGCACCCTGTTGGTAATCCTTGTAACTTTAATGCTATTGAACATCATAGAACAGAACCAACTTGTTTAATTGAAACAGCTGTTAAGATTCAATAATTCCATTTCTCATAAGGTTAACATGGGAAACTCCAGAGCCACTGGGGCGGAGCCCGAAAGGATTTTTGAAATAAGAATATGCCTATATGTTAATCGGGAATGTGAGCTATCATCATGCCAAATTTCAGCCCAATCCGACCAGTATTTTTCGAGTTTACTTTTCCCATACACACATACACACATACAGCAACCACCTCTTTTTTATAATAGTACTAGCTGACCCGGCGAACTTCGTATCGCCTAAGTTATAGGTTTCCCCTAAGACAGACCGATGGAAAGAAAGTACCGTTACGTTTAATTTTCAAGATGATCTCGTTCGCATCGCTCAATCACGTCCTGGTTGAAGTTCGTTCGCTACGCTCACTCACCTTTGCGTTGGAGCTCGTTCGCTACGCTCACTCACCTTTAGGTTGGAGCTCGTTCGCTGCGCTCACTTGCCTTCAGGTTAGCTCGTTCGCTACGCTAACTCGCCTCCAGGTTGAAGTTCGTTCGCTACGCTCACTCACCTTTTGGTTGCAAATTAGCTGTTGTCATAAATGTAAAAGAAATAATAGTGCTGCACCCTGTTGGTAATCCTTGTAACTTTAATGCTATTGAACATCATAGAACAGAACCAACTTGTTTAATTGAAACAGCTGTTAAGATTCATTAATTCCATTTCTCATAAGGTTAACATGGGAAACTCCAGAGCCACTGGGGCGGAGCCCTTTTAAGAATTTCGAAACGGGAAATAGTTTACGTCCGATTCGCATACCTACAGAATTTACACACCAAATTTCATAACGATCGGTGAAGTCGTTCCGGAGGAGTTTGCAGACAAACACTGTGACACGAGAATTTTATATATTAGATAGATAGATAGATAGATAGATAGATAGATGACTGCATTCAGAGATTCTTTCAGAACATTGGCTCAATACCTTCATTTACTGTAAAAGCTTTTGAAATTTAAATTGCGTTTTGCGTGAATATTACGCGCCGGATCGGTGCTATCTTCAGGCTGTTCTTGGTGATCCTTTTGGAATATTATCTTTAAAACATAATTAAGCAGGTGGTCATTATGTCGTGTATCAATCTGTGTAAATCCATCCCGAATCCTTACATAAGCGTTATCTGCTTATTGACTCCTCTATGATTGTTTCCTGCTCCGGCATTGATTACACAGAACAGTTTGTTAAACGGAGCGTTGCGATCCGACTACTTGGGTAGTATTTATGTTCACGATCTCCGAAAATTGATTTGTGGCTATTGTCTTCATAATGGTCGCGGGTCGTCACGGGTAGTGGCCGCGACTATCTGTACCGATTGCGTCATGGTAAATTGTTATATTGAAGAGGTATTTTGTAACAGTTAACTGTTGTTTTAGACAAAAAGGATCTATTAGAGATTTATAGGTTATACATCTGGTGCACTACCAATGAATAGTGCAAATATAATCAATAAGTCTACATTTCTTTTACTCGTAGCTTCAGTAAATGTGTGCTGTATTTCTTTCAAGATTTCCTGAACCCAATGGCTATGGAATCATATGACAGCATCTGTCATAATCAAGGTTTAGTAGAATATCCGCTAATTTCGCCTTCCCAACATCCTCTCATTCTGATTGATAACCCCTTCAGCTCTATCAGTGGTATCGCTGTCGGAAGGAGTCTGTCTTGTTAATCTCATGATGCAGGACCAGGACCACTCTCACTATCTCATCATCCCACTCTCCCACTCGCCATGAGATCATCCCTGTCTCTGTCTCATTTCACGATGATTTCACTGCATAATTAATCCACTCCTCCAGGACTACTTTCCCAACTGATTTACAGAACGATGACATCAAGTTTACCTCAGGATCTCGGCTAATTGGATTGATTAATTGGGTCGTTCAAGCGATTCATGCTGGTTATGGTGCTGGTGAGTGGTTTTATTAATTTATATTCCGGTCATGTTGATATTGCGGTTAAGGCGATTTTCTAAATGGCTATTGCTGTGGGAAATAGCGTTTAAATGTGTGTGTGTACGTTTTAAAGGTAGGCATTCGAATAGGATAGAAAACTAATACAATTTAAGTATAGCTTAGAATTTTAATGCAAAACTACTGTTTGTCTCCACCTTAGTGAACATTGGCAAAATTGTTAAATATATTTTATGTCAAGGATGTTGCAAACAGGTTTGCAAGCAAATGTACGATATATTATTAACTAAAATGAGGTAGTTGATAAGGTTTGGTATTTTAAAACCGTGGAGATGAAGCATATTATTTTATTTTTCAGTGGACCATCAAAATTGCAGAAATGTATGCCTACAGTAGTGTACACACAGTCACAATACAAAAATCTTTCTTTGACCATAAATAATTTTACCCTCCCTTTTTATCACAGAATGATGAGAACATAATGTTCTGTGGTTGGTATGAACTTGAATTTTCTCAGCGCACTTGAATTTTTCAATCGACAAAATCTTCAAAGTAGAAGAAACAAAAAGGTCAAATGAAACACGTTGCTCAATACTATTGCTACTTGAAAGCTCACTTGAAAGCTCACTTGAATAATGGCTGACTAGCATGAATGAAACGTAATTCCCTCCTCCAAGTGACCACGTAACGGTAAAAGACGTCTCGAGGAAATCAAAACCTCTCCTTGAACAGCTGGTCCTCTTATCCAGTGACAATGTTTGTCTACAAACCGAATTGATTGACACCTCTGTGTGCGATACAAAGGCGCCATTCATTGACAGCGTATTGTATACCTCCGACCAATGCAAACTCTCGAATAACCTCTGTTATGTGACCCCCTCCGACATATGTTGAGAGCTGTTGTAATTGGTACAATTAAAACCACTAGTTATGGTTCCAGCTGCTACTTGATCGCTAACACTGTTTGGGAACTTGTGTGTGTTGAGTGGAACTGTTTGGGGTGATTGTAATGGGGCCGTTATTTGAAAACACTGCATTTTGATGTCTTCATAAAATGGTAGAATGGAAACTGTAGAAAATGGTCTTATGTCCCTCAAAGAATGAATATGTATCAAGGATGAACGCTAATCGTATTCAGAAAATATATAAATTTAGCGGAGAGCTTTCAACCGTTGACTGACATCACAGATAGATATTGACATCAAATCATGGGGATGAGAAGTGCATAGTGGTAATATGTCCAGTGTAATGATTGATGTCTGCAATCTGACTTGTATATCTGACGGATATGCACGTTATACTGGGTCGTGACTGTTACTTCCTCGACCCTTCATGCGCATATCCTGTAATGATCCCGGTGATAAGGTGTGTTGTATTCACATGCAGTGATTGTGGTAAAAACTTCGATCTGTTACTTCTAGGTGGGCAACGGTACACCAGTTGCTTTCAAAATCTGTATCATTCTTTGCAAAAGAACCTTACGTGATTAAATTTGGTTAACGACTTTGAACGTTTCTTTCAAAATTGAGAAGTTATTCTCTTGAAACACGTTTAAAGGTTGACCGAAGTTTTTGTGGAGCTACTGTGCTCTGAAATGAAAAATCAAAAGTCAAAATCTTATAGGGCCTGGGTGTAATCGTTTTTTTTTTTTTACTTGTGAGAAGATGGAATATTAGTATTGCCATGTCCACAGAATAAAGATGGGGCATTTCTTTAACATATTTTCGCATCCCTTTACTTGATATCAAAACGTCAATATCAACGGCCTAAAATTGGGAGGATCGTAGATATTTTAAATCATTTACTCTTCAAAAATTTTTAAGGTTTTTACCAGTATCCAACGCTAAAATTACTGCTATAAATCTAGTGCTATTCGTGTAGTTATGGAGCCTTGGATACCTTATTATTAATTTTCTCATAAGCTACAACCTACGATAGCAATATTTCGAAGTTGTAATAATTTTAAAGGCCGTTTTCCCAAAGATTCCCTGGTTATGAATTGTCATCAAAGGTTGGCCACAGAGTGAGATGTTGTAGATGGATTATCGTGGTAAATAATACTTAGCTTTTAGTTGAGGTATAATCCGCTTTGGCTGAGCTGCTTGAACCCAAAGCTTGACCTCGGCTTCAACTGGCTTCTTTTGTTTTATAATCACCTCCAACGCCTTCCGACCTTCTATTTAATTAGTTTGCATCTAACTTGATGATTTATCGGCACTAAATTCTACTTTCAAAATTGGACAAACAAAACGCCATTTTCAACGAGGAAATTAGGCTTCAGAAGCACCTTTTGACCTCATTCTACAAACGGTGGTTACCGAAATTGCTGTTCGACCCATAATGGAGGATGAGGCTGCAATTTAAATTTCACGATATGCGTACAAGTCACTAACCCTGATGATTAAAACACCATCAATTTCGGCGTTGACCGTTACACGGTGGATTACCCGGGAATTGTGCTAGGCTGGAAGTCGGACGTGGAATTACATACAATCACGACTATTAGTCAGATGCGATCTTGTGCGAACAATAGATAGTGGGTTGGTAGGGATCGGTGTACTCTGATGTTCCTAGGCCCACTGTCTTCAGTAACTGGTGGAAACTGCAGGTCAAAATTTCCACATACCTTAAGGAGACCCATATTTATGATCAATGGAAAAATGTTTTACAAACAAATTTTTATATTTTATAATGTTTTACAGGCAGAGGTTCCAAACTAGACTGGCAAATTTTTGTGTGAAAATTAAATTGCTTTTCAAACATTGTCAAATTGCGCAGATTCCACATTTACATTTTCAAAAGAGGTGTTTAGCTTTCGGATTACTGATCATGTTTAAAATGGTTTACGATACCCGCAAATAGAAGTAGTTTGCCACTAGGAGGATTGACATTTTTCTCCTACGTTTACCACTTCAGCAACCAAGGATTACTAGCCTATATGAAGCTAATTATAAAATGAAAAGAGGATATCTTGACGTTTCGACTAACCAATAATGATAGGTTACTAATTTTAACATTCACGGATCATACCAAAAGGTGTGTTTTTTTTCAACAATTTTACTATTATTTCCTCAAGTTTAGATAGAAAGGATATCTTCGGGATCTATAGATTGTGGAAACGACTGGTACATTCCCTGACCTAACCACAAGACAAAGTGTTTTGTAGATGTATTTTCGCACTGGAAACCGCACAAACCCACTTTGTGTCCCAGTGGCCGAACTGACCGAGAGAAAGGTTGCGGAATTGCGCGATTTCCGCAACGCTCAGTTACAACATTTCATACGGTGCTGTTATGACGGATTATAGTGGTTTGGACGGCGAATTTCTCTGTAATTCTGCCAATCCGCGGGGAGTATGGAGCTGGTGATCGAACTAGGATTGCTTTCCTGTATGAGTCGTTCATACGTCAAGATTGTAAAGTTTTATTGCCATAGATTTTAGACATGAGAAGTGGCAAATCAGTTCAAAAGGAGTAAATTACTCGTTTTGTTTCGCATACAACGGTCATGGGAATTATTGCTGGTAGGATTTATTCAACGTTGCTCATAGATCAGTGTTAACAAGGTTTAGTAATTGCAGTAAACAATAAACTTGCAATTTGCTTTAATTCTTCATTTACATGTGTGACATCATTGTATTCATATCAAACTGTTACCAATATCGAATTCATCAAACAATTGATACCGTATTTACTAAACTTAATTATATGAGAACAATAGGCATTGTACTCTGGATGGTATACTATACTGTACGTTTTGTCTGTTGGCGGAGTGAGTTTACAAACTGTTATTGTGTATTAGTCATACAGTATCGACCACGCCAGCAAAGGTTGGTATGAAGTCAGCGATGGTTCAATCCTTGCATCATTCAAGGACGTTGCTGCATTCACTGGCTTTTATTGCCGTAGCAGCTTTCGTTGTTCCATTTTGCCCAAGTTTATTGAAATAATACGGGTTAGGTTTTCATTTAATTTTGTGGGGATTTAGCCCTAATGGTCATATGCATTTTTGTAAAAATGTTTTATATTCCATCTCGGGCCACACGTTTAGTTCTATGGAGTTACAATCCATATAATTATCACTCCTTCACTCCTCTACAACAACTCATTAGGAGTCTGACACTTGTTGAACAGTAATAATTATTCGCTTCCTTAACTGGAATCATTTATCACATTGACGAACTGCGATGATTTCGTTCTTACGACGCGATCACTTCCTCCGCTCGGTAAGATCAATGCCCGATCACCGTGAAAGGTCAAACATTTGGCAATGTCCAGACATGTGGTAGAGTGTCGGTGACTCAGAATGCTACTCTGTAGCTGGAGAGGTGCCAGAGGTCCTCTGTGTCACGTGCCCACTGTCCAGGTGTTACTGGCCAGCTGATCCTACAACCTCGTGAAAGCTTGCATTGTTGATCAGCTGATTGTACAGAAGCTCTTGAGGTCCACAGTTTGATTGTGAAATTTATTGTCGATCTGTGTTGGTAGTTATGTACTAGTTTACACACTTGTGGCGGATCGGAAGCACTGTTACGTTGCCTCAAAACGAGACTAGGAAGAGTTAGATTATCCAAACCCTTTTATTGACGAGCACTGTCTTCGCTTGTGTTATAATTAATCAATCAACGCCCAGCTGATATTTGACCGCGGCTAGTGGCCAATGTTTTTGCAGCTAGCCATATGTTGAGTGAAGAGCGCTACAGCGCGGAGTGCGGCTGACTGACGGATATGGAGGGAATCAACAGCTAACAGATGATGGTAATGAGTAGAGAACCGTAGGGGGCGATCTGACCCCGGGGTCAACTGACACGTGCCTTGGCCTGTCATGCTGTCATACAGTCATGCTGCCATGCTGTCATGCTGTCACAGTGGCTTACTAACTTTGGGAGAAAGCTGTTTACCGTGCATTGTCACGATGTATACGCCACACCATGACACACAACGCGCAAGTGTGTTTAGGGCGGTGTTAAATTGTATTGTAGATGGTAGATTTCTAGCGGTGTACGTCAAAATTAGCTGACACTTAAGTACTTTCTTTTCTTGACATGTTAAACTGCTACACTTTGAAAAATAGATTTTGAGAACACGTCGAAACAATTAATATTAAGTCGAGTGATCTTTGCAAATTTAGTTTCTGCTGGTGTCAGACAGGATAAACAATTTGCATCTCCGTACTTCGAAAAAAAAAGAAAATCGCTGTGGATATTTATCGCCTCTTTAATAGTCTATTTTAATCTTAATTAATTTAGATGGATTTTGATTTTCGGGTGCAGTATTTGCTTCTGTATTTGAGAGACCATTTGAACATTTTCCTTATGCAGTTTTTAACATGGTTTTTGGATATTTGTCAGGATCCTGTGTCCACATCGTGGTATCGGTATTCAATTTCCTAATTTCAAAAACTGTTCTATCCACGTTCTTATGATTTTTCTCTTTCTGTTGCAGAGTATCCAACGTCAGGTAGAGTTTCTGGGCAGGTCTGTCAGCTCGGTGTTGAAGCAGTGCGATCTGCTGGTGCAGGCGGAGGCCGAGAAGTCGAGAGAGGCGGAGCCCCCAGACACCCAGGGGCGACGACGAGGTCGCTTGGACGCCGCTCAGGCAGTGAGGACAGCCAAGGATCTGCAGAGACGCTGGCAGCACCTGACCATCAGGAGTCTAGAGTGGCAGTGTCACATTGACAATCAGACCAAGCGTGCCGAGGACAAGGTAAGGAATTGAACATCCTACAGAGTCTTCTATTGCTTTATAAAATGAATCTCTACGGTTTGGCGACGTTATTTTGTAATGCCCCCGAGGTTGTGGAGTCGATAAAGAAGGAATTCATAAATATTGGTGTTCAAATCAGTTTTTTGCAACAAAGCTCAATTCGTCTTATATTTACACTGATATTATATTTACATCTCGTTTTCCAAAGCCACCATTCCTGAGAGCAATATCGGCTTGGAGGCTATTATGGGAGACCAATAATTTGAAAATGGTTTGCTTATCGTACTGCCTTGCTATCCATAAGATGCTGGTTTAATCATGAGAGGTGTCAGTAGCATTTCTTATTTCGAAACTCAACTCAGATATCCTTGGTAATTGGGCTCCTAATAAATTCCCCTAGTTAGAGACCGTTTTTCTTAGTTGGTAATAAAGCCTTTAGGATATAATTCCATTCTGTCCTTCATCCATAGTTTTGAAATATAACCAGTTGCGTATACACCATACAGTTCTTACTGAATGAACAGTTACATTGATCACTTCATCAAGTCTTGCAGAACACATCAACAGTATGCACCATAATGAGATGTATTGGTTTGACTGGTCTACATCAAGCCCGTGTCCCTGATACAGTTTGGAACACTGCCATGCCATTACCATACCATATGGCTTGCCGCTGGTCTCTAGTAGGTGTTTGGTGTCCAGTGACCAGTTTCTAGCCCAGCAGCGCTGTAGCGCCGTATCGTGCCTTGTAGTGCGGTCAGGTTTCCAGAACTACTTAGCCTGATTACCCCTTTATCTGGCTGGATCCACGCAAGCACGCACCTCTTTCATTTGCATTCCGCCTTCAGTGAGAGCTGTGGGTCAGGTTGAGGACGACAATGTGTGAAATGTTAAAGTCCCTTTTACCTTCGGCTTGTTTTCGCATTTGAATTAATTCGTGGAGGTAATAGGTGTATAGTCTTTGTATGTACAAATTGTAATAATTCAGGAGTTTCGAGTCATGGCGCTTTTTAAAATCCATGGCTTATGTACTCGAACTTAAGAATCATCAGAAATAACTCATGTTTACTTGGTCAACATATCATTTTAATTAGTGGCCTACTTTAACTTTGTATCTCTTCTCGTTCTGTGAAACTTGTTTCTTTGTGTTATTCCTGTCTGGGAGTACGCTAATGTAAACTAGACGTTTTTATTTCGATATGAGGCAATTTCTACTGTTTATGCTTTAAACTTTACGTATATAACTATATCAAAATAAGAACAGTAGAGCATTCGTAGAGCGTTGTATTTGGTCATAACACAGAACACATCAGTGTCTTCCCAACTATACCTCTTTAACTATCTGGATGACAAAATATGAAGGGAAGTATCTATGATGGGTTGGTATTGTATTTGGTTTTATTTATGGTCGCTGATAAAACTAATGAAGCTCGTGTTATGAGTAAGGTGAGACGCAGCTGTCACAACAAAGCCACCAGCTGTTGATGTTGATAAGGATGTCGGTAAACTACGCACCTGTTGCTTTATAACCCTTCTACAAACTGGCCTATCATATCACAGGAGTTTGGGCGTTGATTAAATCTAGCAATTGTAAACCTGGTTGGTTAGCAATAAAGGTCTATGACAAATTTAGATTCAAATCAACCAACAGAAATGTTACTACGTTAAAAACTTAGGTAAATTTTATCAATTTTCGAATTTGAATCTTGTTTGGTTAGTCAATTTTGAAAGGGTTCCTAAATTTGCGACGTCACTGAACACAGCATTAAGAGTATAAAAATTCGATGAAATAATTTATATTTTATAGTGATCGGTGGTGTTAAGTTACCAATCAAATTATATTAGTAAATAAGCCATTACCGTAAACCTCTTGGTAAAACCTAGACCCAAGACCGATTACATGGGGGAAATCAAGAGAACAGTGGCTGATGAACAGGCTGTGTGATTACCGGTGAAGTAGCAATTAGTCAAGTAGGAAAGAAAGAACCCATCAGCATCACCAGCGACGACGACCGGTTCGGTAACTACTGTACCTCACCTTGCGCTGTGATTGTGGAGTGCAAGTGTGTGTAGGTGATGAGGTTCGCACGATTGTCCCCCGGAATGTGACTTCACTTTCCCGCCATTTCACTGGGAGCTGGCAATTAAGCGGGTGTGGTCGAGGATATAAGAGGTTTAGTAGTCATTAGTCGCCGAGTTTCTTGCGCTTTCAATAGCCAGATTGGAAGTGTAGCGTTTTACTATTCACTATGAAATTATATTTCTATACTTGGTATAAAATGTTCTCCCAGTATAGTATTCATCCTGTAAAATCTGAAGTTGTGTCATTTCTGGCTACGCTTGTGTGCGCTAAATGCTATAGTTTTAACCTTATGACTGTCATAATGTTTAATCATTCTTGAATACTTCTACTTTATTTGGCCTATATGTGAAGTTGCAGAGAAAGGGCATCTGAAACTGTGTCAAGGATTTCGTTCACTCCTTACTTTGGGGGATAAATGTCGATCTTTATTCGGTTTATACAGCTAAAGCCCCGATAACACAATTTATAATGCATATTCCACAGTAGCAAAACAGTCCTAGGCTAGTGCAGTAGGAAATGAGGGAAATGAGGGGGTTGGCTCGTCTAAGTGTCTAGGCTAGGGAGGGCTTCAGTGTGTCTGACAATCTGTCTGTAAAAGACCCTCACGTCCTAAAAACCCGTACTGTTTATACCACTGATTATGCAGACAATATTCCTCATACATGGACGTTCCATCAGTGTTCAATTCTCTAGTTTTCCGTTTTCTAAAACATTTCATCATCATATTGTAATTTACTACGTGTGGTTTTGTTTGTTCGTTCCGTAATATCTCATAAATTAATACCCAAACGCGCCACGTGTATACTGTCCGTGTCCGGCTCGCGCCACGCCGGGTACGTTCACAGCTGGTCTAATGGTCTAATGGCCGGCCGTGACTGTCACTAGTTGATTTGTTCCTGGCTCGCCATTGTAATGGTCGGCTGTGGCTGTAAACACGGTAATGACGGCGAACAGAATGGATTCCCGCAATGCATAAATCCCGCACCGCGCGGCTACATGGTACAAACTGTGGCTTGCCACCTGGGCGATCACGGCACGCGATGCTAGGGCACAGAGTACAGTGGTCAGAGTACTGAGGCTGCCTACACATACTTAGGAATATGCTCAAAACCTCAGGGGCAGCCTTGGTGAACGTATCTGGCTTGACAAGAATAATCGAATTTGAAAGGGATTAGGATGTAACAAAACGTGAAAAACTCCCCAGAATGCTTCGGGGAAATTGGCGAGTCGGGGAGTTGCCTATGTAATGCAAATCGTGTATACGGTCGATCTACCTAAGGTAAACATTTTAGCACGAGCATTAGAACACGAGTGCAATTATGATGCAGCGTGTATGACAGATTGGCTAGGATGTCTTTGGAGCATATGCAGGCTCTGGGAATTTGTTTCGTCCAATACACGGGTAAGTTAGAGCGTGAATGTTATCTGTAGGCTTATCTCCCGGAATAAAATAAAATCCTCTGACTAAAATTGCCATCTCACTTATTCATGCTTTCTAGCTGTCTATTCAGGTGTCTAGTAGTTGGCTCTCTTAACAGGTATAAAATTGCTAATAGCATTACAATGCATCTTTTTAGCTGCGAAACTGTCAATGAAAATTCGTCTACTCTCGATTGAAGGATTTGTCCAGAGTAGTAATTATGGCTCAGTGACCAGAAAACTCTGTGGTCAACATAATGAAAAGAAATCTGTCAGTATATTGCTTAGGGCCAGTCAACAGACAGTACATTTTTGTTGTTATTAACTAATCCTTATTGCGGTTGGATCGCAGGTATTTTAGTGCCAAAATAGGCTTCAACGACCACAAATCTTTATGTCCTCGAGTTGTGAATAACCATTGACCTTGACGCTGGTATCATCTCCAGTATCCAACCAGAGAGACAAGGATGCGGAAAGATCTGTCGGCAGATTACTTTGCCAACCATCTGGTGTATGATGTATGTAGAGTCTGCTAGTAACTGGTAACTGGTTCTGGCTGCTATAAATATACGATATTGTAATGCATTGCAGATGTACGTGCTTCCAGAACTGCTACTTTCCTCCAGACGTTATGGTAATCAGCTTCTCCAGTTTTCAAGTGGATTTGAATTGAAATGGAATTGTAGAGTTCGTTGATCGAAAGTGAAGCGGCCATTGGTTTTCGATATTAGTTCTTAATCATAAGACAAAGTCTTTGTTTTGAAAGGGGTTTGATGTGGACTTTTCCCCAACTAGGCCTACCTGTCCAATTGGATGCCTTCACAGTCGTGTGTACGATTTTCGATTGACGCTCGTTAAAGATGTTAGCGTGCTGTCAAATCATGTCACCACTGTATATTTTTAAACCTAAATCCTGAAGTTTTTGAGTCGAAGTACCAATATTATGTTGTCGAAAACTAACTTCGATACCTTCGGTAAGTCTACCAAAACCACTTAGATAATAATTTTTGAAAGCAATGGCCAATTATTACGGTTATGAGTTTGAGGTTACGTAGTAGGCTAAGCAGATTAGGCTTCAGCATAATCTAAATAATATAATACACAAACGATAAAATCAGAAAGTGAAATATATCCCTATGGCGGTGCTCCAATATTTACTGTATCTCAGGTCCGCAACGTTCAACGAAAGATATTGCGATCGCAGAAACCGCTGCCGAAAGCTTTCGAGCAATAAAGATAAACTGTTGCCGAAAAGTAGAAAGTAGGAAACTCAATTGTAAGTATCAGGTGATCTACAAATGGCGAAATATTATTTGAACAAAGGCGATTTCGCGAACAGGGCCTTTACGCTGTGTTGCTAACTGGTATTTGGATCTCGTAAAAACGAGGTGTGAAAGTAATTTAATGTAAACAGTTGATAGGGTTTGTAACTTGGAGTAACGCCTGTTAGTTTATTTAAAAGTTCTCCATAAACTCGTGCTTAGATCTTGTAACGTTGACAGTGTTGTTTTGTATGTTTTATTCTGCTAAACGTTTTCAAAAATCACTAAAAAAAAGGCATTTGCCTGGGAACTAGTAACCTAAATAAGATAGATTTTTAGTCGTTACCAGAGTTAAAAACTCGCGATCACAAGGGTATATAAAACTTAATTAGAAAACACAACATATTACAAAACACAAATAAAGTAAAATTTTTTTCAAAAACAGAAATAAAACAGTTCAAAACTCCTCCAATAGGCGTACTTACAGTTTTATCACAATTTTCCATACACAGTACTATAAGGACATGACATATTGGGCCTACTTATAATGTCTTCACACATAATTGGTTCATGTTCTTGTTATAAAAGTACTGTATATATGTATTTGTTTAAATCGGTTTTCCTAATTGGCAAGTATCATTGGATATTATACAGGTCAAGTCATAGAGGTTAACATGAAGCACGTTGAGTCGGTTAGCCAGAAATCAATGACGCAACAATGTGGGTGTGACAAATGTATTACGCATGCTCATAACAATGGATAACAATAACTCTAATGGTTATAAACGTCACCCAGATAACATATCTGACCTGCTCAGTGCTCACCGCTGTATCTATCGACGGTTCGAGCACGGGTTAACTGCTCAATAAATCCAAATTGCTACCGGTTTCGTTCGCTAACATCGGCCCTCTGCGATCTAGAACGACTGCGAAACTGTTTTTGTCTGTCGTAAAATGTTCGCCATTTCATTCTGTTCCGGGTTGAGAATTTGGTTTTTGTTTGCGTCGCCCGTTAGAGTAACGTAAATAACAGTAATGTACTGCAACATTCTTTTAGTATTTTCTTGTTTATCGACGTGTCTTCGTCTATAATTCAGCAACTACAAAGGATTGTCTTTCAAAAACGTTGAAGTGTTTACCGTTAACAAGACTATCCCATAAACGCAGATCCCACGAGCATGAATTAGTGGGAAACGTGACTAATTGCTTAATTGCAATACGTAATACAAACACAACTTTAATTGAAGATGACAACCCCTAAATCGAATTACAAATGACATTGTTGTGTACTCGATGAACTGACAAATCAGTTTTTTATAGATTAAAGAGAGAGGTCTAAAAATTTAATTTTACTTTGCAACGTAATATGAATATGATACTCAATTCCATCCATCCTATCAGCACAAACCAATTTCCCCTAGCCAATCACACATGTTACCTCACCCATGTAATCTGCGCCATCTTCTAGCACCTGCGAGTGCGGCGGGTACGTACGTCTCGAGCAGAGTCTATAATTAAAATGCAAAAGTATCTGCATCTCGTTGACCTTTAGCACGGAATCTGCGGCGGATTGTAAACATAGGAATACCCAGCTTTCCCCGGTAGACCTAGACTAGTCCACGCCCTCCTGGTAAACTGTATCCTCCACAGGAGAAAGCCAATTAGCCAGACAATGCGGGAGTATCAGAGGACTATCTGGAGTATCTCCACGACCGGTAGACCACCGGACCGCTGTGAGTGGACCCACCTCGGGTGTCGTAGTTGCCGTCTGCTCCGGGGGGCTTCTGGTAATCGGCGATCTGCTCTGGTTTTCAGCTTGTATCGGTAATTACCTTCGGTTTGGGCTTGGCAGATAGGGTATCTTAAAAGTCATTTTGTATGTGCGAACAAGTTGTATAACATTGATGTTCTTAAGATTTACTTTTGCAAGCTATGATATGTATCTTGATACTTAAAAACAGAATTTTATTTTAGTATGTGTTTTGTGCTTGTAGTCTCGAAAGGGATAATTTAATTTATTTTTACGATTACTAAAGGAACGCGACATGGCCATACCTTAGAGTAAGTTTCAGTACCGTGACTTTGTCCTGTAATTTATAGCACAGTTTCTTCAGCAGTTTTCTCAAGCTTGTGTCCAACATAAACCAGATAGAGTGAACTTAGAGATAGAGTTAGTAGTAGGGGAGCGAGCTGGCGTAGTGGTTAGAGCGCGGGACTTCAGTCCCTGAGGTCCCGAGTTCGATCCCCGCCAAGTCACCAATGGGTTTTAAGTGATAATGCCACAACCTCTATGTCTAGCCTGAAATAATGTGAAAAACAATCTCATGCTCGTGCCTAGCGTCCTAGGACAAAAAAAATACCAGATAGAGTTACTTATTCCCTTAAGTTTCTCACTTTCGGGTTTTTACCATTTTCATGTTTATAGTTCATGTAGGCTTGTACACATTAAACACAGTTTCACACCACCTACTCGTCTAAAAAGAAATGATAGGGTTTTCTCTCATATCCATAGTTGTGCACTAATTCCAAGCTTGAACTAAAAACTGGCTTACTTTCTACCCGATCGACTTGATGATAAATTCTGATTGTTAACCGGCAGCCATAAATCGTCCGACAAGAAATGAACAATGCTCTAAAAGGAGAAGTGGAGTGCCACTGATTGAACGTTCATTGTCACGGCCGCCATAGATTCCCTTTCGCGACGCAGAGAACTAGACCAGAGATGAAGAGATCACTCGTCAGTGTGGCGCTGTCCCATTGATGTGGTGAGTGCGAAGTCCGTCAACTCCGCGTCAATGGGACACGTGACGCGTGATCCGCATGAGACTCTGGTAATGCTTCTGGGAAGAGCGGCGACCTGCACGGCTACACGGCCTGGGAACCGACGTACATGGCGAGGAATGTGAAGATGATCTGTGGTGGAAAATTCGCTGAGCGAAACTGTGCGATAGTTTTTATCTGTAGAATCTGTAGAGAATCTGTAGATGTGCTTTTAGAAGGAGCCAGTGGTAGCTCGTACGAGAAGACTTTCTGTCTACTTTGCTGATGAATTTTACTCTAGTTTTGATCTTCATTTAGCAGTAATCACATTGTCAATATCAGGGCCGGGGATAGTAGCTAGTAGGGTCAATATTCTAAGTTCGGTTAAATTATTTCTTTTAACTTTTGTTCTCCTTTGAAGCAGCCATTCCAACTCAGCGTAAATTTATTGAACCTCTAAGATCCGCAAGAGCCTTGTATATTACAGGAGAATCAACATGTAGCTGTGTGGGTATTACATTTTGCATGGTTATTTATAAATTGTGATTGAATAGGATGGTTTGTCACATTCATGTTTCGTGTTTTGACCGGATGTGAGTGTAGTATTTCAAGTCTTAGTTTACTCCTCTACATTCAGGAGGAGTGCAGAAGAACATTTCAACAAATTGAAGTAGAAACCGCTAAGGACGACGAAGTAGGTCTTTCGCGGTCGCACGCTCTCTGGTTCAATGATCAAAACTGCCAACGATTGCGGTTGAACAGGCAAATGTACCGCAGTCTTTGGACAAAGAACGAATTCAAATAAAGAAAGATGTATGTCCCTTCAATTAAGAAGAGAAACTGCTGGAAGTAAATATTTCTCCTGTTAGATTTAAATTAACAAACTGCGGTCATTTCGATTATTACCTTAAACGCTTCTATTTCAGCAGTTTTTTTATTTCCATCATCTCACCATGTTTTTTTTTCGTACTTAGTACATTACTCCATTTTCAAGGTATGCGCCCCTGAAAACTCTCCGGAGAAAAATACATGAACAGTTTATCTTACTCGTTACTCGTTTATAGTTAGTTACTTAAGTTTCCGAGTAAATTTGACTGATGCTGCGCTGAAGAAACAATAGTCGCGTACATTTGAACAGAAAACCTCGTTGAAATAAATATTCCAACCAGTATCCTCGATTTTGCCTATAGTTCACAACCTCTAATGGTGTCAGTTACTGTAGGGACAGTAAACGTCTGGATGGCTGAGAAGGCATTACAAGTACGCAATTACTGCATGTCAGGCCACTTCACAACCTAATTAACTGGAAGTCTGTCCAATGTTCAATGTCTCGGAGCCGCGCTATTGGCCCATTGGTCCGTCACAAATAGCACACACCGACGCTGGACGTCGAAAATAGCTTCTGTCCAGCAACCTTCGCGCTGCCAGCCAACACCTTTCCCGCATTTTTGCTCCGGCCTACTTCACCGGAATAAAACAGTTACACAACAATGTTTTGGCTTCAAACTTCTGCCAACGTTCAGCCTTCATATTTTTTTTCTCTTCCTCTTGTTTGTAACTTTGTCTTTTACGTAATAGAATTTATAAAATTTGTCTTACGTTTTGAACATGCAATTGTGCGTACTTTATTGATATTACACTAATTTGATAGTTCCCCATTTGTCTTTGAGAAGCAACATTTGACGTGGTGTTTTTGACGTCTTGTAAGTTCCGATGATTAATTTTGCTGTAAATCACAAAATCATTTTTCATTTTTACAAAAAAGTGCATATAGCTTGAATGGTAACTGAGTAGTATATCGTCGTTATCAAGACAGAACAGTTGAAATTATATGGTGATGGGGAAGAAAAACAAGTTGTTTTCCAACTGTGAATGATCCTTAGGATTTGTCATAGGTGGTTTATACTTTATGTGTCGAATTAATATCAATAAACACACCTAACTGATTGAATACGAAGGAATACAAATTTAGTTTGCTAAAGTTGCCCATAAACAATTAAAAACAATATGGAACCAAAATACCTAATGGTATTTATAATGTTTTTCCAAATCTCTGCAGCCAGCAATGCAGTATGCAAGTCGTGGAGGTTTGGCGGCGACAGAGCGGTCAGGGTCGGCGGAGTTATGAGTGTCCAGATATGGGAAAGTCGACATTCTTGTAGGTGTAGGGAAAAAGACCAATCAAATGAGAGCCAGTGGCCCGTGTACACCATATGGTGGCTCAGACGATGGCACAGCGGCACAACGTACCGTACTGTTCCTGGACATGCAGTGCGCGTAACACTTTGGGGGAGTCTGGACTTGTAATTAAAGTAGGTTTTTAAATGTTTAACCTAGCATATTGTTTAAGATATAAATTGCGTGTCTGGTTCTGAGTGGTCTTGGTCTTTGTGTTGTAGATAGTATATGTTTTCTGTGATAGTAGCGAAGACTCGGTAAGAATACACATCCTTATGTGCCTTGGTATATTAGTGAATAAACGTCTACATCGTGAGTTGCGTTTCAAGCTGCAGACCACACTTAAGCTTTCCCAGAAATATGACACGTTTTGAGGTTAAAACGTGCCAACAAGTTTATCGTAAACCCTCCTTAGTCACAGTCAAAAGATTCACAAACAATATGCAAAATTCACAGGAGAACCAATTTATACTTCCATTTTTTATTTAGGACTATTAAATCAGTGACCATGATAGCCAATGTCATTTAGTATTCAGAGGTGTATGATCCTTATAGAAATTCTACAGTTATCGTGTCACCATCCTTGCATTGGTGCATTACCCATACGAGTAGCAATGTTAACTCAAGGTTACATTCAAGGTCAAGAAGGATACTCTAGGTACCCTGCATTCCCCGTTTCCAGTATCACCCAGTTTAAATATATTACTTTAAACAACTTCCCGACACCTTACTCTACATCGTAGGTGGAGTAGAGTAGGTATCGATTTCGCTCTGAAGTGGGTGAATGATCTAGATTAGAGTTTGAAGTGGGTCAAAACCGACGATCTTTTATGCAGCTGTGGTGTGAATTTTCTTACTTATTTAGGATCAATATTTAACAGGGAAACTATTTTGTTGGTATAATAGTTTTTATGATTTTTTTTAAGGAGCTCCCCCTTTTATTTGTAATTTGATTTCGTAAAAAGCTATAGCATAAAAGTGTTTTACTTAGATTATATGAACATTATTATCATTATTTTCGGAGTGAAAGAATAATCGCAAGTAAGCTATAAACACAATCTATATCCTTAACATAAATTGTATTTTTTGGTATTTCTAAAATTCAAATCTATTCCCGAATTCAAACAAAAATTATATTTTTAAACGAACATATCCTGGTTTTTTAGTTTTCCCGGATTAGGCAGCGTAATAGTATATTACGTTACTAGTCCTGAAAATAAGAGTTTACCGGACGAGTGTGGCCGTTCCCGTGCGAGACGAAGTCGAGTACGGGATTACCATACGAGTCCGGTACACACATTTTGGACGAGTTACGTACGATAGTTTACGCCATACTACTTAATCCGTACAAATCTTTATATATTTCCACCAACTAAAGGACTAAAAATCACTAGTCATGAGAGGTTATGTTTTTGTTTATAACCACTAATTGCCACGAAAATACAGTATAATCAGCTGATTGGTGTCCGGTAAAACTCATTGCAGAACAGTATTACGCAATGAAACCCCATTTGAATAAGCTGGCGGCAAACAGCTGTTTTCTGGACTAAATCCTTGCGTGGAAAGTTCATCAAAATAATGTATTGTGGCGTAAATTGGCTTTTTGGCGTGACAGACACAATGACAGACAGAAAGAGAGATAGACGGACAGTTGGAAATTGAGAAGACTCGTTTCGACTTCCTTTGGCTATGAAACGTAAACCAAAATGTTTCTACTCAAGCAACGGACCAAACTGTAATTTTAATTATCAAGATTGTGTTTGGCAAATTAACGAAAGAAAATTGTTGTCACCTATCTTTCGTATATCACTTAATCTTTAGCAAACATTTGACCCCTTGTCCACTCTGGTGAGTTGAGGTCAGTTTCTGGTCGTGGTCGTGTTTATCGCTACATTCACATACACCGTGAGGCATTATCCGGTAGCAGACACGCTACATTCTACATAACACGTGTATACTGGGTGAAAGTGTGGCTATCTCGTGATAAGGTTATGTTATGCCCCATTGTTGTCTAGTCTAGTTAGTGCAGTACGGTCCGAGCTCATTAAATACCCCGGCCGTGCTAATCGGCCGCTACTGCACGCGCACATTGCACATTGCAGTTGCATAATGTGCAATCGCTTTCATCTTCACACTGCGTAGTCACAGTCCCTGTGAATGAGTTTGTTGTGCAAGTCAAATAGGTACTTCCTCAAAGGCTCTAAGTCCTTGAATTATATATTTAGGCCCTTAGTGTTTACACAAATGGGTTGAATGGTCTTTAATCTTATCCATACGAGATCTTTAAATCCCTGACTTAAGACTTCAAAACAAGTGGGTGAAGATGTGATAAGTTCTCTTGGGTGGATTCATCTCGTGCGCCTGATGTACGAGAAGTCTCTATTTAATACAGAGATAGTGTTTTCGAGAGCGAGCTGGTCCAGTGGTAGAGCATGGGGATTGTGCCCGAGGTCCCGGGTTCAACTCCTGTCAATCACCAATGGATGTTATCGATGTGATAATGCCGCGGAAAACAGTTTCAGTCTTAAACTAGTGACCTAGGATGTAAAAACCTACATCCTAGCGTCTCAGGTGGGACATAAAAAAGTGTCTCTGGGTGCTACGATTTAACAAGTATTTTTTCTGGCTTTCGGATCTTTAGAGTAGTAGGGTATAGGCCCTACACTTAATTTCTGAGGTCATAATATAAGAAATTCCTAAGTATAAAACATCCCAGACAGATAAGAACGTACGCTCACTGTAAATTACATCTTGCGAAAGTCTAAATTTGTTTTATGTCTCATTCAATTACATCGCGATCTGTGGAAACAACGAGCCTTTGTCCCATTGAAATGCATCTCGCGTGTTTTCAGTTTGAGCTCGTTGAACCCGTCTAAATGACCACCAGAGTCACGTTTAAAGGCCATGAGCGCCGGAAGGCGTGGTTTGTGGATATTTTGGCCACTGAAATGACAGAGTGGTGCATAAAACTGGCCAAGTTAAGTAAACTGGCCTTGGCTTAAACTGGACCAGACGCGGTGACGTCAACTGTTGTGACTCACTTACTTGCTTAGCCAACGAGCGAGGAGTAGAAATGTCCTATTTGAATTTGAAACAAACTTACAGTATTAATCACATATAGATTAGTTTGAGTGCGTTTACAAGGTGTGTTTCTGGTCATTCTATCCCAGAATGGACTTAACAATACCAACTTTCAGTGTTAATGTTTGATATTACTAAACATTCATGCAAAACATTTTGTTGGATAACAAAATGAATATTGAGGAGGCCAAAATACCATGGATGCCTTTGCAGCTGTTGACTCACAGTCCCCTATGGAAATGCCCCTTTCATTAATTACATGATAATCATATCTGCTTTCATGAAAGCCAAGAAAAACTTAAAATGAAATTGAAACAACCCTTTAATATTGATGTACCGGTAGGCCTGAATAAGTTAATAGCCTTTTGTCTGTGCTGGCTTGCTATACACAATATTATATCTAATCAGACTCTATTGGAGTTCTTTCTATGGTACGTAGACTCTCGGTGTCGCCACCTTTGGTGGATAGGTTCATCCGGGTGGGACCCACTTCTATTCCTGCCTCCTTTTGGGAAACCCTGATGGCCTGGCAGTGATGTTGGGCTGGACGGGCAAATGAAGTAGATCGGGTGCTGGGTTCAAGCCCGCTAGGGGTGTTCAGGGATCTATCGCCTTGGTCACCTCTGGTTTCCCAGCAACTGGGTAAGGCCTCGATCGGGTAGTGGTGTACGTAAATAGGTGGTTGGGGTTCCCCCCATCAGCTTGCTGGTGGTCCCCTTCTTCCTGGCTTTGATGGCGGGCTCTGCCTGTCAGGGATTAGATAGGTCCCGAGTGTTGCTTGCACTAAATGTGTCAGGGCATTCCATTATGGTCCTTCTGGGTTTCGTACCTGGGGGAGCCCAGGTGGAGTGACGCTTAAACAAGTAGCCGGTATCCCTGGTTAGGATTGAGGGGAAACCCTCTCTCCGATGGGTTGCTTCGGCAGCCGGTGAGCCTGATGACCTTAAGTCATCCTCCCATGATGTGCCAAAGGTTGGTGCATTAGATTCGGCCTACATCACATGGGGCCCGGGTGTGTTTAATTACAGGTACCGGGCTTGCAGTCAGGGAGCTTGCTCTTATGACAAAACGAAATGCGAAATGCGGTACGTAGACTCTACGTTGCAAATGAATTATATCTTTAAGCCTTCAAGCTAAACAGACGAAAACCTATATTTTATCCTCGGAAATACTCAATCCCAATCCCTTAATCTACATTCCTAGTAATACAGTTACTCCTGTTCTTCACTCACATCCTAGTTCGAAACAAAGCCTTGATTAAGGCCAAGGCCGGAAGCTCATCAAGATGAAATCAGAGCTGGATTAGCTCCCGTTCATTGTCGGGTGGTTCATGATTAAACCTTGATTAGGTCAATAAATCAACATCAACTTGCCGGATATGGAACGTGATGATCCGTCATTGCAAGTCATGATGAACGGATTGACTTTCATCAAACATTGTAGCTGTAGGTGGCTATTGTGTGACCATTGGCTGAGGTTCTCATGTTACGAAACAGATGTTCCAAGGTGTTGAATGTGTTGATAACTTATCTCTTTGTCAAATGGTGGCTCTAGAAGATGATACTCTAAGAAGAGATTCATAATGAAAATTTCGCCTTATTTGAAAGCCAAGTGGAAATTGTGGCAACTGTCCCTAGAAGAAAACACATTTCGTTCAAAGACGGCCCTTGGATGTGAATATGAAATGGTTTTTCAGGTGCATCGTGGGAGCATGTGAATTATGATTCGGGAGTTAATGCTCCTAATATTGAGTTGTTTGATCCTTACCACCACATATTTCAATTCGTGACAGTTTGACATGCGACAGGCAGACGATCAGTCGATCAGTTTAGTATTTATTTATCCAATTTAAAAACATACTCCCTGCTGTACTCACTCCACCTCATAAATTGCCAGTATGAATAGTCATAGTTCAATACCTTTTGATAAACTCCAAGCGCTTGGAATTGGAAAAATAGTAATGACTGATTTACTTTCTTGAGTTTCCAAAACGTTTCGAATTCAAATCGTTGCCACCTGCAGTCGGCGGTTGCACGGCGGGAGTCGACCACATATAACTTATGAGTCAGTGTTCTCGCACGCGCACGCACATGCAGCCGCTTATTTATTAATGGCGAGACCTCGTTGGTGTGACTGGAGTATTTATAATATCCTTGACTGTCCGACTGCATCACAGGATGAAACAAAGGGACAAAGAGATCTTTATGTTATGAATGCTTGGATCACACTTTGAGAAATATAATTGACCTTGATATACAGTCGCATTCATGAATCATTGAGGTACAAAAGTGTTATATTTTACTACGGTGGATATATTGAGTCTTTAATAATTAAACGTAGAAGACTTATGGTAATATTAAAATACGTCGTTGTAATAATTAAACGTAGAAGACTTATGGTAATATTAAAATACGTCGTTGTAATGTGTCAAAAGAAGAGGTGTAAAGTAGGATCCTGTTTCACCTAATTTTTTTTAGTGATTCTATATGTCAATAAACGTGCTCCAATTTAAAAATTATCAATGATGTAATATTATTATCTCTTGCCGTTAGTAAAAGTTATTCAATCGAAGACGTTTTTACTAAATTTACTATCTCAAGCCTCCAATCACTCCTTTTGACCATTGGTAGAGTTGATTATTTACTTGGTGTATTATCACACAGCTCCCTTCTTTATCATATTTTCCTTCATGATGCTTCAAGTCATATTTGCGATTGCATTGCCAGACAAGTGACCTATATTTTCGACCTTCCCCGGAGCGTCATCCTGACCTACAAAACCTTGCAACCCTAAATTATCACAATATCGCATGTTGACGTCCATGTGTGTCAGTGTGTCTGTGTGAGTGTAGTCACTCCCCCGGTGATCGGTGACACTAATCACCACGTATAGCCTGTAATCACCAGCTGATTCGCAGTTCCCTACAGCTGTGATGATAGCTGTCATATTATCAGCTGATTGTTTCATTTGGGCCGTGTTACGCCATCTGTCGTCTCGCGCTGTCATTGATGTGGAAACCGGTTTTATGTGTGATTAGAAAGATTCTAAATTGGATAATGATATGGTTTTGGGTTGAATTTGGCTGTGGAATACGAGAAATTTAGGATTTTAATTGTAGTAATTTATCAACAACAAGCATGAATAACAAAATGGTTTTGCTAACCTTCGGAGAACTTAACTGACAGCAAAGTTTCAGTCCATATAGCTTCATACAACCATACAACTGTCGAAATAATGTGAACTGCCTTCAATCAACATCGAACCCACCTTCAGCTCGTAAGTTATGTAATCAGTTTTCGCGAAGTGTTATGCTTTGATGATCCTTGAACCCTTGGGTAATTCAAGACTGGCTGCGGCGCGGCGTGGCAAACCTACAAGTGCGGAGTTGGCGGGGTTGCGACCTGACGGTTAGTTGACGGTGAATTTGACGGCCATGTGATGGCGAACTGAGACAGGTCATGTGGAAAATAGGGTAAGGCATGATCTTGATCGACACTTGATCATATATCGTCCGTCGTGGCGACGGTAGATAACAATAGATAAGAGTGCCTCCACTAATGTTACGAGGATGTGGTTTTTTGGACAGAAGATCAGTAGACCGGTCCCATTATACAGCAATTCTTGTATCTGACCAGCTCGTCCTTTGTTTGAGGTTTCCATGCGTATATTAATAGTACAGTAAATGGTTCCATGGCACATATGAGACTTTTGAGGATTGGCAAATGCAAGGGTAAAAAAGGCTGTCTATATTTTGTCAAAAAAATTAACGAAGTTAATAACAGGAAGAGAGAGACCCTCAACGTGAGAAATTCACCTGTATATTATCTAGAATCTCTAACAAAGGAGGTTTTATTAATACAAACATAGCTTAAAATAGCTTAATGTATTAAACTACAAGTTTAATACATAGTTAAACGATAGTTTAAATGATAGTTTAATTGTTAGTTAATACGATAGTTTAGTGAGTCGGTGGCTCAGTCGGTAGCGTCGCGGACTTCGGGCCCAAGGCAGCGATGTCGTGGGTTCGGATCCTGGTCACTGCCGATAACATTTTATCAGTACAGTTCACCTTTGTACTGTACTGACTCACTCCTTGCTTTGCTGTTAACGATCCACGCACGGGCGCTTAGTCTATGTGGACGGGCAAATGCAAGGTTAAAAGAAGCCGCCAACCTCTTAAAAAAAAAAGTTTTAATATCGGTATTACGGTTGGATAATTTTAATCTCTTACACTCATGTGAGATGATCGTACGGAGTTGTATACTCGCTGCTGCTGCTGCTGCTGCTATGAAGTTGGTTAAACGTGTTAAACTTGTGCCTGCTCTACAGTATGAGTGGGTAGAGGAGGAGAGATGACCGAACATCCAGGTCGAGCTGGACCATTGGACCATATCCCACTAAAACCGTTCTCTGCGGTAATAATGCATAACGTTGACTGTAGAGTGTGTGTGCCCTTCACCTGCTCTGCTCAGATGTAGGCTACAGCTATAGCACAGATATAGGTCTACTGCGTCTTGGAGAAGCATTGTTAGACGATGTTTTGGGAAAATTGTTATGTCGTGCTTTTTATTGGATGAAGTCTAGTAACTTTGCTAAAAATACTGTAACAGACGAAAATCATCTCAACAATAGTATATCGAAATTGATATGTTCTTTTAATGTGGGAAAGTGTTCAAACCTTTGAATTCTGATTCAGTTGTTTACTTATTAGCTTAGTATATTTCAAAAACACAACAATTGATGTTACAGAAAAATGTTGCGTTTAAGTGACCCATAGCGTTTGGACGGATCAAGCAACCACATACAACTGGTTGTACATACAACCACATTCAACCACATACAACCACATACAATGTAAGTGATTGTATGTGACTGTTCCAACTGGTATAAAAACGTATCTGTAGAGTATTTTTCCCTGTAACATGGACATTGATAAAATTCATTTACAAAGAACAAGCCCTTAACCATCCAGTTCGCATTGGACGAGGCGGTGTAGAATCACCATTATGTTCTCTGCGTTCCCTCCCAGTGGCGAGGCCCGGGCAGAACATTCAACTAGTGTATACTGTATACAGTTTTATTTAACAACCTATAAAGTGCTCATACATAACTCAATGTTGACCACAATGGGACGATGTAGAAACAGTAGACTTTTAGATGGGATCGACACAAACTATCCTTATTGCTTATACATTAGATCTTGTCACCCTTACAGTGTCGCTGTTGCACAGTTACCAAACACAACGTGACAGTTTAGATCGTCATTAACGTAACGTTACCTCATGTCACGACATTGGTAGTGAAAGTAACTTGAAGTGTGATCAACACCTACGCCTACACCTGCGCAGTGCAGTTGCACCTACACGACATTAACACTAGGCATGTGCAGGCGCTACCGTGCTGCATGTAGCTGCGCTGTGACATGACGGCGCTGTTAACGTTAACATTTCCACCGGTCACACTCGACTGAGCATGCGATAGCTTCCGGCCTGTAGTGACATTTAGTTTTGCGGATGGAAAATAGTTACGGAAAGAAAATAAAAGAAACGTCTTATAACACTTAAAACATATGTTTACGCTTATACTGAACTCGCCTATTGGGTCTGATGATGATTGGAGTGTCCAATCGAAATCGATCACCACTTACCACCTTTTTTGTATATTTACCGTCTTGTGAGTAACAGTATAAGCGTAAATATATGTTTTAAGTGTTATAAGACGTTTCTTTTATTTACTTTCCGTAAATTTAATAACACGTACAATGCTGATCAAGAAGTTATTTAGGAAAATGGTTTACCGGTTGTAAAGTGAAAGATTTTTTCAAATTCCCAAAAAGTACACAACTCCTCTCCTCTCCCATTTTTTGTCTTAAATTAGTTCTTCAGAATTGATACGTTGCACGATACAGTAACCGCCACGTAGGTCCGCACGTATTCTTAGTTTACAATGAATGCAAAATCTATAGATGGAAGGGAGAGATTACCTCTGTGTTACTGATTAAGATCAGTTGTCTTTTTGTCTCGATCCAGTGATTGATGACAGATAACTAAATTTGCGAACCACCTAAAAGCTACTGATTACGTGTTGAACCGGTTAAATTTTGATTGCCAAGCGACCATTGTAGGCATTGTTTGTTTAGTTTATGTAATGTGACTTAATATTTCTTTACTTTGACCTAATCCCGTAGAATCTTCCTGTAGCATAGACTGCCCCATGCACGTCAAATCATACCTCTTTATCTAATCGAATCACTATAGAAACTTTATTACTTCCGATCAGCTGTGAATCGCAACTTCGAACCGCTCTCAAATAGAAATCTCATTTCCTCCCTGGCAGGATCCATAGACTAGACTCTCCATCCCATATACTTGTCCGAAAACAGGAAACTGTTACGGGTGGAAAGCTCAGTTATGGTCAGCTGTTGGTTGTATGGTGTTCAACTACCAGGTGCGATGCGCTGATCACCTGTTATGGATCGCCCATCTTCCGAGCCGCCCGGGCGATAATTGGTTTGTTAACGGGCGAGTTTCGCGAGTTTGCGCATCGCTTTGGAGGATTAATGTGTAAAATACGTGTAAAATGTTAATTGCGTGAGATAAGGAATGATAGTCAATGTATGTGTCGAACTAAGTGGTGCGAAGAACTGATTACAAATTATTTATCACCATAAAGTGATGTGATCGTGGCAATGTCCTTCAGTTTAGCACTTGGTACTCTTCAGCATTGGATAGATTAGGAATTTTGATGTGTAACGTTTCGAGCTATCGACTTGTTTACTGGTGAAAGTATATTTGTCTGTTATTGATTGTAGGTGGTAATGGGTATGGTTGGAAAAGCTGTTGGAGCATATTTTAGGTTGGGAAATTTGGAATCGGTAGCGGTGATTACGAATTATGTTATTTTTTTTCAAAATTTTTGTGCCTCGAGGTTTTACGTTTTGGTTATCATTCCGATTACGATTAAAATCACCATCGTCGCGCCTTTCCTTTTATTTAGGTAGAGAGAACAACAAAAAGCGCTCAATTTAGCACTGAGAGCTGAATACTCATGTGTAGCCAAAAATTGCTTTACCCCTAGTTCTTTTTGTCATCCTTCGGAATTGTACAATAGTGCTTGACTTGTCAAATTCCTGTTCGGCGTTGAAGCTACATTCTGTGTGCCCCGTTATTGAGCATATATCTCTTCTCTGTTTGCATAAAATCAGCAAAATAAGTTGTATGACGCTTGTATCAACCACTATTGCCTCCGACCTAAAAAAATATAAAGCAACAATTCTTTTGCTACAATCTACAGTTAGTTGTTTTTCACGAAGCAATCGCAGCAAAGAAGTTACAACTTGGATCTACAAAATCAATCTCATTGTACTAGGCGGACAAGCGACTCCAAACAATAAAAACAATTGTTGATCGTATCTCGACCGTGAGGGTGGATTGTTTGATCAATTCTCTGATCGTCTCTGATCTTCGTGACTCGCGACTCGCCCTGGAGAATTTATTGATCATTGATCATTTCCCCGTCAAACCCCGCACGTTCCGTTTGTCTGTAACATCCACAATTACTTTGTGCAGTCTGTGATGATTTATCGTAAAATAAGACTGAATTGCTTCATCTGGTTGAAAGGTCGACGCGATTCTACAAGACTATAAGTTAATAATTTTCAGTATTTGGTTTTCAGTATAACGAAAGAAAAATACTGTTTGCGCTATGCAAGTGTGTAGTTTATTCTGTGGAGATTGTTTTATAAATAAGGTCATCTTCCCATCTTGACTTAGTCACATTATAAAGTTGCGTTTTCATAAGTCCAAGCATACATCTTCATTAAATAAAATAACTTAAATACTAAATCTTAGTCAGAGCGAGATAAACTCGAAAGTTTGACAAGAAAAGTTCTAGAATACATTAAGTATTGTTCCTATTATTGCTCAAGTTGGTGTCAATAACAATGTTGTTAACAAATCGAAATGGATACAATAATAGTTGCAATGTTATTGGTAGATAAATTCATTTGTAGTTATACTCGTTTTCGTCATGGTGATAAAAAACAGCGTAGTTTAGAGTTACGTCAGTCCCATCCCAAATCAGATGCACAGGAAATGCCATATGTGTGTTTTTGTTGGAAGTAACGAAATCAAGCTGCCATGTGACTCAAACTTAAATTAGGTTAAGTATTGGTAGCATATGTTTGTAAGCTCGGCTCAGAATATGCACGTTAGTGTTGAATTCGTATGTTGGTGGTTGGTATACTGCATACGACAGCAACGTAATAATCCTAAAATATTTTTTTCCGCAGAATACCCTTAGTCCTACAGTTATTGCGTATCAGAAGGCTCGATTGGTCAACTGGTTATAAGAAGAGCCTAACAATCAATACACAACAACCCAATACTTCCGAAAAAACTAGGTTTATTGTAACACGTCTTCTTGTCTTATTACGGTGAGCTATCTTCAATCTTTTTCGCCAGCCCATTCTCACTTAATGAAGACATAAAACGAGAAAAACTGCAAATCTAGTTTACTGACTCATTACCGCAAACTATAATCTCGTTACGCTTTCGCGACCGATAGTGACGGTTATCTAAGATGGCGGACGCGGGAAAATGGACGCTAAACAAATTGGCGGAAGTAGATATCGGTAGCGTACGTGTCGACGTGTTAATCATAGAGGAAAGTAGTGAACAGCTGTTGATCAGCGAACGACTCAACAGCTGACAGTCGCTCAGTCATTTGAGGCACCGTCAATGTGAGGTTATGCGGGGTTATCTGTGAAAGCGACAGCGTCTGTAGTGTTGTGCGCATGCGTTGTAACCGCGCCGCCGCGCCGTCTGCTGTCGCTCTCTGTCAGATGTTATCTATGAATTATGGGACAAAGGTCACCCTCCCCTCCCTCGCGATAGAGAGCTACTGGTGGTCTGGGCGTGGACACTGATTTGCTATCATAGCTGGTTAGAAATCAGCAAGTAAATGATGATTCATATTGTATGCGAAATATCATTGGTAAACAATTTTTTTATTGTTTAGTCATTATAAACGAGCAATGGTGGCAGAGAACAGGTTTTATTGCCTAAAATCCAATCCTAGAACTGCAGTAATGATTACAAATTGATCTAAAAGCACATTTTATAGGTAGATTATAGCTATCATTTTTTTTTACTGGAATTTCTTTCTAAGATAAGTTGATAAGTTATTCTAAAAATTACCTAGAACTAGGTTGTCTTCATTTTCCAGAATGGAAAAAAAATAGATTTATGTGTTTGTGGGCCTTTTTGAGCTAGACATTGTAAATCCTGATCGAACTAGAACACCTATGGGATGAATGTTACAGCAGCTCAAAAGTCTTGGTCTGAAGTAGACAATTTTCGAACATTGTTCTTAAAATTTTCTTGATCATATGGTGACTATGAATCGGAGGTAGTCTGATATTACAGTGCTGGAAGTATATTGAGTCACTCAAAATGAATGCATTTTAAACTCCTCCTTCTTACAATCACTGTTTGCTTTTTTTACAGAATTTTTCTTTTTGTACCTATTGTTTATTGTGTTAAGTCAGTCAAAACATTATCACTCAAGTATTTTTCTTGTTCCAGGAGCCTGAAGTCGCCTCTCCCTTAGACAGTGACGAAGGAGAGCCTGTTCACAAACACCCTAGACTTGGCAGCAGCCCTTGGCATTCGTCCTACGATCAGGTAGGCACAAAATAGATACTTCAAAAAACAACGAAGAATTAATTGTCTTCTTAGCAAAGCTAGTTGAAAGATGCACAACCTCATGCCATAATTTCACCTAAAGGTTTTTATTTATAAAAACAGAGCATACAGTGTTTTGCTCTCTTAGAATATTTCCTTTACGATCTTTTGACTGTGGATTCTAGTAAAATATCAGTAAGATGGCATATCAAAAACATAGTTTGGTGAGTCTGCCACTTTGTCGGTGGCATGAAGAACTGTGAAATTAAGACATCAATGTCCTCGGTTTCCATTATGATGCTGTTAAAATAATTCATAAAAATATATCAGTACTGTTCACTGACTGTTGTTTTGTAATTCACCCCTTGCATTGCTTGGTACATTCCACACACAGTCTTAATGCCCATGTGGACAGGCCTATTCAATATTAAAAGAAGAAAATAACATAGCTATTTGTTAGGAGATGCATAACCATGGGAGAATGTGTATTAAGATAATCTTGCATCCTTGACTCATAATTTCTTCATGTCTATACCGTTTAAATTTACATATTTTTGCAGGATGATGATGGTGACTATTTAATGGATCAGAGCTCGTGCTCAACGAACGACATGGTTGGCCCCCAGAGCGAACTCGCCTCCTTACCCCCTACCTTCCCTACCGCAACCTCCCCTACACTCCTCGTCCGCTCTGGGACCACGGAAGAAGACTTGCTCAACGACAACTACACTTTATACGATCGACGGCAAGGCGTCAGTGTACCACTTGACGCCGCCAGGAAACTCTTCAGTGATGAAAGTTCTATATTCACAAGGTAACTTGATTAAAGGAGTAATTAGAGTATAGTATCCCCCCATAATCTGGATAATTTGAATTTCAAGTTCTCTGGATGGTTGAAAGTTCAAATAAAATAAAATAATTTTCGTATAGTGAAAAGCAGCACTATTACAGTACTGTTTGGCCACCCCTTTGTTTACAATGATATTCCTGTTATTTTAAAATATTGTAAAATAATTGTTTAACCAAATAGTTTTAAACACTTGTTGATATATTTGGTTCACAGTAACCACGCTAACTACATTATGTCTTTTTGCCCTTAACTTCTTTTTCAGTGATGCTTGCTAATTGAGAAACATCAAGCTATATACATAGCATTGCGCTTTCCCACATAGTAAAGGTGTGATCAAAAGTGCATATTAATGATATAATGAGCTTTCTTCCTCCATTTTAAATTTGGTTGGTTGATTTCCTGATCTCTTAAGTACTTTATTGCTAAACTTTTTTTAATGCTGAATAATTTAACCACATGAGTGTTTTGCACTCAGTTCTTGAATTTATATAAGTTGTTCTTGTAATAAAACATCACTATGCATAACAGCCCATTTGATTTGATGATATTATTCACAAATCATTTGTTAAAAATGGCATATTAAATGGTACACAGGTATCCAATCATAAAAATTACAGTTTTTTGGGTAGCCATAGATTTTATATATTTTTTTAAAATCGTATTAAAATGATTTAAGTTAGTATGTTGTTGGTAATGTTGTACTTATGAGTAATTTGCTCAGGAACTGACTTAACTCTTTTATTCCAGTGAACCTACCTCTTTGGGGATAAATTCGTAAGTTTCAATAGCTAATTTCCCCATTGAATGGTTTTCAAAAATCTGTTTTGAATGTCGTTTCGTGTTACCTGTGATGCTCATTTAACAATTTGTCTTAAATTATGTTCACTTATTTTTATTGTCTCAGTTTTCTTGTGATCTTACAACTTTACCTTTTAACCTTCATAACCAAAACCTGCTTCCAAATTTTAAAACATTTTAGTTTTAGAGGCATTTGCATTTATTTTTTTTTAACCAGCATGATGTTTGTTTTGTAAATAATTCAGTTTTGTTCAAAAATCCTACATTTAGGTTTTAATAGACAGTTTCTATATCTTAAATGTTAAAGCTAAATAGTGTAGTTAATTATCTGTTTAATTTAAGGTAAGCTCAAACTCATTAATCAAACTAAATATCAAACTAACCTGCTTAAAACTGTTATATCATCTTCTATGCATAAAACACTAGCACACCTAATAACATTCCATTTAAAGATTTGTTTGATAAGAAATTTACATATTTTTATTTTTTTTACTTTTTATTTTAATTTACATCATTTCATTTTACTAAGACTAACACTGTTATAACATAAGAAAGTAACATTGTACTTTTTAGTAAAGGTTTTAAAATATTAAGAGGCATGTATTAGAAAAAGGTTGCATTTTGTGAAATATTGATTACATAGATAAACTAGTTCTACTGTTATAATTTTTATTGTTTCTCCAATCTCAGTTTTAAAAGCAAAATTTCAATATTTTACTGTTTTTAATTTTGTATATGCGAAGTCATTTTTTTTGCTTACAATAAACTGGAATTTTTCTAATTTTTAACCTGTTGGGTGATGTAGTTCATAATCTTTTTCCGTATATTATGTTTGTGGATTTAACACACTGCAACGTGATCAGAATCTAGACTGATAGCATAATTTATGTGGAGGTAGGTGGTGGGAGAACCAATTGTTTCTATATTCAATTCACATTTCACTACTTTAACTGAGACAAGAGTATTAACAATAAATTAACATTGTTACAAAGATGCGTTAACCTCCTTAGGTTGTGGTTATAATGAGCAACAGCACACGACTTTAAGGGCGATTTAATGGGGTATTATATGGATGAGTTGTAAAGTGAATCAGTACATGTCTTTCAACTTACACTGTATAAACGCGGCAAGTGAAAAGCAAAGCCGGAAAGTGAGATGGGTACAGCTGTTTACCTATTTGTAAGATTACCCTCATGGCTGAAGAACCAAACTATTTACTCATAATCGTATAAGGCCGAACAGTTTTCAAACTGTGCGTTTACAAACATAGCAATTGAAAAATTAGGTGAACAAATTTTGAAAGTGTACTCAGTGTACTACTATGTCTTCGTAGTATAATACAAGCGTCTTAATTTACTTTTTTAGACAAATCGTTAATTCATAGTATAAACATACTCCCTGATAGATTTGCCATCCTTTTGGATCATCTAAAGTCATTAAAACCAGTTTTTGATGTGTTCATGTAGAGGACTTTTTTTTACAAATTTAACTTTGAATTTGATCTATTTGTAAGCTTTTGCATGTCTCCTTGAATAACCTATGAGCAAAGCACAGTTTGTAAAATCCATTTAGTATTATGAAGGTTTAGTTAAAATTTTCGTACGCAAACATAACCAACTGAAAAACATATCAAAACTTCAAGTTTTAATGTACGATGAGTGTACCTGCTCTCATTGTGTTACGGCTTGTTAACATTTACTACATGTTTTCTGTCCTATAACTATCCTATTTCTGTCCCAGGTCAGACCGGCCTGCACAGAACTGCGCGACCTTCTACTTCAAACACTGCGACACGGAGTCAGAGCAGGAGGACAGGGGCAGAGAGAGGGAGACGGAGGAGACGGAGCCAGTAGCGATGGACACGGACAACAACAAGGAAGACTCGTCGGAGGAGGAGTGGACGTACAAGTGTGGCGAAGACTCTGCCTTTACACACTCTACAGAGACACTGGCCTCCGCACCAAGGTATACCACTGGTTGCTAACTGTATGTCACCATAGACAATGAAATATTTGTAGTGCTGTAGGTTCTTGTTTAATCAACCTTAACCGGCTGTGATTAAACCTATCAAACCTAAACGTATTGCTAGCATAATGAAAGTTTTTAAATTGATAATGATTCTCTATTTTGAACCTTATTTAAGTTGCTATTTCATTATAACTAGGCTACAGTACTACATTTTACCAATTGTAATCCACTATCATGAATAACTTAAAACTAGAAAAAAATAATTAACAATTTTAGTAATGTTCCAATTTCAGTATGTACTGCCGAAGCACAAAGTCAACACACTCCTACTGTAACTGTAAAATATGAAAGGTAAAGCAATACATCTCCACTCTGCCACTGGACTTGGCTCCCACCATAACTTGACGTGAGGGGTAGTACTCTAGTGTGCAGGTATTATGTTGGCCAAAATTACAGTTAAATGTAGGTCTTGACATGTATTTTCTTAGGACAATCAGGGTTGTTTCTAAACATCTGCTACAGGGTATAATAATTCATTTCATCGCGATGTTGTATTTGGAAAAATGCAGTTTATTTCAACACTTAGTTGAAATAAGTTAGTTCAAAGTAAGTTAGCCAACTTACTTTGGACAAACACATAAAGGGTATGAAATTGTCATAGCTAATTTATCAGATCGTTGTTTGTTAAATGATAAATTGGAATACAGAGTATCGTACATTCCTCGGATTAAAAATTAATGTAATTTTTGAACTATTCATTATTTTTTCGTTTTCATTTGGTGTATTTAATGAGGTGTGATCACGGGATTTACTCGCAGGGCTCGTATAGCCATTTGCTTGTTCTACCTGACAATCAATGTCTCATCATACCTGAACATAGTTCCACTAAGCTTATTAACAGTTTCTATCCTAGACCAAAAATCTAACAACTTCTCTTGTGATTATTTTGTCCCTTGATGTACAAATAACTTCTGTCCGCAGGTCTACTAAGCCAGAGTCTCAGCCACTGCCCAAGCCTCAGCTGCAGAAACTGATAGAAGGAGCTGTAGAGATTGTCCACTCCTCCCCCTCCCGACCCCGCACCTTCCCTCCTCTTATCTTTGAGACTGCTCGGGCCAGGTCCAAAGTCAGCGACTGGATGATGAGGGCTTGGGACCCCGAAGACTGCAAGGTACAGATTAGATACATGTTGACGTTTTTTTCTAGGCTATACACTGTTCAATTAGGAGAAAGATAAAACGGGCATACAAATTTAAAATTAATAGAACAGTCTTCACATAGAAATTGGTATTGAGATGGTAATCTGGTTAGTGTAAAGAGCGCAAGCTGTGCCCAGGTTAAATCCTGCCAATAATGGCTAAAAAGAAACAAACTAGAGCTACTCTGTGAAATAAGGCATGTTATTGGATTTTATTTTGCTCAAAATAACTCTTGTTGTAATTCAAGTGCTAATGTTATAGACACTTGTAAACTTTAATATCATAAATATAGGTTTCTAAATGTTGAAAAAGGGTCTCTTTAATAAATACCTAAAGTGTATTAATAAAAAATTTAAAGCTGAATTTTTACAGTGTTTACAAAGTTTGCTAAATTAAAACTTGAGTTAGCGAAATCCTAAGTAAAAAATTTAAATTAATTCTAAAACTTACATACTAAGTTAGAGAACAGAAATTGTCTGTGCTGGCTTCAGTGGGAGGACACTAATTAAAATAACGTAAAAACGGACTGTTGAAGATCTCTTTGAACCAAAATAACCATTAATTTCATTGATTGGTAAAAAAAAGAAGGTTTTTGAGAACAGGCTCACTCACTTGATAGTGGTTTTTCTTTAAATGTTGTTGCTAATCTCTCAGATCATTGTAGATTTTTGTTACTTTAGAATCTACTGCAGTAGCTAAACCAATGGGCTCAAGAATTTGTTATCTTTAGTATTATTATTTTTCATTCCAAATCGCAAGATATCACCTCAATTTTGCTGCTTGTATAGGGAGAGAGCTGTGATGCCAGTGGAGAGTACACCACTGAGGAAGAGGAGAGACAATCCTCGGGAGACTTCAACCACTCTGCCTTCCTGCCTTCACACAACAGCACGGAGGTTCTGTCTACCCTGGATACTACTCTGACTGAGAAACATCCCCCAGTCAGTCCTGTCAATGTCCCGGAACACTTCAAGGTGGGTGTAGACCAGAGTGGGTCGAGTAACTTCTGTCCTTGAGGCTTGCTTGCTTTCAAATCTTGACTAGCTTTGTGTTCTCTACTAATGTAGCACTATGTGATGATAAGTTTCAGCATAGTAGGTGATAATAGAAAAGCAACACTCCTGCCCAGTATCATTTCCTTTTTAGCGAATTTCCCTATAGGGAAGTAGCTATTACCGTAGGTCTCATGGTAAGACCTAAGCCCGGGACCGATTTACTTTTTCATTTTGATGTCCCCCAGAGGCCAAAAACACCATTCGTTCAAATTTTTATATATCTATATATAGAGATATATATATACAGTATATATATATGTGTCCATCCGCACGATAACTTGAGTAATTTTTGTCCGATTTTGATGAAATTTGGTTTGAAGGTGTAAGGCGAGATAAACTTGAATGAGTTCGCAAACCAGCATGATCGGACTATGGGAACGGGGGTTTATGGGGGGTTTTATGGGGTAAAAATAGGTTTTTCCCATTTTTGACCCTAAAAACACAAAATTTCACAATTTCTTTTTAAAAAATGTTGTAGAGCTTAAAAAAAACAAATAATTTAGTATATTGAAGCGTTATTATGCGCCTAATTGTTACGGAGAAAATTCAAAAAAATTGTAATTTTATAAATTCCCATGTTATTCTTATGGAGCATAAGTCAACTGTTGTAGTTTGCTTGTTTATGAAAATATTTTAATCAAATTTGGAAAATACATTAATTTCTTACTAAACCACAGTACCTTTTAACATTTTACATAAAAAAAAAAACTTGTTTACCCTCCCTGTTGCAGCAAACCTAAGTACTCATTAAACTAATTCTGTTTAAATAGGGAATAAATATGATATTTTTAAGGAGACATTTTAGTTTAAATCCAATCAGGCAAATGGGAATTAGCTAAGTCTGCAGGTTTGCTGCGGCGGGGGTATTTCAATTTAGTTACTGTGAGTCAGTCCTTAATGAAAATTGAAAACTGTTGCAGATTGATTGACAGATTTGGATGAAGAAGAGTTTGTTTAGGTATGAAAAAGTTGAATATGATAGCCATTCTAAAAATCTGTTCAAATCTGGTCTGAGATGGTTAACACATGTCATGATTACCATAAAGCATCTGGTTGTTTAGGTGTTTTATTTTGTTAATCCAGACAGGAAGATTTATGTTGGATAATTGAGAAAAATTGAGATGCTAAAGTTTCAAGAATGTGACTGACCTAGGCATGATTGTTTCAGATCTCCCCAGTAGTCCTAAGAGCCAAGAGGAAGGAGGGAACACCCAAGAGGCCGCTCAGTGAGTCGGGACTTCCTCAGATTGTGAACGGAGACGAGAAACTGCTTCAGTGTCGTAGTGAGTCTGCGCTTCATCAGATAGACCACACACCCACGCAGAGGTGAGTCATTAACTTATAACTTGTCAGTTTAATAATAGTCTGTGACCAATGTGCTTAAGGTGCTTTAAAATTAAAAACTAACCGTTTTGGCGTAGTCCCTAAAATATTTTCTTTTTCAAGATTCACTGGTAAATGTTGTATAGTTTTAAAACGTCATTTTCACTTTTAAAGTTTATCATGAGGATTTTATTCCTGATCCAGTGACTTAGTCAATGGCACGGTGGACTGTGAAACCAAGGCAGTTATGTTGTGGCTTTGCTTCCCAGTGTTGACAATTAAATTTATCAGTACAGTTCATTCATTTATCTGTCCCGGCTCATCACTTGCTAAGCTTGATATATTCCACACACAGGGCTTTAAGGCCCCTGTGGACAAGCAAATCCATGTTAAAAAAAGGCCACCGACCTCTTTTTATAGAAATAAAAACTTAATTGTTGATGTGGATGGGTACATAATTTTAAATTGCCAAATTGTATTGAATCTGGAGGTTAAAAACTTTAAAAAGTAATTGAGACTGAGACAGAATACATTGTTCATCTGGATAGCTACATAATTTTAAATTTCCGAATTGCATTAAATCTGAAAGTAAAATTTAAAAACTAAGACTGAGTCAGAATTCCTCAAACCACAATGTTTCCTAGTTCCTCAAAACCTAAATTTCAATAATCAGGAGAATGATATGAATCGTACATTTTCCTAAACTATTATTTCTTCAACAAATTTGAACATTACTTGGAAGTTATGAAATACAGTAGAAACTTGACAACAAGACTCTCAACGGTATGATTGAATTAGAATTGTTATCAAGGTTTGTAGTAACATGTGATGGTAAAATAAATTCAAAGTGATTTGAAAATCTTGCTTGTTATCAGTTATTAACAAGGGTCTTGTTTTTGAAGTTACACTGTGTATTCACTTCATGATGCAAGTAGAAATGTAAATTTATATTTTCTAATGTATGTGTGTTCAGTGTCAAGATGGATACGTCAGTACACACGACTTTGTCATCGTCCACAGTGGAGGAGACTGTAGGAGGTCAGACACAAGAGGGCAGTTGCGGCGGTTACAGTTCCAACTCTCTGCGGCGCAGGAAGATCAAGATGCGCAAGCGGAACTTGGTAAGTGTCTGCGCCCTGCGGGATTAAGGACTTGTGTTATTAACAAAATTCTGCTATTACCATAGTAAAAAAGTGTTTGAATAACCCAACAAAGCAATAAGAAATTAGCTTAGTCTGCTGGTTTGCAGTGATGAGGGTGCATTTTGATCGTCACAAGTAAACTAGGCCATTATAATAAATGGTACATTAAAGTTGTGTAATTTAAACAGTTGCAAATATTATATCAGTATAGTATTTTTAAGCATTTCATAGAATTTGCAAACAAACATGTGGGAGATGATTGTAATCATTATAATTTGCTTTTTAAGTGCCAAATTTCCAATAGAGTCACATCACTGTCTAAAGTAGTGACAATCTCTTTGCTATCCATAGTACTACCGCCATCAGATTTAAGGTTATTTACCAGAATTTCATTTGGTTTTGGTGGAAAATGACAGAAGAGGTGACTCGCCACGATACTTCAGGTCACTCAGTTCCTGCTAGATTCATACCTGTTCCTCAAGCCTAATCATGCCATTATGTCTTTGGGAGAACATCATCATTCCCTTTGCTGGTCTTTGATCAAACTATCGTTGGTGGCCTGTTTTTTTCACTTGGCAATAAATTCTTACCTACTCTTAATAACATATATTTCTAAGAAACCTTGAATATTAAACATTCTTTGAAGTTCTTAAAACGGAGACTTTTCTTTATTGTTGAAGTATTTTCTACTATTTACTATGTATATTCTGTTTCATTACATTCCTGTGAACTCACATCTGATATTCCTCGCAGGGCAAGAAGAGTGAGTCAGGGTCAGACAATCACGACCCACCGTCCCCACTCAAGTCCCCGCACGCAGTTGCTCGACGTGTTGCGTCTAGTGGCACAGAGACAGAGGAGGACGCGGAGGTAGAGCTGCGTAACCGCATTGCACGACGCAAGTGCAGCACAACTCCCAACTTCAAATTAGGCCCCGAGGGTCTGGTCACTGTGTTTTCAACGACAGAAAAAGCCCTCTCGGCTGATAGCTCTTTCTCTGAGCAGGCTTGGGACAACTACCAGGTAAATATAAATTTTGGACATTTTTGAATTTTGTTCAACATGAACTATCCTACTGTACTCTGTATAAGTCAAGATAATAATGTAGCATTCGAAAGTGTTAATTATTCCACTTGATTTAAAATCCTTGTTTTAAGTTTTTCAATGAATTTGTAACTGTTTTTTGACATACAATACTCATGACTAATAAACGATAAAGAGAGTGTAATAAATCCATGAGATATTGAAATTTAGCAATTGTGGTTTACCTCTTATTTAGATACAAAAGACAAACCACACTAAAGGAAAACAAGCTATCTTTCTTATTGTCTACTATTGTGGGGAGGAACATCATAACAAAAAATTTGAACTTGATTCTCCTCCTGCGGAAGAAAGCTTTCTGAATTCGGGCAAACCTTGAACCAATCCAAACCCACAGACAGGCGTTTCAGGACCCTGAAATAATGACAGTTGTATCTCTGTATATTCAAGAAAATATTCTGCATGTAAACAAAATTCAACCAACAAGAAACAGAGAATTACACTCATACAACACCTGGCGTGGTTCAAGGTTCTACTAATCAGTTTACTGTACCACTCTGGCTGGGAAAAATCACCATATGGCGGCTACAAGCTACGTAACCACCTTCCTGCATCCAAGGACCTCACTGGGAACAACTTCAAGACGGAGTTAAAGAAATGTCTGATGAAAATCCTTTCTACACCTTAGATGCATTTCTTGAGAGGATAAACACCAGAAATCAATAAAAAAAAACTTACTTACACTATTGTAATTCTTGAAAAGTTGTATAATAATTATGTTTTTGACTTTAACTATAGTTTAGTTTCAAAGACAATCTGTTGGCTCCTACAAGTGTATGTATGTTGTGGTTTACAGGAGAAGTACATGAGTGAAGCGTACAGTGAGGATGCCCCAGACCAGGAGACTGCTCGCAGACTGCTGGAGTTTGGTGAGGACTATCGTAACTTTCTGGACAGCCAATCAGACGGCGGCGCCTCCAGCCTGGGGCTTGGCCGTGGCGGCTACCTGAGACGGAGAAAGTACCTTGTATGTAAACACCATGCAAACTAAACTGTAAGCTCTATTGTTCTTGAGAATTTTTTGGAATATGTTGACTAACGATAAAGAGTACTCATGGTACAAAAAGGTTTGTGTTCCTCAATCAGCCAATCTACCCATTTTACATTGAGAGTTTACATTGGGAGTTTGCTTTGATGGTTGTTGCAAAATAAAAACTCAATAAAATCAAGTCATGGCCAAGCTATTTAGCTCAAATCTGAAACATGCTCTTTCCTTCCCACACTACCATTCTAGCTGGATCCCACTCCTATGCAAGATTCTGCTGCCAAGTTTGAATCACATTTTGCAATGAGGTGGTTCTGTGGAAAGGGGACCAAGACCTAATGTAATTTGACACTAGTTGACCAATGTACATAGTGAAATATATTTTCACATAAAATGTGGATAAGTTGTTTAGAGAGTTTGCAGAATACTCTAAAAATTTTCTCCACAGGCCAACAAGCAGGCATCCATTAGTTTCCATCGAGACGGTTTAAGTTGGGGAGTTGCGGAGTAGTTTGGTAGTTTTAGGGGTGTCTGCTGTTGGTTTGTTAATCCCTCAGGCTACGGCCACACGGGCGTTTTTTCACGCGGTAAAATGTAGCTTATTTTCACGCTGCTTAAATTCCCGCTGTTGTATGCCACACGTGCGTTTTTTTCACGCAGTAAAATGTAGCTTATTCTCACACCCGTTAAAGTCCAGGAGCGGCAAAATGCAGTGGGAACCCGCAGTTGATTGATGAATTCACTTAATTATGTTGTATATCTTCCTCATGACCGGAATAGTAACCTTGTTTCTGACTAGTGAACAAGAAATATGAATGGTATATTGATTTCAATACGAAAACAATACTAAAATTATTTTATTTTGTTAACCATTCATTTCATTATTTACATTTAGTATAAAAAAATTAATATAATATGTTAATTTCGATACGAAAACAACAATACATTTTTTTGAGCGAAGCTCACTTTCCCTCACTTTGTAACTTCTTTGTAAGAGCATCAGAATGTAATGGCTTGACCAATTAATATGAAATTTGGCCAACAGCTAAAGAATACTGAGCTCAATGTTTTGGTAAAAAATATTTGCAAATTTCCTTCTGGATTTTATTTTACGGTACACACAATTTCACTTGTTATTTTAATGTAAGTTGAAATAAAAATTATATTGGGTTTATGACATATGGGTTTATCTCGTTTCTTTTAAATAAGATAAACATATGTTAATTGTTTGTAACTGTTTAGTTTACATTTCAATGTTTACTTTCATCCTAGGTTGGAATGTAACAGTTTATCAATGGAAGTAACAGTTTTGCTATATTTGTTTGGAGCATGCCTCAAAGGCCGCGTCGTAATATTGGTCGTCGCACGAATAATGCAAATATTGTAAGAGAGTGGCGTCGTGAACAAGAACAACCAGATGAAGCAGTGGCGGAAGAAGCTGATAATGATAGGCAGTTAGCTAATCAATTCCAACATGAATTAGATGCACTAAAATTTTACACTTGCACTAACTGTCATCGCCAACAACTAACAGCTTCAAACCAATCACCGATTTGTTCGCGTTGTCGTTCAAATGCAACTAAATTCACGGTGTTAAATAATATGGATGTGTCAAGTGTCCCGAACGAATTAACTGACCTGACGATTGTAGAACAAATGTTGATTGCACGAGTACATCCTGCTATGCCCATTTACAAAGTACAAGCAAATGGTCAGGATGGCCAGTTTCACTACAAAGGTACAGTATGAACTATCAGATAAATTTGTCATTCCTTAGAACTTAAATAATATCGGGCAAACAAACGGTGAATCTGATGAAAGGGAACATTTATTGTAGGGTGTTGGCTGCTTTAGCCATTGACAATCTTTAAATAATGCTTCGCTCATTTATGCGTCTAAAGTATAACGGCAGACCACCCTAGTTTATTTTGTTAACCTTTCATTTAATTATTTACATTTAGTATAAAAATAAATATAATATAGCCTATTAATTTCGATACGAAAACAACACTAAAATTATTTTATTTTGACATTTAGTATAAAAAATAAATATAATATAAATATTTTTATGACAAGATTTTCATCAGATCTTTGTATATTCTACTACATAAATGCCTCTTTACATTTTTTAGTCCAACTAAATGCCTTTCCTTTTAGTAACAAAATATTAAGTGGTCCAGTAAGGTAGACCTAAGTTTAAGATAAAACGTGTTGGTCTACTGTGTAATTGGCTAGACCCAAAAAATATTTTACGCTATCCTGGACAAAATTAGATACATTTATATTTATTTGAACTGGCTAGGACGACTCGATCAAAGCTGCGTGTTGCTCCCGCCCGTGTGGCCAAGGACAGAGCGTTAAAACAAGCTTCAAAAATGCACCCCAGTCCATTCTTCTGCGGGCCTGCGGCGGTCGATTTTGAAGACGCGCCTAATCTGCGTGAAAACACACTCCGTGTGGCATACCTCATTACATTTAATGCTGCTCATATTTATCGCGTTTTTTCACGCTGCGTTCTTGCATGAAAAAACGCCCGTGTGGCCGTAGCCTCAGTCAGTCACCTCACAATCTGCATGTGAAATTTTCCCTTATTTCTTCCTAACTTAATGTGTAATGTTGCAGGCTGTAGATAGTGACAGTGGAGGCCCAGAGTTACAAAATCTTATTGCAACGTCTCTGTCTCAACTCAAACACTCGGAGATGGCCTGGAGCAAGCTGTCAAAAGCCAACCCTCTCCTGGTCATGGCTAAGGACTTTGTAAGTAAAACTCTTTTATTTGGAATTAAAGTTAATTCTTAAGTATTATATTCATAACTAAAGCTAACAATGCTCCTGTTCTTTTTCACCGTAGTTTTTTTGTTTTTTTTTTGCAATCTCCAAAAAAGTCAGTGTTGTTTATGATTCTGATCTTGAAAATATGAACATAGTCAGCGGCAAATTTGTGAAACTATTATTAAGGGACGAAGCCCTTAATTGATTAAATGTTTTAAGTTATAATGTATAAATCTACAGAATGTAGGCCTACTGTATTTTCCCACGATGTTCTGTTTACGGTCTGGTAAGTGAGAAAAAACAGATTTGTCAAAAGGGTAATACACTTGAGCAAAACACTCAAAATGGGAGTAAAAAATATATGCAATGAGACCTAACGCAGTAAATGGTAGATTTCCATGGGAAAAAGGTTCAATTCTACCAAATTTAGAAATTAGCAGTGTTGTAGTTTCTTTAGTGGCCGACATTTTCCAACAGCAATACCTCAAAATTTCTTTTGTTCCAGGCGGAGATCATATCAATATGCAAGGAAAATATTTCTGCGCTGAAGTGTTTCTTGGACAAAAGTGAACAAGGAAATGGATATATTGAAGAGTGCCGAGAGATGAAAGGTAGGAAAATCTAGATTTGTTTTTGTTTGTTACATTTTGATGTGTTTTGATAAATAGCTATAATTTATTTATTTAAAGATGATGTTATTCTATATAAAGGTGTTTTGTATTCTTATTAGTAATAGACGCCTTCACTCTGTAAATGGTATGTTAGATCTGATTTTTTATTTCAACCATCTTCTGGGAGTAAGAATTTCATACAAAGGAAACCACACTATTTTTATTAATCTTTAGCAACAGTTTTATCAAATGTTATATGTTAAGGTCAATACGGTTCGGTACGGTACAATATTTTGTACCTCGATTCTCGATACAAAATCAGTATACGCTGGTACGGTGCTACCAGTATTTTTGTCGTTTTCTTCTCAGGATTGTATTAAACCATCATTTTAAATTTGAATTCATTGACATTATTACTATAAAAAAAATTGTAGGCCTATCCTACATTTATGGTTTTCTAAAAATTACAACACCACACGCACATTATTAAAACCTTTTATTCCTAACAAGTGTAAAATAAACTTGTGTCAAGTAAGAAACACAGTTAATATAAAGGCTTTTCCTATTTTGAGTCATAGCATAGCCATGATAAATTGATTTTAAAATTAGGTTAAGAATTTTAAGGAATAAACATGTTTGGAGCAACAATATGACAAGATAATTTTAACACAACACGGTGCATAACGTAGTTGTGACCTCCCCACACACGCTCAGTCCGGAACTACACAGTTTAGCCGGATCGTCTTAATACTGTTCTGTTAATACTGTTCAATGAAGTGGCGACCATACATAGTAGGTATTTTAAGCCAAGTATGAATGGAGATGAGCGTAGGATGAGTGGCGCGATCTTGTAGTTTTGTTAGTGACTAAGGCCGTGATGGCCGACATTTCTTAGACACAGCTGCTAATTAATAGCCCATACAGCTAATGGCAACTAAGGGACCTACAGTTTATTGTGGCATCCGAACCACATTTCTCCTTGGTATATACGAATTGGTCTAATTATCAGGTTACTTCACTTACTTAATCGTAGTACTCACTCGTGCGGACGTTAATCCACACCAGGGAGTATCGCATACACAGTGCATGCCTATAAATATCTACAATTCGTGACCTCCTAGTAGCTGGATTACAGGACGACGCCACCCGTCCCAGTCTTGCCTAATCTTGGTCTAATGTGAGTTAAGCTCATTGAAGTACCACAATTTCAGAGCATAACCATCATCCGTTCCCATCACTGATTTTTGTGAAGATTTAAATTTTTTATACTCTTTTCTAAATGCACTCCGTTAGTTGTTTATTTTTTTCACCACAGTGTCCTTTGTTGCTTTTGGGTCAGTTTCGTTCACAAAATCTAATAACTCTTTATTTATAAGCTGCTTCCTTCATGTCCCTGATGCGGTATTCTTTGCTTTTTATTTTCCAAACGCATTCGTGACCTCAGTATTTTTCTATGAATTCGAGTGTAAAGTCTCTTGACCAGGTAGACATATTTAATGTGTTGTACTTATAACGATATCACTACACAACACTAAAACGCCAAAAGGCGCCAACTAGACTAACAACAACACAGCTCTGGTCCATGTTAACCAGACTGAAGAAGAGTTAACTCGCAATGAAGCAAAAAAGTCAGATGCGCATTCGATACTGCTGAAAATGTGGTTGGAGGGGTGAAGCAGCACTGTCTTGGACTGTGGGATAGGGATTCAACACACACGTTCAGTACAATTTGCATCATGTACGAGGCATGTTTTTTAAGTAAGTGCCGTTTTTAAATTTCTCCATTCCAGCACTGCGATTGGCATTTCGGACATTTGCGCTGTATATGTGCATCTATTGGCTAGCTCTAGCCGGAAATTCGACAAAAATCGGCCCTTTTTACATCCGGTTTCGAGCAACTCAAAATGGTGCCGCCAAATGAGACTGCCGCCGACTGTGAAGTGCGCGCTGTAATTAGATTTTTAAGTGCTAAAGGTGTGAAAGCCATTGAAATTTATCGACAGATTAGTGAGGTGTTTGGTGAGAACATTATGAGTGACGGAATGGTACGCAAGTGGGTAAGGACATCTAAAGACGGCCCCACCAACGTCCATCATGAGCAACGCACTGGGCGGCGTCAATGTCCCCAGTACCCATTTTAACCCCTTAACCGCCACGCACGAGATATGCCGGGCGATACTAGTTTTCAGAGCAACCGCCACGTACGAGTTATCTCGTGTTGACGTAATCAGCTGTTGTGTTTTATTTTTAACAGCTCACTTCCTGCCTTATCTCTGATATACGTACGTAAACAAGTTGTTGACAGTGCTGCTTGACTAGTGCTGCAATCTGGTGGATTTTAGTGGTATTATAGGTCAGTAATGGTCCCGATCAGTTCCGTTCGTAGTTTCAGTCAAACTCGTGCTTGCGGAAGCTTACGTAATGCTTACGTACATTATGCGTGTCATTATAATTGTGTTTTTTGGTGGTTATTTACTTGGTAGTGTTGAATGAGTAGTAAATATTAGTCGTAATGGCTGGTGACATGCTTGAGGATGACGATTTATTAGAGTTGTAGACTTTATTGTAGGCCTAATTTTTATTATAGGCCTAACTCAAGAAACCCCCGGACCCCCCCCCCCCAATCACAAATTTTAGTAGGGTATTGTTAAAGCTTAATGTTTTTGAAGATGTCTACAAACAATATTGATAACTATTTTCTTAAAAAAAAAAAACAACTGGTACAGTTTTTTAAATCACAAGTAAAAATCGTCAAAAACGGCAAAAATAAGTGGCAATGGCGGATTTTGACTAGGCTACTTAGACGGCGGTTAAGGGGTTAAGACTTATTTACTCTTCACATTTTTGCTATAAATAAACCTACTCGTTTGGTAGCTACATGATGCAAAATGTTCACCGGAAGTAATTTTTTCATAGGCTGTAACTCCTAAACGAGTTGGGTTATGAAAAAAATGTCAAGAATTAAAAAGTTTTAAAATTGCATGTTCTATCTGAAAACGTGAAAACGTAATATTGAAAATTGCTGCTGATTTTCATAAAACTAAATTTATATTTTTAATTGCCACAAAAAATAAAGGAATGTCCTCCATTTAAAGTTTTCTCTAATACTTACCGTATCCGATATCCCAATGGTGGCCTCCTTGAGTTGATCACCCTGTATATTTGTGTACTTATATTCACAAACAACTGTTTTGTTCTGTTCTCATCTGGAGGAAATTCGGATTAAGCTTGCATCGGGATTGACAAATGTGAAATCTTGCATTAACTTGTGTTCTGTCCCAGCTTTGTAGTTATGGTCTAGCACCATCTGGTAGTACACCCAAGAAAAATCTTTAAATTTTAATCATGAACACAGGAGTGAGAAAAGGTTTGGGGATGTTCTAGTGGAGCTGTATGAAAATTTTAGAGTAAACCCTAATTTTGTTCTATCTCAGGTACAACTTCTATGGTATGTTGCCATAATCTGCATGAGCTAACTACTAGGGATATATACCAGATTAAACGTTTAGTTAGAGAGCGGATTTTTAATTCCTTCCTGATATTCAGGATGAGAACGGGACTCGAGTTCCCAACAATATCACCTAGCTTAATGAGCTTGTGATTGTTATTTCTTATGCCTGGGCAAAAAGAGTTTGTTTTAAAAATCTTTAGTAAAAATTCTTGCAGATGGCAATTATGACAAAAAAAACAATTTTAAGTCTTTATGGCTCTGTCCTATAAAAACCATTACTCAGTAGAAATACTTAGGTAACAAAAGCCGTTGACATATTTGGTGCATTTGGTTACCAGTAGAAAGCAGGTTTAGCTTTAACAACCACAAATTTTAACAAACAAACAAATTTTAATTTTTGTACCTTACAATGCCATCATGACTATAATCCATGATCTCGATCGAGTACATCACCCTCCGCAGCGACATAATCTAAACAACTCCTACAATCATGGAGCGTATTATTAATAGGTCCCATCATTGTGACGTCATTTTGAATGTCCTGCAATCACGGCGCCATGTCAACATGTCCACATTTGCAGCTTCACCGTGAACATCTCCTTTGATCATGGCACCATCATTAACATGTCCCACTGTTGCGGCGTCATCGTGAGCATTTCCGGCAGTTGTGAAGCTAACATGAACATATTTCATGTTTTCAGCGCTGTCATAAACATCTCCTTCAATCAAGGTGCCATCATTAATTAACCTGTCCCGCATTCACAGCGCCATTTTGAACATATCTAGCTTTCCCGATAATGGTAAATCCGTTAACACTATCCACAGTCATGGAGTCATCATCATTGTCTCCTGGGTTTGCAGAACCATTGTAAAAATCTTTTGCGATGGCAATATATTATCATCATCTCCTACCACACCGGCAAAATTTACCGCAATTGTGAAGACGTCATCATCTTCACTTGCAATGCAGCAAAATCTATGACAATTGGAACAAATTTTATTTTGGGAAAATGTGAAATTAAATTCAATGCCATTCCAAAGAAAATGAGTGCACTAAATTTTTAAGAAAATTTGATCTCATGTCCATCCCTACAAGTGCAAAAGTATTGGTTTTCCGAAGCTTTTTGACTAGACGTCCATGCCCATCCTACCACTAATCTTAGAGGACACCAGTTTATTACTTGAATCTGTAGACAGCTGACAGCTACATTTAAGAAATGCCTTTTTACACCTAAAAAGAAAACTGTACGGTACATAAATGCACAATGTTTCTTTACAGCAATGTATTGGTACAAAGTTCATTGCTGAAGAGCACTGTTTGCCGTTTGAACATGTTTATAGTGACACCTGAGGTAATAAGGACTATACACAGTTCACAAAATTTAGGTGGTTTGAGGGGAAGCAATTCCATCCCCTCTACCTCACTCTTAACATTGAAATAACAGCTGACAGCTGATCAGCTGATATATTAATTAAGCTGAAAAAGTGGTGGGGGAATCCAGGAAATCTTTCCCCTTTAAACGCCTACATTTTGTGAAGAAACTTTAGTACAAGCTTTAATAAAGAAATGCAGATTAGTACAATCTTATATCTAAACCAGATGTCATGGCTGATAATGAACATACCCTAGCAATATTTTAAAGGTAGAAGAAGTCAATTTTGGAAACCCTTACCCAACAAAAAGTCTAAGGCCACAATAGGATGTCCACAGATAGAAGGTTAGTTCTTGTCTTCTTCCCTAAACAAATGCAAAACAAGTTTTTCATCACCTCGCATTAACAGGCAGAGTTTGAGAAAATGCTGAGATTCCATTATTGCCACTGATGGTCTCTTGACCTTGTAAATAGGGGTGTGCAAAGCAAATAGTGATTTTTGGGTTTGAATCGATTACTTTATAATATTTTTGAGTATCGAATATTACCGAGCAAATATTTACTACAAATATATCTCACTCAAGCACACCTCTACCATTTATGTTGTGTCGGGTATCTATATATTAATCCAAAAATTATAAACATAAACATATAGTTGTGGTTTCCAAATTTTTGTAGCCCTTAAACTCAACTAAATAATTGCAAAAAAGAAAGTTCTCTACTAAAAAAACAATTGGAATTAACATATAAGAGCCAATACTATTTAAATTTATATAGGCCTGACTAGTTTTTATATAGTTAATGGCCTAATCACTTCATCACTGTTCAAAATGTGAACAAATCTAATGTGTATTTCACACTAAATATTGTTGAAATAATATGAGTGTAGAATGGAGCGGAGTTGCCTAGTGTAGCTTTGACTATTGACTAAGCTTCTTCTATTTTTTTTACTGAAAGCATGTTGAATGCCAGAGAAGTCTAGTTTCGAACCATATAGTTTTACTATTTCTACCATTGACTACATAACACCCACCAACTTGGATAACTGTACACTATTCACTGTACGCTATATAAATATTGAAAACCACACAGTATTGATTAAATGCAATCAGGGCCCAAGAGGTTATGAAACCCCTAGTTTTATGCTCACAGTAATTGCTTATTTTCCCACAAAATACAATTACAAAACAATTAACATACAATCATAGATTTTCTTATGACTTGTCCAATGGTGTTATTATTTTGACATCAAAAGTGTTATTTTTTTTTTTTTTATGGAACAGAAAAACTTGCTCTGTTTCATATAGGCTACTAGTGATGGTCAAAACTAGAAATTTCGAATCTCAAAACCGAAACCAAAACTTTAAAAAATCAAATCCCAAATCTCGAATCTCAAAACCTAAACGCAAAACTTTTTTACTTAGCTGGTTACAAAGGTTAAGGTTACAAAAAAATACAAATAATCATAAAATGTTAAGCATGCAATCAAAACTGAAAGAGATAACCTCCTGACCAGATGTGACTGATAATCTTAAAACCCAATACAACATAATTTTTCATAAACAACTAACAAAAAAAAATTAACTTCTAACACCAACATAAACAGGAATCTATCTATCTATATATTAATAGGCAAGCATGTTTCTTTAAAACCTTTTTTCTCAGCTCGTGTGAATCGTAGGGAAAATCTACGCATACCGTTGGAAAGCTATTTTCCTGTAGGTGTGCAGAATCCCTTTATAAATTTAAATAGGCTCAAAGATAAGCACAAAAAATGAGTTTAAAAATTTGAAAAAATTAACATGGATCTTATGCGTTGCTATGCTGGTTACGAAATAACAACGAAATATAAACAGAAAATCAAAACAAATGGAGGAAACTCCAATCACATGTTTTATTTACAGTGTGGGGTGAAAATAGATAAGTGAGTACATTATACATATTTTTGGTCGAGTTTCGACCACTGGACGACCTCTCGTCTATATATTAATAGGCAAGCATGTTTCTTTAAAACCTTTTTTCTCAGCTCGTGTGTATCGTAGGGAAAATCTACGCATACCGTTAGAAAGCTATTTTCCTGTAGGTGTGCAGAATCCCTTTATAAATTAAAATAGGCTCAAAAATAAGCACAAAAAATGAATTTGAAATTTTAAAAAATTAACATGGCTCTTATGAGTTGCCATGGTGATGACGAAATAACAACAAAATATAAACAGAAAATCAAAAAAAATGGAAGACATCCCAATCACATGTTTTATTTACAGTGTGGGGTGAAAATAGAGAAGTTTGCACAAAACATACTTTTGGTCGATTTTTCGACCACGGGGCGTGCTCTCGTATTAGATTAATTAGAACAATTAGTGGTCAATATTTCTTTGTGTTTAGTAAATATTGACGTGAAACTGAATTGTACCAGTTATAGTATTTAAGATACCTTTTGAAGTTCAGAATAAAATTTACTTGTTTCATTACTGTTAATGGTGATGTTTGCTCTGTTTCTACCAGCTTGTTTGGAAACAGCATTGAAAACAATAACAATGGCACAAAAAAATGTCAGCAGTTTAAAAAATAAAACTGCCAAAATCTTCGAAACTTTTGAATCTTGGTGATCGAATCACGAAACCGAAACTTTTCCTAAGTTTTGATGGTTTTGAGATTTGAGATTCGGTTTTTACACATCACTATTATAGGCTACCATAGTTTTACTATTTATAAAAAAGAAAGATATAACTCTCATGATCCCAAGTAATAATTATGTTATCATTTCAGTCATAAACTATGTTAACTGATGTCGGGCATTTAATATCACAGCTTAAATAAATCACTATCTGAATTTACTTAACCTATTGTGAATTAAAGTATGAAGATTGCATCCTCCACCCTCCACTCTCTTTTTGAGGCTGGCATTCTTTTGTTTTGGCATAAACAGTTTTATTTGAAGTTTCATTGTACAAACTACACAAATAATCTTTAGTTTCAGTCAAGAAAAAAACCCTCTAGTACATTCAATGAATAGAGTTTCTTAAATGTATTTTCCAGTCACCTTAGAAATTGCTGTAGAGGTCGCTCGTAGTCGAAAACTCAAGCAAAAATTGTATTGTACAAACTTTTCTAATTTCACCTTACGCTGTAAATTAAATATGTGATTGGAATTCCTTACATTTGTTTAGATTTTCTGTTTATATTTCGTTGTTATTTCATCGCCAGCAGGGCAACCCCTAAGGCCAATGTTTTTAAAAATTTCCAATTTATTTTGTATGATTATTTTTTAGCCTATTTTATTTAATTTATAAAAGGATTCTGCTCATCTAAAGGAAAACATATATCTAACAGTATTCGTAGATTTTCTCTGCGATGCACACGAGCTGAGAAAAAAGGTTTTAAAGAAACATGCTTGCCTATTAATATACAGCTTTCGAAACTCTCTCTGAAAACTCTGTCGGCATGTCCCTTAGGTCAAAGCAAACAAAATATATCAAATAAACACTATGCCCTATCTCGCTTTGTTTTCCGTCTGTCAGTGTGTATGTTTTTTTTTACATAACTTCCCAAAACTTTGGAACCACTAGAGGTGCCAACTTCAAACTTGGTACGTGTATGTTGACTAATAGGACCTATCTTTTTTGCAAAGCATGAACTTTCTATTTCACATAATTTAAAAATGGCAACCATTTTTATTTTTCAAAGCTTAATAACAAAAAACCATAGGATTATTATTGGTTAAAATTTTAAAAGTTACAAATAGCAAAAGGGATGGAAATTTAATTAACTTTACAGAAATGTACAATATTTGTAGGTTCATAACACAAACAACGGAGAAAATTTCATTTTTATAAAGGTAATACGTGCTAATTTATTAAATTTGCCCAATGTTTTCTGTTTTAACCTCAGAAAATTTTATTTTTCTCCGTTATTTGTGTTATGATTCTATAACACTTGTACATTTTTGTAAAGCAAATTAAATTTCCATCCTTTTTATCTGTTCTAACATTTTTATAAATCCTATGGTTTTTGAGTTATTTAGCTTTGAAAAATAAAAATGGCCGTCATTTTGAAATTATACAAAGTAGAAACTTGATGCTTTACAAAGTATAGTTCTTATTAATCATCATTTACGTACCAAGTTTGAAGTTGGTACCTCAAGTGGTTCCAAAGTTATAGGAAGTTAAATAAAAAATACATTCACACCGAAAGACGAAACGATGCGAGACAGAACATATGTTTATATGTTATTTTTGTTTGTTTTGACCTATGGCCCCTCGCCCACTATACGATTTCGGTCGTACGACACTGTGTCGCAACGACAACATTTCCACAGTGAACCATTGGATCTTATGAGAGCTCGCCCACTGTACGATAATCTCACGACTACAACAAACTGTCGTGAAGCAGTCGTCCACTGCCACTGTGATACACGACTGTCGTACGACTGTCTAACTCGCAGTGGCGTGTACAATCAAATGGGCGCTCGCCCACTATACGATTTTTGTCGTATGTCGTGCGTTCTCCCCAGTAGTCCTATATATACTTTTACAATTAACTCAAACTTCTTCATTATTATAGTTGTTATATCACTTGGTTCTGCCTTTTTTACCATTCTCTTGCGTATTTCTTGGTAGTGAATAAGTTAAATATTTTTTTACAATTCATTTATACTTTTTTATTATAATGTTTGATATATCGCTTGGTTTTTTCAACCATTATTTTGATCTTCCCATATATTTTTTACAATTTGATCATATTTTTTCTTTATAATATTTTTATATGCTGCATCACTTATATAAGTAAATATACCAAAATAATTGAAACCATGCGAGTTTGGTTATTATTTAATATTTTATAATCATTAATTACTTTGTGTGAAATAGTTTCACTAATACCTAAATATTCCTTTTTGCAGATTATATTAATAAAATTAAATCATTTAATATTTAAAAACGAATCCAAAAAATTGAACTTTTCACCAGACTTTATTAAAAACCTATGATAGTTATGGAAAATTTAAAAACTTGTAAGTCATGGACTTGTATAATTTGAATTTTTTTTTAAATACATTCACTTAGGAAGTGATCTACACATAAAAAGAACGATTTCTTTAATGCTGTAGGCCTACATTGGCCACTATCGCTTAATCTGCGCTACAGCAGCCACATTGCAACAACGCGGAACAGATTCATTGTTTTACTAATTGATACAGAACCACTGTTTTAAGATATTGCGCAACACACCTACCTCTTCCAGGGTTACCAGGTCATTTATCCGATAAAGTGTCGTAAAGTGGGCGAGGACCACACATAAGATAAAAATATCGTACGGCACAGTGTCGTACAACCGAAATCGTATAGTGGGCGAGAGGCCTAAGGAACATGACCACGGAGTTTCGGTAGAGAGTTTCGAAACATCCTGTATAGATACCTTAGATATTCACATTAAATAATTCTAATTAGTTGGTTGTATGCAATAGTATTGATTAATATTATTATAGTCTGTAACATTAAAAAGCTTTACAGAGTTCTATGTTTAATTATGTTTTTAACGTGATAAATATCAATAACTAGTTCAATTTATATCATTAAACCAGATCGTATTACTTCGGGTAATATAATCTTCCTGTTTTTATACAGCTATCTTTCTACAGCTTATCTTTTAAAATATGTTGAATGGTGGATGTATTTTTTCTACAAGCAATATTTGTTTTATGAAAGTTAAGTTATTTTGGACTGGTATCACAGTACACGTTATCTTCAATACCTCAACATTGCCATTCAATATGTACGGGCTGAAAAGGTTTGAGCTCTGTTGAAGGAAATAAAGTAATTCGTACTTGGTTTTCAGTTATAAGAAATGGCTTTTCGACATAAATGGATTTAAAAAATAGTCTTGGCTGAAGAAACGATCGTTCGTAGTCTGTAAAAATGTACCATCTTATCCATTATACACTCATTTCACGTAAAAAATACACACCCGCATCGAACGCTTCGGTAGAAATAAAATAAATGTTCAACAAACTTGTGTCCTGGACTGCGCTGCCCGCTGCCACTGAGTCACTTGTCCCCGTCCACAGCTGTGTGTAGCGAGTGTGTTGTCTATATTGCAGGCGTTTTAACCGAGTTATTTTTCTTTGTCATAAATACTGTAGCGCTTTTTGCGACCGGTTATACCAGTCAGCAATAAATATATTATTTCTAACATAAAACCTACACAGTTATAGTAGACGACAGATAACATAATGCATTCAAACTAAATGGTAATAAACAAATTGTCTTGATAGAAAACCCGCTTTTTTAAGATTTAGAGCGTACAAAAAATAAAGTGGGTTAAGGAAGGAAATAAAATCACTGAATAATTTAGGAAATCTATTAGTTTTCTAAGCGCAATTTATAAGTTACACAACAACAATGAGAACTGTATACTTCTTTGCTCATACGTCTTCCAAAAAATGTTGGGTAACTGTGTTAAAATGCCGCATTACTGATATGGTGAAAGTGACTGCTAACCGCTTTAAAATGCGCAACAATAATGCACTGTTTTAAATAATACTGTATAACCAATACAAACCAATCGAATTGTTTATTCGTTCAAATTACGAATTACACGATACATGAATCCAGTTTGAAACACAGAATAACAACATTTTGAGTCTTGTCACAACATTCGTTTGCCGTCTACGTGGTGAGTTATTTCCCCCTTCGTGTCAATAAACCCTGAACACGATAGCTTGATTGTCTTGGTACCTGAGGACCAGCATTTCATTTACTCTATAAACAATTATTATATTAATAAAATACTCGATAAAACTGCTGTGACTACGATTTTTTTCATATATTACTTTTATCTCTTTCTGTACCAATGCTCCCTCCCAACAAGAATTCAATGTCACAACTACAATATCAGGAATAAAAAAAAACTCGACTTAGTAAAAATAAAACGCATAGGCTAAATAAAGCAAGTATCCCCCAAACAACATCGTGATAAAAATGTTCAATCTTCTGCCAAACAAACTCATAGAAACAAACTAAATCAACTCAAACAATATCTGATTGATCGACCTTACTATAAACTACCTAAGTTTATTGATGAACATTAATATCGCATAAACAATAAATAGTTAAGCTTAACTCTACACTCCCACACACAAACTCATACACACAAGTATTTGACGATTGTCTATGAGGACGTCGGATAAGACACCTATGGTAAATTTTATATGACAAACAACTACAACAGCCGCGAAGTTAACACTGTGAAACAATGTCATTCACCGCCATATCTAGTACGACTGTTGCGTTACGTAAAGACCACAACGTCACGTAAGGCCAAGGTTGAGTGACGTCACGCCACTGCACCTCCGCAGCTGGTGTGTCGGCAGTCTTCAGTCAGCTGTTCTACCGTGAGCACGACAACAGCTGTTAGTGCGATTGTTGTATTATCGTGTAGTGTAGTGCAGTTAGTGCCGAGTACCATGGACGTTCAGACTCAGACAGGTATATATTTGCGTAGTGTAATAATGTTGCGACTGTCGAAAAAATGTATTGTACGTTTCTTTCTTATTCTTAGAAATACTTTATTTGTTACAATTGTCCTTATAATATTTATAAAATCTGTTCGGTATTTTATTATTTTGTTAATGATCGACCAGTTTTAGTTAGGAAAAAGTTTGTGGTTTTACCTATTCTTTATAAATACTTATTGTAGACTTTTCGTAATGGTATTTCTCTAAAATGAAATCGTCGTATCCACAATCACCTATTTTGTCATCCGATCATTACACTATTAAACCGCTGTTGTTAGCTTAAATATTAAAATTCTTCGTTGTTTTAGCCTTTGTGTTATAAAGTTAAGGTTCAAGTTACAGCAATAGCGATCAGTGGTTATTAAATTGTTAATGCAGCTGTTTCGTGGTGCATAACATTGGACGCTTTTTCAGGTTATAACGAAAAGCTGCTTACTTAATCCTCCTACCTGAAGACGTGTTAAATTTAGTGTACCAGCTATATTACGAATCAAACTTAAATTAGATATCTCTGACAGTAACACAGGCTTAAACCTTTGTTAATTCTTACGATTCAGAAATATATCCATAATCGATTACTTGTCAATGTCTGTGTCGTGTTGGTTGTGTATTTGTGTCGTGTTGTTGTGTAGTTGTGTAGGTAGGGACGGTCGAAGCCGGAACTTCAGTTGAGCGCATCATCGGATGATTGGTCTAGGACTTCCTCCCACGCGATCATCGCACGACATTTCCCATCATTTGATAAATGACATTTATTAATAAATCATTTACCATCACGTCATGTATAAGATTGGTCCTAGGAAACTGCTGTTTTTTAGTTTATCTCGTATGCGTCAAGACAAAATGCCAAATCATTAATTTCATCACTCGATAAAAGTCTTTTTGGGGAAGTTTCTTCATCCGAATGACAGCTTTACAGCAACACAGTTGAGGCAAGATTGAAATACTGTATTAACCTTGATGGTGTTTACAAAACATTCACTTTCTGTTTGAGATTTAACGATTTCGTGCAAGTAATCTCACGGCATTGCAACACAAATGTCTACGAAAAGATCTGTCAAAAAGGATAAATTTTGTTCTGGACTTGATAATTGTTTTGTAGGCTAAATAAAAACGAACTATGGCTAACTTAAGAGTAAAAGCTGCATTTAAATAATAGCAACAAGCAACATATAAGTGATTTTAGTTTATACCTACTTTCTATTCTATTTTAGAATACCGATTATCCATATTAGATTGTTTTCTATTTCATCACTCCGAGACCTTGCAACTTTTAAAAATCCCCTCTTAGTAGCAAAAAATGCAGATTTTTCGGTAACCACTGGGTGTTGAATAACACCGTATAGTACTTAATTGTTTCTATTTTTAACATATTCGTAATGGTATAATTTTAAACGTTTACGATTTTTTCATAAAAAGAAAACGTATCTTAGACTGCGATTTGGACGCATCGATTTTACTTGAAAAAAACTGCATTTTGTAATTGTAATTTGTAATTGTCGTGGATTGTAGTTTGGCAGGACCATGTCAGAGACCGTGGTTGTTTGCCAAGGTTGGGCCAGTGGTAGTGGGTGCTGACTGACTCACGGCCGCCCACTGCTATGGTCGACATCTCGGCACTTGGCACTGGCCGAGGCTCTGGTAGGCTATCTATATTGCAGTTACCAGTCTTATCTAACAGAACGTGTGGTACAACGGTGACAATCACGTTCAGTTGGGAGATTCACACTACGGTACTCACAGTGGTAGTGGGTGCTGGCTGACTCACGGCCGCCCACTGCTATGGTCGACATCTCGGCACTTGGCACTGGCCGAGGCTCTGGTAGGCTATCTATATTGCAGTTACCAGTCTTATCTAACAGAACGTGTGGTACAACGGTGACAATCACGTTCAGTTGGGAGATTCACACTACGGTACTCACAGTGTTAGTGGGTGCTGACTGACTCACGGCCGCCCACTGCTATGGTCGACATCTCGGCACTTGGCACTGGCCGAGGCTCTGGTAGGCTATCTATATTGCAGTTACCAGTCTTATCTAACAGAACGTGTGGTACAACGGTGACAATCACGTTCAGTTGGGAGATTCACACTACGGTACTCACAGTGTTAGTGGGTGCTGACTGACTCACGGCCGCCCACTGCTATGGTCGACATCTCGGCACTTGGCACTGGCCGAGGCTCTGGTAGGCTATCTATATTGCAGTTACCAGTCTTATCTAACAGAACGTGTGGTACAACGGTGACAATCACGTTCAGTTGGGAGATTCACACTACGGTACTCACAGTGTTAGTGGGTGCTGACTGACTCACGGCCGCCCACTGCTATGGTCGACATCTCGGCACTTGGCACTGGCCGAGGCTCTGGTAGGCTATCTATATTGCAGTTACCAGTCTTATCTAACAGAACGTGTGGTACAACGGTGACAATCACGTTCAGTTGGGAGATTCCCACTACGGTACTCACAGTGGTAGTGGGTGCTGGCTGACTCACGGCCGCCTACTGCTATGGTCGACATCTCGGTATTTGGCACTGGCCGAGGCTTTGGTAGGCTATCTATACTGCAGTTACCAGTCGTATCTAACAGAACGTGTGGTACAACGGCGACAATCACGTTCAGTTGGGAGATTCCCACTACGGTACTCACAGTGGTAGTGGGTGCTGGCTGACTCACGGCCGCCTACTGCTATGGTCGACATCTCTTTACTTGGCACTGGCCGAGGCTCTGGTAGGCTATCTATATTGCAGTTACCAGTCTTATCTAACAGAACGTGTGGTACAACGGCGACAATCACGTTCAGTTGGGAGATTCCCACTACGGTACTCACAGTGATAGTGGGTGCTGACTGACTCACGGCCGCCCACTGCTATGGTCAACATCTTGGCACTTGGCACTGGCCGAGGCTCTGGTAGGCTATCTGTATTGCAGTTACCAGTCTTATCTAACAGAACGTGTGGTACAACGGCGACAATCACGTTCAGATGGGAGATTCCCACTACGGTACTCACAGTGTTAGTGGGTGCTGACTGACTCACGGCCGCCAACTGCTATGGTCGACATCTCGGTACTTGGCACTGGCCGAGGCTCTGGTAGGCTATCTATACTGCAGTTACCAGTCTTATTTAACAGAACGTGTGGTACAACGGCGACAATCACGTTCAGTTGGGAGATTCCCACTACGGTACTCACAATTTCCTGTCGTGTTTCGGGCCTCGAGTAGCGGCGTCTCTCAACCGTAACTGTCGCACCCGTATATTATAGTGACTGTGTTTGTTGATTTAGTCTAAACTTCCATTATTATTTCGAGTCATTCGAGTGTAATGCGATAAAACATCGTTTTCTCTGTCTACTTAAAATAAATGCCTTTTATCTCTTGCCCCCAACAACTATAACACACGATGTTGAACTGAAAGAAAGATAAGTATCCAATGGCAACACACTCTTTGAAAAGTGCATGTAACTACAGTATGTTATCTTTGCGTGAAATACTGGCAGCAGCTGGTCCATAAATTTTGTGCCAATCTACGCCATAGGGATTGTTAAGGGGAACGGTTTAAACCCCGACGCGACGTCGACATTTTGTCAGATAACATCATTAATTGATAGTCCAATGATGAATGGCATCTGGGACCAGTAACAATCTCGCTTGGAATCGAACCAGCGACCTTTAGATTTGAAGGTGAGCAATGTAACCTTACCACTCAGCTACCGAAACAATTAGATGGATGCCATGTCTACTTCAGTATCCGTCGGCAATGGTATTGGTATTACTTGTAAAGACCTTCCGATTTGATTTGAGACGCTGATTCGTTGGCACAATTATTACGAGTGAAATGCAAATTCCCTTTGTGCAGATGTCGGAAATCGCGATTGTGATCGAGAGAAATCGTTGTGCAAGCGTGAATACCCCTGACGGGACTCTGAGCGACGCGGTGTTGAGTGCACTCTGCCTCAGCCAACTGGAACTAAAATTTTATTTCGTTGATCTGAGAATATGGGGTCTGGGGTGAGTTTCAGCCGTTGAGATAAACAAGGTGGAGGAAATTGCAATATATAACTTATTCGGTTTGTGTACAATGTACAAATAATGTAAATTTTTGACAACTATCGTAAAACGATTTTGTTGAGTTAGCGTTGTCAGATTTATGATGGTCGTGGACTTACAATTAGCACTACACTCACGTTACATCGCGTGTGGGGTGATAATCCAATAAACTGACCCGACTATCGCCTTAACTAACTGTAGCGTAGCGGATAATAGACCAGCGACTAACAACTTGCTTCTGTACATGTGAGTGAGTGAATAAGTGTATGTTTAAGTAGACAATGAGTTCTAAAACATAACCGAGCACCAAAGTGAGTAGGGTAACTACGACGACATCGATACGTCATTTTGTTACGTGAGACACGCACAGACAAAAGACGGGTAAGGTGACATGTCGTAAGGCTGTGCGACGAGTGTTAGTTGAATTCTGGGTCAATTAAATTACTTTGAGGACTTAGGGCTTTTCTGGAATTCAAGGACACCAAAATGGAAAGTGTTTTTTAAAAACCGGTCGTTTTCTCATCTCACACTATGTCGTTTTCTCGTTTGCTGTAAGCATTTGACGTGTTGCTGATTACGGATTTCAACGGGTGTGTCAATTTAAAACATACAGTTATTATTAATATAAAACAGTGTCAACGTTAACGTTAACTAAGCCGTGATCCTCTTTCTCTTGTTCAAATTTGGTATAATTATCTCCTTTTAAATTATATTTAAATTTTACAAATGAAAACCTTAATGTTTAGGGGCAATTTGAAGTCATATTTCGGGTAAACAAATTTGTTTTATGATTTTTTTTTTCAAATTTCAACAAAACTATCACTATCGGTATAAATGGTCTGGGAAAGGAACGAACGGGTCTTTCATCAGAAAACGGACTCGATTCCCCAACACCGGTGGCGACTACCAAAAACGGACGGACGGTGCAACATTTATAAGTCCATTAGTTAGCGAGAGCGCCACACAACGATGATCAGCCAGAGAAAGTATGAGGTTCGCGCCGTAAAAAGCGAGACGGCTCCGATGATGAGAAAGAAAGTAGTGGAGTGCTAAGTGAAATAAACATTCTACTTGGTCTGTGGGGCATGCTCATGCGTGGTTGCCGTCATGCTTTCGGCGAACACCGCGGCAAACTAATTCATTAAGTTATAATTACAGTTGTGAATGCATACTGGTGTTGTGCTATTGAGTATTTGCTTACAGTATTTGCTTTATTTTGTTGAAACAAAACCAGTAGGATTAGCCAAAAGTAACTGTTTGAAACTTGCATCCAACTAAATCCATTATAGATCACATCGAAATTACTTGAGTTGTCAAGTAACCAGGAGTCGTAGTTGGTGTTTGTGGGATATTTTGCAACAATGATAAACGAAGTTTAGAATTAGTGATTGTATAATTAATTTAGTGGTCACCTGATTGTTTGGAGACAAAGATTCTTTTTATGGGAAAACTATGTACAAGACTTGTCTTTAAATGTCTTTACAAGTGTGGCCCCGGCCTTATTTGGATTAGCCTTATTAACCTATTTAGATCAATTTTAAAACGTAAATATTCCAGAAAATAAATTCTATTTTGAATATAAATGCTATGAATTATTAAGAATTAGTAGTATTTTCCCCGAGTAGTGTGACACGTTTGTTGAGTTGGAAGAATTTGAGAGCAACTTGTTCTACTCTCCCACGCAACTGATGTGAAACTTGCAACTTGCATGTTATGTAGGATGGAAACTTTCTCTGTTGGCTCCGGTTAGTCGATGTTGATTGTACAAGTTATTATAATAAGGATTATAATTAATAAGGATTATAATTATATTATAATTAATAAGGATACTTGGTTTGGTAAAGTTCTCACTTTTTTATCAACATCTAGAAGGCTGTGGGTCTTTTAACCACACATGATGTTATCAATTTAGTCTATACTTATAAGGGGTTTACTAAACTAAATGAATAAGCGACCGACTATTTGCACAGTTTCGCGCTATTAGCACAAGGTGTTGTGGAACTAAACAATTTGCTTGCGTTGATAAAAACTTGCTGCCTGGTGATAAAATCGCAACTACGACGATCTTGTGTGGGAAAAGAATGTAACATTTGTTTCGTTCACAATGTTTTTATATTCATAAATTACAATTCTATTTCATTCTCAAACCTTTTGAGTTTTTAATTTAATTTATAATATTATTGTTTTGAATCCTCGTCATTCGGTGTACCGTCAGAATGCGCCTAAATTGTTTTTTTTTCGATTAATATAGGCCTACTTAAATGCTTAGAATGTAAGATTATTTATCGAAATGTTTTACCTGCTACCTTTCTCTAATGTAGACATTATAGGATTCCTAGTAGGTGGAAATAACATTTCAATTAGTCAAACATGGTAATTTGAAACGTTACCCGGCCGAAAGTTTTACTCTTGCAGATACATCATTTTTGCTAGTTCGACATCAACAGTCAAAGCGATTTGAGTAGCACGCATACGTGAGCAATCTTATCCGGGTACTGTATGATTAAGAATCCACCTAGTTTATTAATATTCCATTTTGTATTTTCGTTATTGTTCTTTACTTATGTTTACCTCTTGAAATGTGCAATGTCTCATAGCTGAAGAGCCTACTTTACTCAAATAATTCCGCCATTTTTAACGACCTTATTTAACACACATATTTATTGCGTTTATGCTTTTGATAATTTAACGATCAAACTTATTACAAAATTACACTTAATCATAAATAATACTTACTCAGAAAAGCTATTAGAATGATATAGAAAATCCTTATCTAATGTTGGTGTTAACGTATTTCGGTACTGTGAACTAGTTGTTATGTGAGGATTAGAATGTCTAGTCCTGAGAAAGGTTTATGTTTACTGTATTCTATAAACAGATCCCCGTTAAGTTTCCGGTACTCTGCGGCTCTGTTGACTTATTTATTGCTGTTTATGTCGAGCTCTGTAGGATAGGAAAACCATTGAACAACTTCTCCCTTGTTGAGTGAGTTCCGTGTTCAGTTTAGAGACGAGCTTCCACTGGCTTACACAACGTCCAAACCACACTGAACCTTTATGATAAAATATTATTTAGGTTCTATAACATTCGCTGTCAGCTGTCACTATCACAAAATCTTAATAACAATTATTGGTGAACTGTTCGTATTACACGTTGCAAAGTTAAGTACATCCTCATTAAGTCATTGGGCTATAGACGTTTTTCACAACAGGAATGTTTTTAACATTGTTTCCACTTCGTAATCGTCTAATGACTGATGTTTTACAAACTATAAACCCTCTTACAGTACTTTGCTTGGATTTCGACAATATACTAATTTCACGTGCAAGGTTGGCCTACATAAAATGCACTTTATAAGACACTACTACTGAATCAACAATATCCATTTTTTTATCTCAAGAGGTGTAACCCACTTAAATGCTTGAACTATAACTGTATTTTACTTGGGTATAGTAATTAAATGTGAAAGCCACGTGAAAGGTGCATAACATAAACAGTTTACTACTAAAACAATATTATCTTCTTGCTACAATGTTGTCCTGACAATAGCCTACAACATGACGTGTGGCTAAGCGATGCGTTACGCTACTGTGAGATCAGCGTAGCGAGCGTAGCGACAATGTTACGCTCTTGCGTAACTGTTACGTCACTCTCGTCCCATTGTTGAACAGGCGCTAACACCTGGCTGCATAACTTCCTCCCTTACCATTGTGTCATAAACTTGAATAATGTGTTGGTAAATGTTTATTGTCTAAATGAAAATTACATAGGCCTATTGGGCCTGCTCCATTTGATAAAGATATTTTTTTTGTGATAGATATCATTTTATGTATAATTTTCATGCATGTAAATGGTTTTTAAAATATATAAATATTTGAAATATGAAATTAGAACGAGATGCTTCAGTTCTCAGTTTTTATACTCCAAGATTCAAAAAGGTTGAAAATATTAACAGCGTGTTTTACTATACTGTACTGTAAAAATTATATTTTTTAATACTTAAAACTCCATGAGAATCAGAATCTGTGGTTCAATAAGCTGTAAAGGAATAGGTACAAGTGTTTGGACATGTATTGTGACAGTATTAGTTTTTTATTTGATAAACAAAAGGAAGAACTATTTAATAGTTTGATTAACTTAAAAATGTAGATAAGGTTATTATAATTATTTATAGTAGTAAATTTACCCTTTTACCACACAAATATGTCGGTAAACAGTTTAATAGCTCTAACTACAGTATAAACGTTTAACGTGGAACCTTAAATGTAATGAGCACCGTTGTATATTTCATCGATCGTTATGAGCTACAAGCCTACTAATTGTTATTCAATTACGGTTTTATAGTCATGCTGATTTTAGGCTGCTAAATATTGCAATACATGTTAGGTATGTTATCACTGAAAATTCTTGTTTTATAGCACCACTAAAATTTTAAACAAATGATAGTGAAGATGTGATGAAATATTTACTGAAAGCTAAAACAGTAAGCCTACTTCCAGTTCTGTTGTTTTCATCTTGAACGTACAGTAACTCTAAAAATGATTAGCATGGGAAGCCGACATGGTAGTAAAACTGGTTTAATTTCTTTATAATGATGATGCCTCTTTAATTACCATTGCCAGTTCTGCAACCTGCTTTCTAATTTTACTACCTCGATAATTTACATCCCTGTAGTTTATATATCATGCTGAGAAAGTTTTAGGCTTGCACACATGTTTGATTTGAGATTTAGCACAAACTAATTTAAAGCCACAGTTTTCTTTTGAACTTCAAAATACGAGTTACTCAAACAAAACTAATTTTTAGGTGGTTGGGTTAGGATGTTTTTTATTTATTTTATTTGGAAGTTGATTTATTGTTGTGGTCGCTACAATACCAAAGTACCAATTTGGATCATGTAAAACTTGAATGCAGCTTGTTGACTTTGTTAGATTGAACCTGTTAAAATATCTGATGTTTTAGTGTATTGTGTGTAAATCAGGGCTTTTAATATTCAGGCGTGATTAACACAATTTACATTTCTCTATTGTCAACAAACAGGATATGCCACTTTTTGTTCTTTATAAGACACGAAAATGATTTCTCCCAATCAAGAATGTACTTTTGAATTTTAAAGGCATCTTAAACTTTTCGATATTAAGTCCTGTGGTACAATAATAATGTGAAAAAATAGAGGGAGCATTGTGAAAAAAAAACTTGAAAATGTAAACAACCCATTTTTAAATTAACTTCTTCAAGAATTTCACATGAATAACATTTGACTATGCATTGGATGCAGCCTATTTGGCATTCAATTTCTCTTCTAATATAACAATTTGAACTGTAAATACAGGGGATAGTCTCAATTATATTTGAGATAAAACTCTTTTACAAAAATGTACTGACTGAAATTGTAGACGAAAAATTACCCAATAGAAACATTAACAGTTTTTTGCACCTGCTATTTAATTCCATTGAAATGATGCAACATTCTTGAATTTTCCTTGATAAACTATTTAAATGTGGTCTCTTTAAAGTGACTTCGTAATGAATAAACAGGAAATTTCCAGTTATCTAAAATGTAGGCCTAGTAATTTTAGAAATTTAAAAACAAATGCACACAATTTTTTGAGGAAAACTGTATGTTTTTCAAATCTCCCCTGAGTTGATATTTCAATTATTGCTATTCTTGTCACAATAATCAGGTGTTGAAAACTAATTACTTGAAAATGTTGGTGACACCTTATTTTATACAGGTTGTTGTGGTATTCATTTTTTGGCATGAGATTTGACAGCTTCGTATGTGCAAATCACCAGATCTTAGAGATCACAGTTGTCTTTTGTTTGTGTACTATCGATGAGATCTTACTCAATATGAAATGAGATTGTTTTTTGTACAGTACAGTAGACTCCCTCTTATCCGGACTCCTCGGGACCGAGGCCAGTCCCAATAATGGGTTTTCCAGTTAAACCGACGTCCCCAAAAACTCATAAAAAAAGAATCTTTACTGTGATATTCAACTTAAATTCAGGAGAGCATTGTATTTAGACATGTGATCACTGGTATCAAATCTTTCCCACGAGAACAGTTGTTTCAGTACTGGCCACTTCCTGCCGATCTAGTCCGTATAAGAGGAAGTCTACTGTATATACCTCACAAGTATTTTGATTATCTTGCTAATTGAATTGATCAATGCTAATTGAAATATATATCGTTTAATTAGTCAATTGTACTATTGACAACTGTGAAGCTTGTGGTATTCTTCAAACGTGTTGTTGTGTTGCAGGCATGATGGAGCAGTGGCACAACCTGAGGATGAGGACGGATGAGCTGGAGAGGATGAGGTCGCTACAGAGAGAGATGGTGGCTCTGAGAGTAGAACTGGCAGACCTTACCTCTAGAGTGGCAGACACTAGGAGCGACACGCTGGAGGACCGAGACCAGCTGGAGCTCAAGATTGTACAAGTCAAGGTACGATCTGGTTAAAAAAAACCTAACGAGTGCACAGCAGAGGTTTAAGATTGTGTCAATTAGGATTATGTGTAGGAAGGGATGAGGAAAACTATCACAAATACTGAGAGTCATGCCCTTAGACTCGTGTGGTTATATTAATCCACACACAATTAATTGTTGAGATGACTGTTCAAAATACAAATCGTCAGTGGTGGGGGAAGAGTTCTTGTGTTGATGTGTGCCCTGCAAGATCTATTTATTTACAATTTACAAGATCTGTTTATCCTCACTGTAAAATTTTCCATATGATACAATTATAAGGTTTGTGTTTGGCAGTTTGGCCTTGAAGTTGCCTTATGCTACTTTTGAGGTATTGCATCACAGATGGTTCTATTTGAGGTGGTTTAGATTATTGGATTTAGTTTTTGTAAGTGACCAGAGGTAGCTTCTATAATACACCCTGTTAGATTTACTGTGACATTTAGAAGTATAAAATGTATTTATTGAACGTTTACAATTTTTATCGGCTAAATATACAAGGATAAATTTATTGAGTTCATAAACTTATCTTGCCTGACAAAAACATTTTGTGGGAAATATCCTTTTGAAGTTACTGTTGCAAAAGATATAAAATCTAGCTTCACAGCTGTTCAATATGGCATCACTTTCACTAAGTTGCAACTTCCCATATGAGGTGTTTGATGTCAAGGCTGCATTAAGACTTCTTTGTGTAACCTTTCTACTACTATGGACTATGGTGGCTTTGCTATGAGACACTCTTAGAACTAGTCTTGCCCCAGTTTACTAGTTTAGACATCGATCAAGGTTCTGTATTTGTGTTACAACCATTTTTGGTCTATGATCTTATGAGTAAGTCGTTTTAAAGAACTGCCGGTTTCCACTTATGAAATTATTGAACCAATAATGTGTCAATAGACTGTAAACTGTATTCTAGAGGTCAATCAACTAACCGTACAGCAACAGCACAGAACCAGTTTAATCGGTCTGATTTGTAATTAGTTCACTACAAGTAGATGGCCATTCTGTGAAGATGGCTATTCTGCAAGTGTTGTAAGTTGAACTTACAAAATTATTTGTTAACTTGTGGAACTTTGTACTTCAAGCTAAACTAGATCTTACAAAATAGCCTACCTGTCAGCAGTTCCAATTGTAACAATCAAAAGGTATTACATGTTTAGGTGAGTTTCATTGTCAAACACCTCAGTCCAGTTTGACAAGAGCCCAAACATGATACAACTTGGGTTGTTAAGAATGGAGTGCTCACAGATATCGTAAAATCCACATAAGTCAATATTGAAGTTCTCAAGAAATCGCAGTTGAATTTAAGCAGAAATTTACTTCACTAAATAAGGCAAATTGATTTAATTTACAAATTATTGCTTAAAATGGACTGCGTATTTTTTCTCAGAGTTACAATATTGTTGGAAAATAAGAAAACTGGCTGTAGGCTTTGTGATCAATGGCTAAAATATGTAAATTACAAATTCTTCAGGGAGGTGGGATGGGGACGTATTTTTCTAAAGGCAGCAAGAGGGTTGTATTCGGGTCACGTTGTCCACCCTCCCCTACAGCCTCACTTATCCCCCACCCCAGAGTCTTGGATCTTACCAGAATGTTCTAATTGTAACAGCGTTAACTCTTATGAGACCTTCAATGATAAACGAATTATTATGTATTAAAACTATGGTCTTTCATTATTTTTGTGACTTTTTCATCTATGACCTATGTTGATACATGTTCAAAATTAAAGATTTTTTATCTTAAGCAATTAGTACCTACAAGACAACATTTGACACAGAAGCTTCAAACAAGTTATGTGTGTTACATTAGAATCACTGCAATGTCTCACGCTAATAACCATTAACAACTCCTTTGGAAGTATATTTAACATGGAGACAGTTGCTTTGTCCAATACCTTTGGTCACTGTCAGAAGTATTTCACCAGCATGTAAAAGTTGTCAAAAGCTTCTTAATCAAAATTAAAATTGAAGTAGTTAAAGTGTGCCACCAACAGAACGTGCTGATTTAAATTAAAGATGTCTGACAAATTAGGAAACTTTTTAACCAAATCAACTATGTTATTTTTCTATAACAAATATCCTACAGCTGGTCCATACAGATGAAATGTCTACTCAAGAACCCAAAATGCAACTCTATTACTAGTGATAGTTTCGGGAGCGAGCTGGTCTACTCGTAAAGTGCTTTGGAGCTCGAGGTCCTGGGTCCAAATCCCGCCAATCATCAATCCATTTTATCCATATGATAATGAGGCAACCGACGCAATCCTGTAGGACAAGTCTGAAGTAATGTATAAAATAATTCCCCGTTAGAACCTAGACTCCTAGTATGTAAAGCTAGTACCAGTGATAGTTTGATAGTTGATACTGTAGTAGATGTTCATGTCGCCATCCTTGTGTTGCAGACTGAGCAAGCCAACCTGAGAGAGCGCAAAGCTCAGCTGGTGGAGGTCAACTCAGCTGTTCACAAGTTCTTCACAGACTCTGCGCAGAGTGAGGCCGGACTACAAGCTGCTCAGCGGCTCAAGGAGGATATCAACGAACTCTACTACGTCTGGGACGAGACCAACAAGAGGTGAGTCAGCATTGTGGTCATAGCGCTCACCTTCAAATCTGAGGGTTGCTGGTTCAATCCCAAAATAGCTTGATTCTAGATACAGATGGTGGTTGTTGTTGGGGTTCCCATTTAATGATGCTTTTGAACAAAAGATTAACAGATGGTCACAATACCAGGGTCGTTTGGACTGTCCTACAAAAACTTGAAACATTTCATTGGTACATGAAAATAAGAGAATACTAACAAAATAAACTATCTTAAATTGTTGGGACTTTGTGGTATATCTCACAGTGTGAACAGTTACCCATCTTGGATGGGTAAAAAGGTTATAACATGTTTGGCATAAAGCTTTTATGTTTATACCAAAATCAATATTTTTTGACGTGTAACTTTTTTCCAAAAATTTCATTTTATTGTTTTGATTTATCTATGTATTCTAGACTCTAAATGAATGCCTTGGCTCTCTTCTACTTCGATAGCCTAAATTAGCCAATCTAAATAAAAAGATATCTTAATATCTGATTAATTCTTGCTACTTATTCAACTCCCAGGAAAATGTCTAAATTATTCATAATTGATTTAGAAAATCATTAAATTCAGTCGTTCTAAATTATTAGTTACGATTGTCAACCCATTGAGCTATTAAACTAGTTTGCTGGATATTTTTGCTTAAAATGATTTGTATAAAAACACACAAAAACTTAAATTACTTTATATAATCTGTTATTGAGATTTATATTCTTTTAATCCTTATGAAAAAGTTGTATTAAAGCAACAAGCTTGACAAATGATGTAGAATACATTGTGTGCAATGACACATGGCGTTGTGGTCAGTAAGTGGACTGCGGCCACAGCAATAACACTTTACTTAGGGTGGAAGATTGTTTTTTAACGTCAACTTGATGGCCAGAACCCTCTTTTTACTGAGGGAGCAGATTATTGGGCCGGACTCTGGGGTCATACGATGCTGCCTTATTGCCAGAATGTGCTTTTCAAGATTGACACTGGGCAAAAACAGATACAACTTGAAACCAAAATGGAAAATAATAAATAATATTGGGAGCTCTATATCAAGGCTTAAGACAATGTTTGAATATTCTGATACTGGTTAATTTTAGTACTTTAATTTGAAATATATTATGCTATATGCAATTGTTCTCAAACGATCAGTCAACTATAGTATTTAAAAAGTGTTGACTATGTCTTATATCCAAATATTCATTTATTACGCCTACCAGATGTGCTAACATTATCAACCACTTTTCTCATTGCCATTTTCAAATAAAAAAAACATTTATTTAATTTTTTCTTTGTTATAATTGATTGCAGATGTGCTGAGGCGGTCATCATTATTAAATCTTCAAGCTTATCTTGTAAACTCCTAATTTACTTATAGTAGATTCAATAAAGGTCTTTGTTAATATTTTACACTCACTGTCACACTTTAAAGAACGATTTTACAAAAAGATGTGATTTAAAATTCCTTGTTACATTATAAAAAACCATCCAACCTTAGCAACTTTAACATCATAGTGATCAAAGAACACAGTTGAACGTTATCATATTTCTGGGTTATTTATACCAACCTACAGCACTTTTTAACAACAGGACTCTCAAAACCATTAAATATAAGGCTACCCATTATTTTCTGGACACCTTGTATTTAAATATCATCGTTAATCATCATTGCATTGAATTGTCTATTTAAGTCGCAGAAAACAATCTAGATTTTTATTTTTTCTTGAAGCATATTACAATTTTATTAACTGTGAAGAATGGTTCTTGTAAGTACTTCAGACGTCAAAATCTAGATTTTGAAAGGATAATTTTAAAATTTCCTGAGGGAGTATATTTTTACGTCAGTTTCTTGACATATGTTTATTGTTGCAGAGTGTCAGAGCAGCTAGACAGTCTATCACAGCTGTCAGCTACGTGGCAGACACTAGAGTCTCAACTGACGGAGTTGACAGTAGCTCTGCGCTCGGACCAACAGACTCTGCGCATGCTGGACTCTGCGTTGCGTGACGGCGTCGGTGTGCAGAACGTGGCCTCCTCAGTCATTGATGTTGCCAAGGTGCTCAGTGAGAAACAAGACCTCCGCTCACAGGTGAGATTCAGTTTAGAAATAAAGAGTTTAATTGTGAATAGTTAAAACTTATGAAATATGAGTGTATTTATTTATTAAGGCACAGTGGTGAAACTAAATTGACTGGGTTTCCAAGCAAACTTTGCTCGTGAGCTTACTGTTAGGATTTGGATTTGTTAGAAAAAGAATCATAGGAAGGAATAAAATAAATATAATTAAATTAGCTAAAGAACAGGTTTACTCAGTTGTAAATGTTTACACTTACCTGAGATTTTAAAATCGTTTGGAATAAAATGTGTAGAAAAAAAAGTTAGGCAGGCTATTTCTAACTCTCCCTCCCACTCTCCACTCGTAATGAGGGATCTGATAAAAGCCACACCACGGGGTGGGTAAGAATTTATTTAAAATCCCCCATCAATTTGAGAGTTTAATTTGGTTAAAACTAACCTCTTGGTCAACTTATCTATTGTAGCAGTGTTGACAGCACCAATACCAATCTTCTGGGAATCTTTAGCCCATTGCTAGATTTAGTTATTTTTTTCAGTGGAGATTTATAGCCTAATCTTTCTGCAGAAAATTAAAAAGTAGTATACATCAGCTCTAGGAGTGTCTCTCAGTGATACCTTTGATTATGAATAGAACTATAGACATTCGGTTCATATATCAAAGCTATGTTGCCAGTTTTAGATTCAAAATTTACATAGAGAGAGTCATAGATGGAGTGTGCTTATGTAAGCTACTGATTTCTGTTGAGCATGTGCACTCTTGATAGTGTTTCTAGATTATTAGTTTCAACAGAGTGTGAATTGTTTGTTTCAGCAGAGTCTCTGCGCCCTGAACGCCACCACTCCTGTGATCCTGGTGTCAGAAGGCTGTCCAGAGTCAGACTCTGGTATCTCTGACTCAGGCTCGGAGCTGGAGAGTGAGAGAGAGAGAAGACTCAGCGCGCTGCGACGGCTCGCTCACCAACTGGACACTGTATTGAGTCCCAACAGTCAAGCCATCAAGGACATAACTAGGGTGAGTGGATCTGATAACATGCAATCAACGTTGACTAGATTTAGTTTGATTTATTGACTCATCCTTCGCCAACTTTTTGATATTCTGGAATCAATTTTGAAACCAAATATTGATTTATGTTAGGTGCAAGATTAGTATAATGGAACTAACACAGAGAAAGTGTTACTTTTGCCCCCAGGCATCACTTAAACTTTTTTTTTGTAGCTGAACTTCTATTTTCCAAGAAAATCTTTAAAAAGCTATACGATATATTTTACTCATAATGTGAAGATTCTTCATGCTTTGTTCTGAAGTTCAGACACTTGTAATGTTGTACCTGGATCTTCCATGGGAGATTACTAATCCTATTGTTATTGAAGTAAAACAAGATCCTTGTGACATCAGTAGTTCAGGTATCAGTAAATTTATTTACACACTTATATCTCCCGATGTTTAATTTAATCAGTGACTAAAGATCAACGTGCCAACTCCTATGAGAAAAAAGTGAATATCCACCATCCATGTTCAAACTAAGGAATTAAGAGTCCTTGTCACTAAACATGACCTAACTAAAGCTATTCTATCTTCATTCAATGATTTTTACTGAAAAACACCACAATACAGGTGTTTGCTTCATGTTTGACATGTTTCTTTGTGCTGCAGAGGATAGACGAGGCAGAGACGGAGCTGAGGCTGCTGCAAAACACCTGTAGGAAGCTGATAGTGAAAGTAGCTCTGAGTGAGGACCATCAGACATCCTCCCTGCGCACCTCTACGTCATCACTGGCTCACAAGTAAGATACAATTCTTAAACCACCTTTACAACCTAGAAGGCTAGGTTCTAGCCCGGAACTGTTTTAAACATTACTTCCGGCTAGTCCTAGAGGGTTGCGGTATTATCAGATTGGTAAAATCCACCCTCCCCTATATACACAGTAAACGCATGTTGTGTTTCATAGAGTTATGTAGAGGGATTTTGAGAATCTGTAATAGCAGTCGTTTGTAGCCTGACAAGTTGCAATATGTTTCCTCTTTAAAATTATCTTATTAATACTCAAGAAATATTTGGATTAGGCCTAATATATTCTTGATCTTTGAGCTGGATTACGTTTGATTGGGATTTTCTCAAGATAGGGTTTGTTTTAACTCTCACCGATGATCACGACTTTATCTGCGCGATCACGCGATAAGCTGTCAACTTTGCCACGAATGCGGGAAACAATGATGAGTCTTCACAATCATGGATTACAGTCATGATTACATAGAACAGTTCAATAAAGACTGAAGATTTATGTTTATCATTATTGCCATTTTAAGTTATTTTTACTAGAGATTTTAAAAACAAACTTAAGTTGACCTTTCTGCTTGAAAAGAATAATCCTTTTTTCAACAATAGTGTTATCAGGTCCATCGCTAAGTATGTCTGACTTGAAATAATAGTAGTTTATAAAAAGTATGAGTTAAGTTAAAAATCTGGTGCCCGGTACTCAGTTGGCTAACTTTACTTGGATATATCAATTGTAAAAATATAAACTTCTTGGGAAAGCTCGCCCTTTCTTTGGAAATGATGGGAACTTCAGCCCGCAATATATCACAGACCAGAGGTTCACTAGTTGGCTTCTATCAATCCTTCTCATTGAAATGTTGTATTATATTTTAATTGTCTTTACCTTGTATTATGATGGCATTAATATTTATATTTTCAACTAATGGGGTGAACTATTATGGGGTATGGGGTGTTACTATTAGTAACAGTATAGATTTCTTGTCAATATCATTTAGTAAAATATCGTAAGGAAATAAAGATTTTATTTATTTGTTTTTTTTATTCTACTTGTAGTAGGAAAATGGGTTGGTTAGGATGGCAAAATGAAACAATTGTAATAAACCGAATATTCATATAAACTACCTCTAGGTGACTAATTGTTACACAATATATTTGTATCTTGTTGAATTGTACATCAGGAAAAAGGTTGGGAAGCATTGATCTAGATTACCAAATTTATAATGTTTGAAAAAACTCAAGTTAGTTGTAAAGAAATTGTTCTTGTATTCATGCAACATATTTGTTACAAAATCTTTACTTTGTTAATGTGCCATTTTAAACTTTTTTTCTATTTTTTTTTATGTTGAAATCTAGTTACATGTCTTGAAAAAAACATACTTAAAAAGTCAATGTAAAACCCAAATATTTTGCTGTTTGAATGGTGAAAAACTTATTTAACACACAAAAAATAATTAAATTCCCATCCATAAATTTTATGTTTGTGTGTAGAATTTGTAAGTACAAAAAAATGCATGAACCAATTTAGAGTAAAATAAGAAATATTAATAAATCACCTAGAACGTGAAAAAGAATCTTTACCTATGAATTATAACATAAACTGACAACATACATTTTTATGAGTGTTGATTATAAACTAAGTTGACCTAAAACTGTACTGATCAAGTGAAAAACCAAGCTTAAATTTAATTACCTAATAAAACTAAAAACAAATAAGCGCAAATGTCGTAAGACATTATTGTCACTAATTGTCGCAAGGGTGAAGACGCCAGTGGTGTCTCGTCGCGCTCTACGCATGGGAATGGCCTGATTTGTACACAACCCTCACATTATGTGGCAATATTTGCCAAATAAAAGACTAACTAAGCTGTGTTTGCCAGCGTCTGCTAACTCACTAATTCTAATGGTTTCTTAACCTTAAGCGGTCCCGAGTGAAACGACTTACCCGGATTAGCTTCCACTTTGCATTAACGGATCAACGGCTCAGAAACACCCACAATCTCTTCTTGGCTTTTGAATGTAGATTTTGTTGTTAATAGTTTGTGGAACTCATGAATTTTATGACTTTTTGTATTGTTTAGGATATTTTAAATTAAAAACAAAACAACATATTATTAGAGACACACTCTGTATATTTTATTCCAGATATGAATCAAGAATGAGTGTAAAGGATTGAGAGCTTGTGTAGCTTTGTTACTGACTGATCCAGGACAGCTGGGTCCAGTTTTGAACTGCAAAAAACTTTTTTTGGGAACATTTAATTTATATCAAAACTTTAACGATGAAAACTAATTTAATTACCGGTACTTTAATTTGACATGTTGATTTACTATCAATTGCCCATAACTCTTGAGTCCAATATACTGTAATTTAAATTAAATCAGAAAGCATAAAGCAAATATCTATACAATGTAAGAATCAATTACAATCTCAAGTATTAATGAGGAGATCCTCTAATTGCACGGTAATGATATAGAGGCTGGTCGGGACAGGGTGGGTGGCGCCTGAGTAACTGTACAGTGTAATTTTAATTGTGTTCACTTAATAAATAAATAGCGATGGAAGTGGCCGGGTATTGTAGTTGGGGGAGTGGCCAAGTAATGAATGGCTCTGCTATGATTGGCCACACACAGGGCCTTGCAATCAGCTGTGGTTTGTAGTATGAGTCGTATTTTGGTAGCTTTACACATTATCAGCCTTGGTCAGATTTTCTTCTAGCCTAATCCTACCAGAAGATACCATTTATACATTGATTATCAACAATTTACTGATATTAACTAAATTATTGACTAATTATTAAATTACATTACAACTAATAATGGTGTGATTTATAGCCAAAAAATGTTTGAGTGTAGAGGCTAAGCCTTTCTCACTTTTTTAATCCTATGGCTAGAAATAAAGCAATAGAATCAATTGTAATTTATCATTATTATCATTATCAATTGAGATGGGAAAGTATTTTCGATAAACATTTAAGTGTTTTGTTTGGAGCAAAAACAGTTGACAGTGAATACCGTACTAGTTTGGTTCTACATCATGTGAGTCCCTATTACAAAAAGTTATTGAGATAAATAACAATGTAATTTATTTATAAAAAATAATGTGGTACGTTTTCAACCATTGTTATTTGAAGACAACATTTTGGCTTTTCTGTTGGTACAATTTAATTTAAGGTAGTTTACATGATTTAACACTCTCCATGTTTATTTTATGATGTAGTATATAAACAAATTAGCTCAATTCTTAAACTGATATAACATGATTCACTTGTGTTGTAGAAGTGACGACGTAGACTCTGGACCCATGAGCTTCATGCCGTCAGACCCGGACAGCGACCCGGACCGAGGCTCGTCCACCCGTGGGTGGCTGTGGCGGGTGTTCCGGGCCAGTGTTCCCTTCCACATTGCCTTGCTCGTGATCCTCTGCGTCGGGTACCTGTTAGAGCCCCAGTGCTGTGACCGAATGCTCAGCAAACCTTTCTTCAGCATCAAGTATCCCAACGGAGTCGCAATGTAAATACTGGAAGAACTCTACTACTTAATTGTTTATTAATATTTACGTGTGAACTTTTGTGATTCTGTTTAAAATACCTGGGATTTGTGCTAAAGTTTTTAAAATGGATGATACAGAATTTAGTTCTATTGGCAAAAAATTACGCTATAGAATTGTATTGTCCTTATTGGAGATGATTACTTGTGCCAATATCTAAGAGTAGAGGAGGGAAAAATATTTTTATCTTGTAACAATGTACAGTAGAACCTTGATAACAAGACTCTCATAGGGATTGTAAAATAATACTTGTTATCAAGGTTGACTTCTTATCGAGGTTTGTAATAACATGTGATTAGGGGTAAAATAATTTTAATGGGATTTGAAAATGACACTTGTTATCAAGGGCGACTTGTTATCGAGGGTCTTCTTATCAAGGTTCCACTGTATAATGTGTAACATTTGTAACAACTTACTAGGCAATGATTATTGAATCCTTTTTTTAAAAGATATTTATTAAGATGGGTACAATATAAATAAACGTTACACAAATTTACTCTCGGTATTTTAAACAGACTGAAAAGAGATTTTATAATTATCTTAATCTATAAGGATAAATTAATGGTTTAAATGAATGCAATTGTTCGACTTCTGTTACTGATTTCGTTCCTATGTGATTTTCTCCTAACCATAAGCATTTGAACTATACATTTTTATAAATTATGTCTTTTACATTCTTGTTAACGAGTAAGGTAGGAAAATAGACTTTAAACTGATCGCGAGGTCCTGATGTTGTAAATAAGTACAGATATTCTATGAATATTTTGTTTCATTTTATATTAAAAAACATTTTTTATATTTGCTTCTCCCCTGCGATTTATGATCCTGAATGTTTGTTGAAATTACTTTATAAGTATTATAACTTCGCACTGTGGTATTTCTTTTAAAGCTACTGTCATAATTTTCCCTAAGTAGTTGGGGTTATGAAATGAATCGCTTGTAACAGTCAGCGATATAATGTCAATATATATGTTTATGAGAGTTGCATTCATTTGTATGTAAACAACTTGAGAGTTGTGTAACATTCTAACTTGTTTTGTCTTACTTTCATTAATGAAATGTTCTTTTAACATGTGTTTGAACGAGATGGTTTATGTGTATGGGTTGGCAAGTCTAGGCCTTGTTGGAAAGTTTGTGCCTTGTATCGTGTCGGATGTGTTAGGGCTAGAACTGAGTAACTCAGGGGAAGATAAATTATTTTAAACAAATGCCTGATGGAACATCAGTATCAATTAGTGAGATTCGTATTGTAAATGATTAAACTGTGCCATTTTGAAATTTAATCTTTTGGTTGTAAAATAATCTATCTTCACTCTTGGTGTAGTTTGTGTATTAGGTTAGATTTACCTGTATGTAGGCTAGCATCTTGAAGGATGGTTATAACAATCAAACATTGTATATCTGAGTCTTTGTATTTTTTTACTCTGTGTTTGTGTTTCCATTGCCTCGTGTTTTAAGCCAAACCATAACATTCTCAGTTGTATTTGGGCAAAGAATATTTGTTGTTTTGTTAGAAACAATACAGAGAAGTCCTCACAATAAATAGGGGTTAGCAGGGGCCAACTTCCGGTAAGATATAAAATGAAGAATAATTTTTACAGTTTTAAGAGATAACTAAAATATTGTTCTTCGCAATGTAATGACTGTAGTTACCAGAATACAAATTTTTAGAGAATAATTTGAATAAGCAAGAATACTTTTAAAGTTCTATGAAAATCATGAAATAATTTTACTTTAGATAGAATAATTCAATACGCTATTGTTTTGTTGATGACTGTATTTTATACGATATTGATTTAATTTTATTCAACTCCATGAGTAATATTGTTTTTGTTCCTATTTTATTTTACGTTGTTGTTTTGTTATTTACCTAAAATATTTATAAAATTTACCTTTAATTATTTAGTCATAGGATTGTCAACACTCGGTCTTCCCAAAATTTAAAGGAGACTGTTTAGACATTTGTATGAAATTGGGATTTGAAGAGCACAATTGAAAACGTTCTAGTTTTTTACATGACGTTTTGGGTAATAATAAGTTTCGGTATTACTTCTAAGCCAACCAATTGCTGCAACAGCAAAATTACCAATAGTACATGAGCATAACTACTTCATCTGAGGCTAATGTTTCTGTACTCAATAATTGTTGTGGTAGCCACATAATAAAAAAAGAAAATAAAAAAATGTGTAAATAACAAATGTGTTTTTGTTAAGTACCCCATTGAAATGGCATGCTCTTATTTGAAGCTTTAAAATATTAGAACTTTCAGGTATATTCTCATAAAACACACGCTTCTTTATACCTTATGGATACAAGTTTCAATATATTTGCATCTCAATCAACTTGGGAACATCTACCCAACAATTTAATGGGGAATTTATCACACAGTTAAAATTAATCATAGTGTGCATGCGCAATAAATTTCACTGATGGGCAGGTAAGCAAAATATGTATTTTGACAAATGATAGATACATAATAATCAGCTGATATCACAAAAAAAATACACCTACATCATCTAGGTGGTAAATCGAACTATGCAGTTGGTTTTGACATAATCAATATTCAATACAATTGAACCTCTTGGTTCTTGATAATCTGGGCTTTCCAATAATATGACTCTACCCCATCCCTAAAAAAATCATAGCCTAAAACCTAAAAGCAATAGTGTGTACAATTAAGTTTATTTGATTATTGGATACCGAAGTAGACATCCCGTTTCTATGAATCAGCTATTGCCATTTTTTTATTAAAAAAGATAAGTTGAGTAAGCCATTCACAGAATGTGCTAGTGTCTAAAAATAAATTGTATACCTTATTATTGTTGCTAACATAGTTTATGGGTCATAACAGTTGCTAAGGTCACAATAAGTTTTCCATCAGTTTGAATTATTGGTAAAAAGGTTTGTGTATTTGACAGAAATCAGTAATTTAGATCAGCACAATCTGTCAATGGCTCACATCAACTTTGTTAAGGATTTTAATCAAAAACTGGCAACAACTTTAACATGGGAATGGGATGTCTGGTCTTTTCATTGGTATCAAAAGTCTAAAAGTCAAAGCTTTATGTTAGAAATTTATACAGTATTGTACTGTACTTTATGAAAATGTCATAATCATGACATAATACCAATACCCATTGTGTGAAGGTTAATCAGTTGCAATTAATAGAACTGCAATACTGAATCATTGGCAAGTGGCAAAGAATCAGGGGACAAACATGGAACTCAAGCACACAAGCGCTTCCAAAGAGCTCGTGAAAAGGTCATTGCACATATACTGCAATTACTGTGGTATTTATTGTTATTATATATGTCAGTCATTGCGCTTCACTCCGGCAGGTAGCAGCACGTGTCTGAGCTGTGTTTGCAATTGGATTATTGTGATTCGATATTTGTAAGTGAGTACAGTAAAGTGTGCTGTTGATAGCCCAATATTGCTGGAGGGAAGTGAACAAAAGAAAAACAGGAGAGCATTAAAGCATTGTATAGTTAATTTTGTATAGAAACTAAATGTCTCAAATACATAATTGTGAACAAATTTTATCTTGCCTAACACAAAAATTTGATTTATTGGATGTACTTCAACTATATATAAAGCTCATAAGAAACACAAAATATTGAGAAAACTGTAAGCAGCACACCTATCAACCAGATACTTGAATGGAAAGTCTTAATAAGAAACTTTGTCAAAATAAGCAATAAGTACGATCGAGCTTTGCCTGTATAATCCATGGTTTAGTGTACTAAACTGCGTTTTTACAGTAGTCCCACATTACAGTATTCTCTTCTGTATCATAAATGTTATCAACTATCAATTATCAATTTTTTGAGATGGGCACGCCTTAAACCCAAATATGAGCGAAGGAGATTGTAGAATGGAGTGAGATTATCTATGTAGCTTTGTTACTGACTAAGATCAACCTGGTTCATCATCAGTCAGGATCATTTATTTTAAGCCCAATGATCAGGAACAGCTGGGTCCGGTTTTGAGCCCTCAAAAAGCTATTGACTTTTCTCAGAATCGGACTGGCAACAGTGACTTAATCATTGCTATGGAGCATTTCAATTCCTCCGGCTACCCAGCCAGTCATTCTCATGCCCCCACCACCCGGGCAAAACAACTAGTTTTCTTTCAAAAGAATTATTCTTGTAAGGGGTCTTCACCTTACACCGTAATGTTTGAGAACTAGTACAAAAAGTTGAAGTAGTACTATTGCAATCAAGGAATGCATATATTTGGCAGTGAACCATTTATGATATTATTAAGTGTTGCACATAGATAAAAAATATAGGAATGAATAAATAGGAGTAAATAAGCAGTACGGTAAATAACAAATAAATAAAAAAAAGGGAAATATCATAATACCAACAGACACCAACTAATACAAATTTTTCAAACCATTGCTTCCTACCTAGGGGATCTAGTTTAATGTAGTTGTCCATTAAAAAATATATTGGATAAGTATCATTAGTATCATAAGTATCATCATGAGTATCATGATGAGTATCACAACTATCATAAGTATCATCATGAGTATTATGAGTATCATTAGAATCATGATGAGTATTATTAGTATCATGAGCATCATGAGTATCATAAGTATCATGAGTATCATCATATGTATCATTAGTATCATGAGTATCATGAGTATCATCATGAGTATCATGAGTATAATGAGTATCATCATGAGTATCATGAGTATCATCATGATTATCATAAGTATCATGAGTATCAGCGTAAGTATCATTAGTATCATGAGTATCATGAGAATCATCATGAGTATCATTAGTATCATCATGATAATCATTAATTTCATAAGTATCATCTTGAGTATCATGAGTATCATCTTGAGTATCATGAGTATCATCTTGAGTATCATGAGTATCATCATGAGTATCATCATAAGTATCATTAGTATCATGAGTATCATGAGTATCATCATGAGTATCATGAGTATCATCATAAGTATCATTAGTATCATGAGTATCATTATAAGTATTATTAGTATCATGAGTATTATGAGTATCATGAGTATCACGATGAGTATCATTAGTATCATGAGTATCATCTTGAGTTTCATGAGTATCATCATGGGTATCATTAGTATCATTTTTTCATAAGTATCTTCATGAGTATTATGATGAGTATCATTAGTATCATCATAAGTATCATGAGTATCATTATGAGAATCATGAGTATCATCATTAGTATCATTAGTATCATCATGAAATTATTAGTATCATGATTATACTAATGATACTCATGATGATACTTATGATACTAATGATACTCATGATGATACTTATGATACTAATGATACTCATGATGATACTTATGATACTAATGAGTATCATGAGTATCATGATGAGTATCATTAGTATCATGAGTATCATCATGGTTATCATTAGTATCGTGAGTATAATCATGAGTATCATGATAAGTATCATTAGTATCATAAGTATCATCATGAGTATCATTAGTATCATGAGTATCATGATGAGTATCACAACTATCATAAGTATCATCATGAGTATTATGAGTATCATTAGAATCATGATGAATATTATTAGTATCATGAGTATCATCTTGAGTATAATGAGTATCATAAGTATCATGAGTATCATCATAAGTATCATTAGTATCATGAGTATCATGAGTATCATGAGTATCATGAGTATAATGAGTATCATTTTGAGTATCATGAATATCATCATGAGTATCATGAGTATCATCATGATTATCATAAGTATCATGAGTATCAGCATAAGTATCATTAGTATCATGAGTATCATCATGAGTATCATGAGTATCATAAGTATTATTAGTATCATGAGTAGCATCATGAGTATCATGAGAATCATCATGAGTATCATCATAAGTATCATTAGTATCATGAGTATCATGAGTATCATCATGAGTATCATGAGTATCATGAGAATCATAATGATGAGAATCATCATGAGTATCATAAGTATCATCATGATAATCATTAATTTCATAAGTATCATCTTGAGTATCATGAGTATCATCTTGAGTATCATGAGTATTATCTTGAGTATCATGAGTATCATCATAAGTATCATTAGTATCATGAGTATCATGAGTATTATCATGAGTATCATGAGTATCATCATGAGTATCATGAGTATCATCATGAGTATAATGAGTATCATGAGTATCATCATGAGTATCATTAGTATCATGAGTATCATCATGAGTATCATGAGTATCACGATGAGTATCATTAGTATCATGAGTATCATCTTGAGTTTCATGAGTATCATCATGGGTATCATTAGTATCATTTTTTCATAAGTATCTTCATGAGTATTATGATGAGTATCATTAGTATCATCATAATTATCATGAGTATCATTATGAGAATCATTAGTATCATGAGTATCATCATTAGTATCATTAGTATCATCATGAAATTATTAGTATCATGATTATACTCATGATAACTCATGATTATACTCATAATACTAATAATACTCATGATGATACTTATGATACTAATGATACTCATGATGATACTTATGATACTAATGAGTATCATGAGTATCATGATGAGTATCATTAGTATCATGAGTATCATCATGGGTATCATTAGTATCGTGAGTATAATCATGAGTATCATGATAAGTATCATTAGTATCATAAGTATCATCATGAGTATCATGATGAGTATCACAACTATCATAAGTATCATCATGAGTATTATGAGTATCATTAGAATCATGATGAGTATTATTAGTATCATGAGTATCATCTTGAGTATCATGAGTATCATAAGTATCATAAGTATCATGAGTATAATGAGTATCATCATGAGTATCATGAATATCATCATGAGTATCATGAGTATCATCATGATTATCATAAGTATAATGCGTATCAGCGTAAGTATTATTAGTATCATGAGTATCATCATGAGTATCATCATGAGTATCATGAGTATCATAAGTATTATTAGTATCATGAGTAGCATCATGAGTATCATAAGAATCATAATGAGTATCATTAGTATCATCATGATAATCATTAATTTCATAAGTATCATCTTGAGTATCATGAGTATCATCTTGAGTATCATGAGTATCATCTTGAGTATCATGAGTATCATCATGAGTATCATCATAAGTATCATTAGTATCATGAGTATCATGAGTATCATCTTGAGTATCATGAGTATCATCTTGAGTATCATGAGTATCATCATGAGTATCATCATAAGTATCATTAGTATCATGAGTATCATGAGTATCATCATGAGTATCATGAGTATCATGAGAATCATAATGAGTATCATGAGAATCATCATGAGTATCATTAGTATCATCATGATAATCATTAATTTCATGAGTATCATCTTGAGTATCATGAGTATCATCTTGAGTATCATGAGTATCATCTTGAGTATCATGAGTATCATCTTGAGTATTATGAGTATCATCTTGAGTATCATGAGTATTATCTTGAGTATCATGAGTATCATCATGAGTATCATCATAAGTATCATTAGTATCATGAGTATCATGAGTATCATCATGAGTATCATGAGTATCATTATGAGTATCATCATGAGTATCATGAGTATCATCATGAGTATAATGAATATCATCATGAGTATAATGAATATCATGAGTATCATCATAAGTATCATGAGTATCATCAATAGTATCATGAGTATCATGAGTATCATTATAAGTATTATTAGTATCATGAGTATTATTAGTATCATGAGTATTATGAGTATCATGAGTATCATCATGAGTATCATTAGTATCATGAGTATCATGAGTATCACGATGAGTATCATTAGTATCATGAGTATCATCTTGAGTTTCATGAGTATCATCATGGGTATCATTAGTATCATTTTTTTATAAGTATCTTCATGAGTATTATGATGAGTATCATTAGTATCATCATAAGTATAATGAGTATCATTATGAGAATCATTAGTATCATGAGTATCATAATTAGTATCATTAGTATCATCATGAAATTATTAGTATCATGATTATACTCATGATAACTCATGATTATACTCATAATACTAATGATACTCATGATGATACTTATGATACTAATGAGTATCATGAGTATCATGATGAGTATCATTAGTATCATGAGTATCATCATGGGTATCATTAGTATCGTGAGTATAATCATGAGTATCATGATAAGTATCATTAGTATCATAAGTATCATCATGAGTATCATTAGTATCATGATTATCATGATGAGTATCACAACTATCATAAGTATCATCATGAGTATTATCATTAGAATCATGATGAGTATTATTAGTATCATGAGTATCATCTTGAGTATCATGAGTATCATAAGTATCATGAGTATCATGAGTATCATCATGAGTATCATGAGTATAATGAGTATCATGAGTATCATCATGAGTATCATGAGTATCATCATGATTATCATAAGTATCATGCGTATCAGCGTAAGTATCATTAGTATCATGAGTATCATAAGTATTATTAGTATCATGAGTAGCATCATGAGTATCATAAGAATCATAATGATTATCATTAGTATCATCATGATAATCATTAATTTCATAAGTATCATCTTGAGTATCATGAGTATCATCTTGAGTATCATGAGTATCATCATGGGTATCATTAGTATCGTGAGTATCATCATGAGTATCATGATAAGTATCATTAGTATCATAAGTATCATCATGAGTATCATGATGAGTATCACAACTATCATAAGTATCATCATGAGTATTATGAGTATCATTAGAATCATGATGAGTATTATTAGTATCATGAGTATCATCTTGAGCATCATGAGTATCATAAGTATCATGAGTATCATCATATGTATCATTAGTATCATGAGTATCATGAGTATCATCATGAGTATCATGAGTATAATGAGTATCATCATGAGTATCATGAGTATCATCATGATTATCATAAGTATCATGAGTATCAGCGTAAGTATCATTAGTATCATGAGTATCATGAGAATCATCATGAGTATCATTAGTATCATCATGATAATCATTAATTTCATAAGTATCATCTTAAGTATCATGAGTATCATCTTGAGTATCATGAGTATCATCTTGAGTATCATGAGTATCATCATAAGTATCATTAGTATCATGAGTATCATGAGTATCATCATGAGTATCATGAGTATCATCATAAGTATCATTAGTATCATGAGTATCATTATAAGTATTATTAGTATCATGAGTATTATGAGTATCATGAGTATCACGATGAGTATCATTAGTATCATGAGTATCATCTTGAGTTTCATGAGTATCATCATGGGTATCATTAGTATCATTTTTTCATAAGTATCTTCATGAGTATTATGATGAGTATCATTAGTATCATCATAAGTATCATGAGTATCATTATGAGAATCATGAGTATCATCATTAGTATCATTAGTATCATCATGAAATTATTAGTATCATGATTATACTAATGATACTCATGATGATACTTATGATACTAATGATACTCATGATGATACTTATGATACTAATGATACTCATGATGATACTTATGATACTAATGAGTATCATGAGTATCATGATGAGTATCATTAGTATCATGAGTATCATCATGGGTATCATTAGTATCGTGAGTATAATCATGAGTATCATGATAAGTATCATTAGTATCATAAGTATCATCATGAGTATAATTAGTATCATGAGTATCATGATGAGTATCACAACTATCATAAGTATCATCATGAGTATTATGAGTATCATTAGAATCATGATGAATATTATTAGTATCATGAGTATCATCTTGAGTATAATGAGTATCATAAGTATCATGAGTATCATCATAAGTATCATTAGTATCATGAGTATCATGAGTATCATGAGTATAATGAGTATCATTTTGAGTATCATGAATATCATCATGAGTATCATGAGTATCATCATGATTATCATAAGTATCATGAGTATCAGCATAAGTATCATTAGTATCATGAGTATCATCATGAGTATCATGAGTATCATAAGTATTATTAGTATCATGAGTAGCATCATGAGTATCATGAGAATCATCATGAGTATCATCATAAGTATCATTAGTATCATGAGTATCATGAGTATCATCATGAGTATCATGAGTATCATGAGAATCATAATGATGAGAATCATCATGAGTATCATAAGTATCATCATGATAATCATTAATTTCATAAGTATCATCTTGAGTATCATGAGTATCATCTTGAGTATCATGAGTATCATCTTGAGTATCATGAGTATTATCTTGAGTATCATGAGTATCATCATAAGTATCATTAGTATCATGAGTATCATGAGTATTATCATGAGTATCATGAGTATCATCATGAGTATAATGAGTATCATGAGTATCATCATGAGTATCATTAGTATCATGAGTATCATCATGAGTATCATGAGTATCATGAGTATCACGATGAGTATCATTAGTATCATGAGTATCATCTTGAGTTTCATGAGTATCATCATGGGTATCATTAGTATCATTTTTTCATAAGTATCTTCATGAGTATTATGATGAGTATCATTAGTATCATCATAATTATCATGAGTATCATTATGAGAATCATTAGTATCATGAGTATCATCATTAGTATCATTAGTATCATCATGAAATTATTAGTATCATGATTATACTCATGATAACTCATGATTATACTCATAATACTATTAATACTCATGATGATACTTATGATACTAATGATACTCATGATGATACTTATGATACTAATGAGTATCATGAGTATCATGATGAGTATCATTAGTATCATGAGTATCATCATGGGTATCATTAGTATCGTGAGTATAATCATGAGTATCATGATAAGTATCATTAGTATCATAAGTATCATCATGAGTATCATTAGTATCATGAGTATCATGATGAGTATCACAACTATCATAAGTATCATCATGAGTATTATGAGTATCATTAGAATCATGATGAGTATTATTAGTATCATGAGTATCATCTTGAGTATCATGAGTATCATAAGTATCATAAGTATCATGAGTATAATGAGTATCATCATGAGTATCATGAATATCATCATGAGTATCATCATGATTATCATAAGTATAATGCGTATCAGCGTAAGTATCATTAGTATCATGAGTATCATCATGAGTATCATCATGAGTATCATGAGTATCATAAGTATTATTAGTATCATGAGTAGCATCATGAGTATAATAAGAATCATAATGAGTATCATTAGTATCATCATGATAATCATTAATTTCATAAGTATCATCTTGAGTATCATGAGTATCATCTTGAGTATCATGAGTATCATCTTGAGTATCATGAGTATCATCATGAGTATCATCATAAGTATCATTAGTATCATGAGTATCATGAGTATCATCATGAGTATCATGAGTATCATGAGAATCATAATGAGTATCATGAGAATCATCATGAGTATCATTAGTATCATCATGATAATCATTAATTTCATGAGTTTCATCTTGAGTATCATGAGTATCATCTTGAGTATCATGAGTATCATCTTGAGTATCATGAGTATCATCTTGAGTATTATGAGTATCATCTTGAGTATCATGAGTATTATCTTGAGTATCATGAGTATCATCATGAGTATCATGAGTATCATCATGAGTATCATGAGTATCATCATGAGTATCATGAGTATCATCATGAGTATAATGAATATCATCATGAGTATAATGAATATCATGAGTATCATCATAAGTATCATGAGTATCATCAATAGTATCATGAGTATCATGAGTATCATTATAAGTATTATTAGTATCATGAGTATTATGAGTATCATGAGTATCATCATGAGTATCATTAGTATCATGAGTATCATGAGTATCACGATAAGTATCATTAGTATCATGAGTATCATCTTGAGTTTCATGAGTATCATCATGGGTATCATTAGTATCATTTTTTTATAAGTATCTTCATGAGTATTATGATGAGTATCATTAGTATCATCATAAGTATAATGAGTATCATTATGAGAATCATTAGTATCATGAGTATCATAATTAGTATCATTAGTATCATCATGAAATTATTAGTATCATGATTATACTCATGATAACTCATGATTATACTCATAATACTAATGATACTCATGATGATACTTATGATACTAATGAGTATCATGAGTATCATGATGAGTATCATTAGTATTATGAGTATCATCATGGGTATCATTAGTATCGTGAGTATAATCATGAGTATCATGATAAGTATCATTAGTATCATAAGTATCATCATGAGTATCATTAGTATCATGATTATCATGATGAGTATCACAACTATCATAAGTATCATCATGAGTATTATCATTAGAATCATGATGAGTATTATTAGTATCATGAGTATCATCTTGAGTATCATGAGTATCATAAGTATCATGAGTATCATGAGTATCATCATGAGTATCATGAGTATAATGAGTATCATGAGTATCATCATGAGTATCATGAGTATCATCATGATTATCATAAGTATCATGCGTATCAGCGTAAGTATCATTAGTATCATGAGTATCATCATGAGTATCATAAGTATTATTAGTATCATGAGTAGCATCATGAGTATCATAAGAATCATAATGATTATCATTAGTATCATCATGATAATCATTAATTTCATAAGTATCATCTTGAGTATCATGAGTATCATCTTGAGTATCATGAGTATCATCATGGGTATCATTAGTATCGTGAGTATCATCATGAGTATCATGATAAGTATCATTAGTATCATAAGTATCATCATGAGTATCATGATGAGTATCACAACTATCATAAGTATCATCATGAGTATTATGAGTATCATTAGAATCATGATGAGTATTATTAGTATCATGAGTATCATCTTGAGCATCATGAGTATCATAAGTATCATGAGTATCATCATATGTATCATTAGTATCATGAGTATCATGAGTATCATCATGAGTATCATGAGTATAATGAGTATCATCATGAGTATCATGAGTATCATCATGATTATCATAAGTATCATGAGTATCAGCGTAAGTATCATTAGTATAATGAGTATCATGAGAATCATCATGAGTATCATTAGTATCATCATGATAATCATTAATTTCATAAGTATCATCTTGAGTATCATGAGTATCATCTTGAGTATCATGAGTATCATCTTGAGTATCATGAGTATCATCATGAGTATCATCATAAGTATCATTAGTATCATGAGTATCATGAGTATCATCATGAGTATCATTAGTATCATGAGTATCATTATAAGTATTATTAGTATCATGAGTATTATGAGTATCATGAGTATCACGATGAGTATCATTAGTATCATGAGTATCATCTTGAGTATCATGAGTATCATCTTGAGTATCATGAGTATCATCATAAGTATCATGAGTATCATTATGAGAATCATGAGTATCATCATTAGTATCATTAGTATCATCATGAAATTATTAGTATCATGATTATACTAATGATACTTATGATGATACTTATGATACTAATGATACTCATGATGATACTTATGATACTAATGATACTCATGATGATACTTATGATACTAATGAGTATCATGAGTATCATGATGAGTATCATTAGTATCATGAGTATCATCATGGGTATCATTAGTATCGTGAGTATAATCATGAGTATCATGATAAGTATCATTAGTATCATAAGTATCATCATGAGTATAATTAGTATCATAAGTATCATGATGAGTATCACAACTATCATAAGTATCATCATGAGTATTATGAGTATCATTAGAATCATGATGAATATTATTAGTATCATGAGTATCATCTTGAGTATAATGAGTATCATAAGTATCATGAGTATCATCATAAGTATCATTAGTATCATGAGTATCATGAGTATCATGAGTATAATGAGTATCATTTTGAGTATCATGAATATCATCATGAGTATCATGAGTATCATCATGATTATCATAAGTATCATGAGTATCAGCATAAGTATCATTAGTATCATGAGTATCATCATGAGTATCATGAGTATCATAAGTATTATTAGTATCATGAGTAGCATCATGAGTATCATGAGAATCATCATGAGTATCATCATAAGTATCATTAGTATCATGAGTATCATGAGTATCATGAGTATCATGAGAATCATAATGATGAGAATCATCATGAGTATCATAAGTATCATCATGATAATCATTAATTTCATAAGTATCATCTTGAGTATCATGATTATCATCTTGAGTATCATGAGTATCATCTTGAGTATCATGAGTATCATCTTGAGTATCATGAGTATTATCTTGAGTATCATGAGTATCATCATAAGTATCATTAGTATCATAAGTATCATGAGTATTATCATGAGTATCATGAGTATCATCATGAGTATAATGAGTATCATGAGTATCATCATGAGTATCATTAGTATCATGAGTATCATCATGAGTATCATGAGTATCACGATGAGTATCATTAGTATCATGAGTATCATCTTGAGTTTCATGAGTATCATCATGGGTATCATTAGTATCATTTTTTCATAAGTATCTTCATGAGTATTATGATGAGTATCATTAGTATCATCATAATTATCATGAGTATCATTATGAGAATCATTAGTATCATGAGTATCATCATTAGTATCATTAGTATCATCATGAAATTATTAGTATCATGATTATACTCATGATAACTCATGATTATACTCATAATACTAATAATACTCATGATGATACTTATGATACTAATGATACTCATGATGATACTTATGATACTAATGAGTATCATGAGTATCATGATGAGTATCATTAGTATCATGAGTATCATCATGGGTATCATTAGTATCGTGAGTATAATCATGAGTATCATGATAAGTATCATTAGTATCATAAGTATCATCATTAGTATCATGAGTATCATGATGAGTATCACAACTATCATAAGTATCATCATGAGTATTATGAGTATCATTAGAATCATGATGAGTATTATTAGTATCATGAGTATCATAAGTATCATAAATATCATGAGTATAATGAGTATCATCATGAGTATCATGAATATCATCATGAGTATCATGAGTATCATCATGATTATCATAAGTATAATGCGTATCAGCGTAAGTATCATTAGTATCATGAGTATCATCATGAGTATCATCATGAGTATCATGAGTATCATAAGTATTATTAGTATCATGAGTAGCATCATGAGTATCATAAGAATCATAATGAGTATCATTAGTATCATCATGATAATCATTAATTTCATAAGTATCATCTTGAGTATCATGAGTATCATCTTGAGTATCATGAGTATCATCTTGAGTATCATGAGTATCATCATGAGTATCATCATAAGTATCATTAGTATCATGAGTATCATGAGTATCATCATGAGTATCATGAGTATCATAATGATCATAATACCCGGAATCATATGGGCCCGGCCTTGTTCACCATATTTATCAATGATTTGGTTCAGCATTTGGATTCAAATGTACTGCTTTTTGCTGATGATGCCAAGATCTTCAGAGAGATTTCACATGTGAGAGACTGCGAGGCTCTACAGAATAGTATTGATTTACTGTCAGTGTGGTGCCAGATGAATGAAATGTCTTTGAATGTCTCAAAGTGCTCTGTGGTAACCTTCACCAGATCTAATAATCCTATTATTCATCCGTATAAACTAGCAGATCAGCAACTTCAACGTTCTTCAAAGGTCAAAGACTTAGGCATCATACTCTCTCCTGACCTCAATCCTCAAGAGCACATTAACTACATTTGCAAGAAGGCCAACTCAGCACTTAATTTCATCACCAGGGTCAGTCATGACAGATTTTCAGTATCGGCACTGGTAACTCTTTATATCCATCTTGTCAGACCCATACTTGAGTTTTCCTCCACAGTTTGGAATCCGTACCAGTCTGGTCAGATCGCCAGGCTGGAAAACACTCAAAGCCGTTTTGTTCGCCTGGTTGGTCTACGTTTGGGGATGCAATACCGTGCTGTTCCTGTTCATGATCTGCAACTCCAGTTGAACCTGTTGCCTCTTTCTACCAGACGTGAGGTAAATGATGTCTTATTCCTGAAGAAATTGATCACATCCTCCATTGATGCTCCCGACCTGCTCTTGGAACTAGACTTCCGCACATCACGTAGCCTTCGCCATACCCAGCTGTTTGCGAGGCGGCAGTACTCAACACAGTACATGTACCACAGTGCACTTCCTCGTCTGCAACGTCTGGCAAACAACCTACCTGGTCAATTGGACTTGTTCAGCATGAACAATGAAACGTTTAAAAAAAAACTCGTTAGCAGCTTGCGTTCCTCGTAGATTTATCATTATTGTTTTGTTGTTCTTGTCCGTGTTATGCTTCATTGTTACTTTTATATTTATATTTATATTGTTATTTACTATATTTTGTTATATTTATTTCCTATTTACACTGTTGTTGCTTGTTATATCGTTATATCATCTTGTTATATCTATATCTTGTTATATCTATACCTTGTTATTTCTTATATCTTTTTATATCTTATATCTTTCTGTTATCATTGTTAATCTATTTATTGAATGTACTTCAAGTTGGCTAAAATTTCATCAAAAATGTCTATTTTTTTTAGTCTTATATAAGTTTTGTCATATTTATGTATTGGTTTGACCGTTGGTATAAATAAATAAATAAATAAATAAATAATGAGTATCATGAGAATCATCATGAGTATCATTAGTATCATCATGATAATCATTAATTTCATGAGTATCATCTTGAGTATCATGAGTATCATCTTGAGTATCATGAGTATCATCATGAGTATCATCATAAGTATCATTAGTATCATGAGTATCATGAGTATCATGAGTATCATCATGAGTATCATCATGAGTATCATGAGTATCATCATGAGTATAATGAATATCATCATGAGTATAATGAATATCATGAGTATCATCATAAGTATCATGTGTATCATCAATAGTATCATGAGTATCATGAGTATCATTATAAGTATTATTAGTATCATGAGTATTATGAGTATCATGAGTATCATCATGAGTATCATTAGTATCATGAGTATCATGAGTATCACGATGAGTATCATTAGTATCATGAGTATCATCTTGAGTTTCATGAGTATCATCATGGGTATCATTAGTATCATTTTTTTATAAGTATCTTCATGAGTATTATGATGAGTATCATTAGTATCATCATAAGTATAATGAGTATCATTATGAGAATCATTAGTATCATGAGTATCATAATTAGTATCATTAGTATCATCATGAAATTATTAGTATCATGATTATACTCATGATAACTCATGATTATACTCATAATACTAATGATACTCATGATGATACTTATGATACTAATGAGTATCATGAGTATCATGATGAGTATCATTAGTATCATGAGTATCATCATAGGTATCATTAGTATCGTGAGTATAATCATGAGTATCATGATAAGTATCATTGATGATACTTATGATACTAATGATACTCATGATGATACTTATGATACTAATGATACTCATGATGATACTTATGATACTAATGAGTATCATGAGTATCATGATGAGTATCATTAGTATCATGAGTATCATCATGGGTATCATTAGTATCGTGAGTATAATCATGAGTATCATGATAAGTATCATTAGTATCATAAGTATCATCATGAGTATAATTAGTATCATGAGTATCATGATGAGTATCACAACTATCATAAGTATCATCATGAGTATTATGAGTATCATTAGAATCATGATGAATATTATTAGTATCATGAGTATCATCTTGAGTATAATGAGTATCATAAGTATCATGAGTATCATCATAAGTATCATTAGTATCATGAGTATCATGAGTATAATGAGTATCATTTTGAGTATCATGAATATCATCATGAGTATCATGAGTATCATCATGATTATCATAAGTATCATGAGTATCAGCATAAGTATTATTAGTATCATGAGTAGCATCATGAGTATCATGAGAATCATCATGAGTATCATCATAAGTATCATTAGTATCATGAGTATCATGAGTATCATCATGAGTATCATGAGTATCATGAGAATCATAATGATGAGAATCATCATGAGTATCATAAGTATCATCATGATAATCATTAATTTCATAAGTATCATCTTGAGTATCATGAGTATCATCTTGAGTATCATGAGTATCATCTTGAGTATCATGAGTATTATCTTGAGTATCATGAGTATCATCATAAGTATCATTAGTATCATGAGTATCATGAGTATTATCATGAGTATCATGAGTATCATCATGAGTATAATGAGTATCATGAGTATCATCATGAGTATCATTAGTATCATGAGTATCATGAGTATCACGATGAGTATCATTAGTATCATGAGTATCATCTTGAGTTTCATGAGTATCATCATGGGTATCATTAGTATCATTTTTTCATAAGTATCTTCATGAGTATTATGATGAGTATCATTAGTATCATCATAATTATCATGAGTATCATTATGAGAATCATTAGTATCATGAGTATCATCATTAGTATCATTAGTATCATCATGAAATTATAAGTATCATGATTATACTCATGATAACTCATGATTATACTCATAATACTAATAATACTCATGATGATACTTATGATACTAATGATACTCATGATGATACTTATGATACTAATGAGTATCATGAGTATCATGATGAGTATCATTAGTATCATAAGTATCATCATGGGTATCATTAGTATCGTGAGTATAATCATGAGTATCATGATAAGTATCATTAGTATCATAAGTATCATCATGAGTATCATTAGTATCATGAGTATCATGATGAGTATCACAACTATCATAAGTATCATCATGAGTATTATGAGTATCATTAGAATCATGATGAGTATTATTAGTATCATGAGTATCATCTTGAGTATCATGAGTATCATAAGTATCATAAGTATCATGAGTATAATGAGTATCATCATGAGTATCATGAATATCATCATGAGTATCATGAGTATCATCATGATTATCATAAGTATAATGCGTATCAGCGTAAGTATCATTAGTATCATGAGTATCATCATGAGTATCATCATGAGTATCATGAGTATCATAAGTATTATTAGTATCATGAGTAGCATCATGAGTATCATAAGAATCATAATGAGTATCATTAGTATCATCATGATAATCATTAATTTCATAAGTATCATCTTGAGTATCATGAGTATCATCTTGAGTATCATGAGTATCATCTTGAGTATCATGAGTATCATCATGAGTATCATCATAAGTATCATTAGTATCATGAGTATCATGAGTATCATCATGAGTATCATGAGTATCATGAGAATCATAATGAGTATCATGAGAATCATCATGAGTATCATTAGTATCATCATGATAATCATTAATTTCATGAGTATCATCTTGAGTATCATGAGTATCATCTTGAGTATCATGAGTATCATCTTGAGTATCATGAGTATCATCTTGAGTATTATGAGTATCATCTTGAGTATCATGAGTATTATCTTGAGTATCATGAGTATCATCATAAGTATCATTAGTATCATGAGTATCATGAGTATCATCATGAGTATCATGAGTATCATCATGAGTATCATGAGTATCATCATGAGTATCATCATGAGTATCATTAGTATCATCATGAGTATAATGAATATCATCATGAGTATAATGAATATCATGAGTATCATCATAAGTATCATGAGTATCATCAATAGTATCATGAGTATCATGAGTATCATTATAAGTATTATTAGTATCATGAGTATTATGAGTATCATGAGTATCATCATGAGTATCATTAGTATCATGAGTATCATGAGTATCACGATGAGTATCATTAGTATCATGAGTATCATCTTGAGTTTCATGAGTATCATCATGGGTATCATTAGTATCATTTTTTTATAAGTATCTTCATGAGTATTATGATGAGTATCATTAGTATCATCATAAGTATAATGAGTATCATTATGAGAATCATTAGTATCATGAGTATCATAATTAGTATCATTAGTATCATCATGAAATTATTAGTATCATGATTATACTCATGATAACTCATGATTATACTCATAATACTAATGATACTAATGATGATACTTATGATACTAATGAGTATCATGAGTATCATGATGAGTATCATTAGTATCATGAGTATCATCATGGGTATCATTAGTATCGTGAGTATAATCATGAGTATCATGATAAGTATCATTAGTATCATAAGTATCATCATGAGTATCATTAGTATCATGATTATCATGATGAGTATCACAACTATCATAAGTATCATCATGAGTATTATCAGTATCATGAGTATCATCTTGAGTATCATGAGTATCATAAGTATCATGAGTATCATGAGTATCATCATGAGTATCATGAGTATAATGAGTATCATGAGTATCATCATGAGTATCATGAGTATCATCATGAGTATCATGAGTATCATCATGATTATCATAAGTATCATGCGTATCAGCGTAAGTATCATTAGTATCATGAGTATCATCATGAGTATCATAAGTATTATTAGTATCATGAGTAGCATCATGAGTATCATAAGAATCATAATGATTATCATTAGTATCATCATGATAATCATTAATTTCATAAGTATCATCTTGAGTATCATGAGTATCATCTTGAGTATCATGAGTATCATCATGGGTATCATTAGTATCGTGAGTATCATCATGAGTATCATGATAAGTATCATTAGTATCATAAGTATCATCATGAGTATCATGATGAGTATCACAACTATCATAAGTATCATCATGAGTATTATGAGTATCATTAGAATCATGATGAGTATTATTAGTATCATGAGTATCATCTTGAGCATCATGAGTATCATAAGTATCATGAGTATCATCATATGTATCATTAGTATCATGAGTATCATGAGTATCATCATGAGTATCATGAGTATAATGAGTATCATCATGAGTATCATGAGTATCATCATGATTATCATTAGTATCATCATGATAATCATTAATTTCATAAGTATCATCTTGAGTATCATGAGTATCATCTTGAGTATCATGAGTATCATCTTGAGTATCATGAGTATCATCATGAGTATCATCATAAGTATCATTAGTATCATGAGTATCATGAGTATCATCATGAGTATCATGAGTATCATGAGTATCATCATAAGTATCATTAGTATCATGAGTATCATTATAAGTATTATTAGTATCATGAGTATTATGAGTATCATGAGTATCACGATGAGTATCATTAGTATCATGAGTATCATCTTGAGTTTCAAGAGTATCATCATGGGTATCATTAGTATCATTTTTTCATAAGTATCTTCATGAGTATTATGATGAGTATCATTAGTATCATCATAAGTATCATGAGTATCATTATGAGAATCATGAGTATCATCATTAGTATCATTAGTATCATCATGAAATTATTAGTATCATGATTATACTAATGATACTCATGATGATACTTATGATACTAATGATACTCATGATGATACTTATGATACTAATGAGTATCATGAGTATCATGATGAGTATCATTAGTATCATGAGTATCATCATGGGTATCATTAGTATCGTGAGTATAATCATGAGTATCATGATAAGTATCATTAGTATCATAAGTATCATCATGAGTATAATTAGTATCATGAGTATCATGATGAGTATCACAACTATTATAAGTATCATCATGAGTATTATGAGTATCATTAGAATCATGATGAATATTATTAGTATCATGAGTATCATCTTGAGTATAATGAGTATCATAAGTATCATGAGTATCATCATAAGTATCATTAGTATCATGAGTATCATGAGTATCATGAGTATAATGAGTATCATTTTGAGTATCATGAATATCATCATGAGTATCATGAGTATCATCATGATTATCATAAGTATCATGAGTATCAGCATAAGTATCATTAGTATCATGAGTATCATCATGAGTATCATGAGTATCATAAGTATTATTAGTATCATGAGTAGCATCATGAGTATCATGAGAATCATCATGAGTATCATCATAAGTATCATTAGTATCATGAGTATCATGAGTATCATCATGAGTATCATGAGTATCATGAGAATCATAATGATGAGAATCATCATGAGTATCATAAGTATCATCATGATAATCATTAATTTCATAAGTATCATCTTGAGTATCATGAGTATCATCTTGAGTATCATGAGTATCATCTTGAGTATCATGAGTATCATCTTGAGTATCATGAGTATTATCTTGAGTATCATGAGTATCATCATAAGTATCATTAGTATCATGAGTATCATGAGTATTATCATGAGTATCATGAGTATCATCATGAGTATAATGAGTATCATGAGTATCATCATGAGTATCATTAGTATCATGAGTATCATCATGAGTATCATGAGTATCACGATGAGTATCATTAGTATCATGAGTATCATCTTGAGTTTCATGAGTATCATCATGGGTATCATTAGTATCATTTTTTCATAAGTATCTTCATGAGTATTATGATGAGTATCATTAGTATCATCATAATTATCATGAGTATCATTATGAGAATCATTAGTATCATGAGTATCATCATTAGTATCATTAGTATCATCATGAAATTATTAGTATCATGATTATACTCATGATAACTCATGATTATACTCATAATACTAATAATACTCATGATGATACTTATGATACTAATGATACTCATGATGATACTTATGATACTAATGAGTATCATGAGTATCATGATGAGTATCATTAGTATCATGAGTATCATCATGGGTATCATTAGTATCGTGAGTATAATCATGAGTTTTATGATAAGTATCATTAGTATCATAAGTATCATCATGAGTATCATTAGTATCATGAGTATCATGATGAGTATCACAACTATCATAAGTATCATCATGAGTATTATGAGTATCATTAGAATCATGATGAGTATTATTAGTATCATGAATATCATCATGAGTATCATGAGTATCATCATGATTATCATAAGTATAATGCGTATCAGCGTAAGTATCATTAGTTTCATGAGTATCATCATGAGTATCATCATGAGTATCATGAGTATCATAAGTATTATTAGTATCACGAGTAGCATCATGAGTATCATAAGAATCATAATGAGTATCATTAGTATCATCATGATAATCATTAATTTCATAAGTATCATCTTGAGTATCATGAGTATCATCTTGAGTATCATGAGTATCATCTTGAGTATCATGAGTATCATCATGAGTATCATCATAAGTATCATTAGTATCATGAGTATCATGAGTATCATCATGAGTATCATGAGTATCATGAGAATCATAATGAGTATCATGAGAATCATCATGAGTATCATTAGTATCATCATGATAATCATTAATTTCATGAGTATCATCTTGAGTATCATGAGTATCATCTTGAGTATCATGAGTATCATCTTGAGTATCATGAGTATCATCTTGAGTATTATGAGTATCATCTTGAGTATCATGAGTATTATCTTGAGTATCATGAGTATCATCATGAGTATCATCATAAGTATCATTAGTATCATGAGTATCATGAGTATCATCATGAGTATCATGAGTATCATCATGAGTATCATCATGAGTATCATGAGTATCATCATGAGTATAATGAATATCATCATGAGTATAATGAATATCATGAGTATCTTCATAAGTATCATGAGTATCATCAATAGTATCATGAGTATCATGAGTATCATTATAAGTATTATTAGTATCATGAGTATTATGAGTATCATGAGTATCATCATGAGTATCATTAGTATCATGAGTATCATGAGTATCACGATGAGTATCATTAGTATCATGAGTATCATCTTGAGTTTCATGAGTATCATCATGGGTATCATTAGTATCATTTTTTTATAAGTATCTTCATGAGTATTATGATGAGTATCATTAGTATCATCATAAGTATAATGAGTATCATTATGAGAATCATTAGTATCATGAGTATCATAATTAGTATCATTAGTATCATCATGAAATTATTAGTATCATGATTATACTCATGATAACTCATGATTATACTCATAATACTAATGATACTCATGATGATACTTATGATACTAATGAGTATCATGAGTATCATGATGAGTATCATTAGTATCATGAGTATCATCATGGGTATCATTAGTATCGTGAGTATAATCATGAGTATCATGATAAGTATCATTAGTATCATAAGTATCATCATGAGTATCATTAGTATCATGATTATCATGATGAGTATCACAACTATCATAAGTATCATCATGAGTATTATCATTAGAATCATGATGAGTATTATTAGTATCATGAGTATCATCTTGAGTATCATGAGTATCATAAGTATCATGAGTATCATGAGTATCATCATGAGTATCATGAGTATAATGAGTATCATGAGTATCATCATGAGTATCATGAGTGTCATCATGATTATCATAAGTATCATGCGTATCAGCGTAAGTATCATTAGTATCATGAGTATCATAAGTATTATTAGTATCATGAGTAGCATCATGAGTATCATAAGAATCATAATGATTATCATTAGTATCATCATGATAATCATTAATTTCATAAGTATCATCTTGAGTATCATGAGTATCATCATGGGTATCATTAGTATCGTGAGTATCATCATGAGTATCATGATAAGTATCATTAGTATCATAAGTATCATCATGAGTATCATGATGAGTATCACAACTATCATAAGTATCATCATGAGTATTATGAGTATCATTAGAATCATGATGAGTATTATTAGTATCATGAGTATCATCTTGAGCATCATGAGTATCATAAGTATCATGAGTATCATCATATGTATCATTAGTATCATGAGTATCATGAGTATCATCATGAGTATCATGAGTATAATGAGTATCATCATGAGTATCATGAGTATCATCATGATTATCATAAGTATCATGAGTATCAGCGTAAGTATCATTAGTATCATGAGTATCATGAGAATCATCATGAGTATCATTAGTATCATCATGATAATCATTAATTTCATAAGTATCATCTTGAGTATCATGAGTATCATCTTGAGTATCATGAGTATCATCTTGAGTATCATGAGTATCATCATGAGTATCATCATAAGTATCATTAGTATCATGAGTATCATGAGTATCATCATGAGTATCATGAGTATCATGAGTATCATCATAAGTATCATTAGTATCATGAGTATCATTATAAGTATTATTAGTATCATGAGTATTATGAGTATCATGAGTATCACGATGAGTATCATTAGTATCATGAGTATCATCTTGAGTTTCATGAGTATCATCATGGGTATCATTAGTATCATTTTTTCATAAGTATCTTCATGAGTATTATGATGAGTATCATTAGTATCATCATAATTATCATGAGTATCATTATGAGAATCATTAGTATCATGAGTATCATCATTAGTATCATTAGTATCATCATGAAATTATTAGTATCATGATTATACTCATGATAACTCATGATTATACTCATAATACTAATAATACTCATGATGATACTTATGATACTAATGATACTCATGATGATACTTATGATACTAATGAGTATCATGAGTATCATGATGAGTATCATTAGTATCATGAGTATCATCATGGGTATCATTAGTATCGTGAGTATAATCATGAGTTTTATGATAAGTATCATTAGTATCATAAGTATCATCATGAGTATCATTAGTATCATGAGTATCATGATGAGTATCACAACTATCATAAGTATCATCATGAGTATTATGAGTATCATTAGAATCATGATGAGTATTATTAGTATCATGAATATCATCATGAGTATCATGAGTATCATCATGATTATCATAAGTATAATGCGTATCAGCGTAAGTATCATTAGTATCATGAGTATCATCATGAGTATCATCATGAGTATCATGAGTATCATAAGTATTATTAGTATCATGAGTAGCATCATGAGTATCATAAGAATCATAATGAGTATCATTAGTATCATCATGATAATCATTAATTTCATAAGTATCATCTTGAGTATCATGAGTATCATCTTGAGTATCATGAGTATCATCTTGAGTATCATGAGTATCATCATGAGTATCATCATAAGTATCATTAGTATCATGAGTATCATGAGTATCATCATGAGTATCATGAGTATCATGAGAATCATAATGAGTATCATGAGAATCATCATGAGTATCATTAGTATCATCATGATAATCATTAATTTCATGAGTATCATCTTGAGTATCATGAGTATCATCTTGAGTATCATGAGTATCATCTTGAGTATCATGAGTATCATCTTGAGTATTATGAGTATCATCTTGAGTATCATGAGTATTATCTTGAGTATCATGAGTATCATCATGAGTATCATCATAAGTATCATTAGTATCATGAGTATCATGAGTATCATCATGAGTATCATGAGTATCATCATGAGTATCATCATGAGTATCATGAGTATCATCATGAGTATAATGAATATCATCATGAGTATAATGAATATCATGAGTATCATCATAAGTATCATGAGTATCATCAATAGTATCATGAGTATCATTATAAGTATTATTAGTATCATGAGTATTATGAGTATCATGAGTATCATCATGAGTATCATTAGTATCATGAGTATCATGAGTATCACGATGAGTATCATTAGTATCATGAGTATCATCTTGAGTTTCATGAGTATCATCATGGGTATCATTAGTATCATTTTTTTATAAGTATCTTCATGAGTATTATGATGAGTATCATTAGTATCATCATAAGTATAATGAGTATCATTATGAGAATCATTAGTATCATGAGTATCATAATTAGTATCATTAGTATCATCATGAAATTATTAGTATCATGATTATACTCATGATAACTCATGATTATACTCATAATACTAATGATACTCATGATGATACTTATGATACTAATGAGTATCATGAGTATCATGATGAGTATCATTAGTATCATGAGTATCATCATGGGTATCATTAGTATCGTGAGTATAATCATGAGTATCATGATAAGTATCATTAGTATCATAAGTATCATCATGAGTATCATTAGTATCATGATTATCATGATGAGTATCACAACTATCATAAGTATCATCATGAGTATTATCATTAGAATCATGATGAGTATTATTAGTATCATGAGTATCATCTTGAGTATCATGAGTATCATAAGTATCATGAGTATCATGAGTATCATCATGAGTATCATGAGTATAATGAGTATCATGAGTATCATCATGAGTATCATGAGTGTCATCATGATTATCATAAGTATCATGCGTATCTGCGTAAGTATTATTAGTATCATGAGTATCATAAGTATTATTAGTATCATGAGTAGCATCATGAGTATCATAAGAATCATAATGATTATCATTAGTATCATCATGATAATCATTAATTTCATAAGTATCATCTTGAGTATCATGAGTATCATCTTGAGTATCATGAGTATCATCATGGGTATCATTAGTATCGTGAGTATCATCATGAGTATCATGATAAGTATCATTAGTATCATAAGTATCATCATGAGTATCATGATGAGTATCACAACTATCATAAGTATCATCATGAGTATTATGAGTATCATTAGAATCATGATGAGTATTATTAGTATCATGAGTATCATCTTGAGCATCATGAGTATCATAAGTATCATGAGTATCATCATATGTATCATTAGTATCATGAGTATCATGAGTATCATCATGAGTATCATGAGTATAATGAGTATCATCATGAGTATCATGAGTATAATGAGTATCATCATGAGTATCATGAGTATCATCATGATTATCATAAGTATCATGAGTATCAGCGTAAGTATCATTAGTATCATGAGTATCATGAGAATCATCATGAGTATCATTAGTATCATCATGATAATCATTAATTTCATAAGTATCATCTTGAGTATCATGAGTATCATCTTGAGTATCATGAGTATCATCTTGAGTATCATGAGTATCATCATGAGTATCATCATAAGTATCATTAGTATCATGAGTATCATGAGTATCATCATGAGTATCATGAGTATCATGAGTATCATCATAAGTATCATTAGTATCATGAGTATCATTATAAGTATTATTAGTATCATGAGTATTATGAGTATCATGAGTATCACGATGAGTATCATTAGTATCATGAGTATCATCTTGAGTTTCATGAGTATCATCATAGGTATCATTAGTATCATTTTTTCATAAGTATCTTCATGAGTATTATGATGAGTATCATTAGTATCATCATAAGTATCATGAGTATCATTATGAGAATCATGAGTATCATCATTAGTATCATTAGTATCATCATGAAATTATTAGTATCATGATTATACTAATGATACTCATGATGATACTTATGATACTAATGATACTCATGATGATACTTATGATACTAATGATACTCATGATGATACTTATGATACTAATGAGTATCATGAGTATCATGATGAGTATCATTAGTATCATGAGTATCATCATGGGTATCATTAGTATCGTGAGTATAATCATGAGTATCATGATAAGTATCATTAGTATCATAAGTATCATCATGAGTATAATTAGTATCATGAGTATCATGATGAGTATCACAACTATCATAAGTATCATCATGAGTATTATGAGTATCATTAGAATCATGATGAATATTATTAGTATCATGAGTATCATCTTGAGTATAATGAGTATCATAAGTATCATGAGTATCATCATAAGTATCATTAGTATCATGAGTATCATGAGTATCATGAGTATAATGAGTATCATTTTGAGTATCATGAATATCATCATGAGTATCATGAGTATCATCATGATTATCATAAGTATCATGAGTATCAGCATAAGTATTATTAGTATCATGAGTAGCATCATGAGTATCATGAGAATCATCATGAGTATCATCATAAGTATCATTAGTATCATGAGTATCATGAGTATCATCATGAGTATCATGAGTATCATGAGAATCATAATGATGAGAATCATCATGAGTATCATAAGTATCATCATGATAATCATTAATTTCATAAGTATCATCTTGAGTATCATGAGTATCATCTTGAGTATCATGAGTATCATCTTGAGTATCATGAGTATTATCTTGAGTATCATGAGTATCATCATAAGTATCATTAGTATCATGAGTATCATGAGTATTATCATGAGTATCATGAGTATCATCATGAGTATAATGAGTATCATGAGTATCATCATGAGTATCATTAGTATCATGAGTATCATCATGAGTATCATGAGAATCATCATGAGTATCATTAGTATCATCATGATAATCATTAATTTCATGAGTATCATCTTGAGTATCATGAGTATCATCTTGAGTATCATGAGTATCATCTTGAGTATCATGAGTATCATCTTGAGTATTATGAGTATCATCTTGAGTATCATGAGTATTATCTTGAGTATCATGAGTATCATCATGAGTATCATCATAAGTATCATTAGTATCATGAGTATCATGAGTATCATCATGAGTATCATGAGTATCATCATGAGTATCATCATGAGTATCATGAGTATCATCATGAGTATAATGAATATCATCATGAGTATAATGAATATCATGAGTATCATCATAAGTATCATGAGTATCATCAATAGTATCATGAGTATCATGAGTATCATTATAAGTATTATTAGTATCATGAGTATTATGAGTATCATGAGTATCATCATGAGTATCATTAGTATCATGAGTATCATGAGTATCACGATGAGTATCATTAGTATCATGAGTATCATCTTGAGTTTCATGAGTATCATCATGGGTATCATTAGTATCATTTTTTTATAAGTATCTTCATGAGTATTATGATGAGTATCATTAGTATCATCATAAGTATAATGAGTATCATTATGAGAATCATTAGTATCATGAGTATCATAAGTAGTATCATTAGTATCATCATGAAATTATTAGTATCATGATTATACTCATGATAACTCATGATTATACTCATAATACTAATGATACTCATGATGATACTTATGATACTAATGAGTATCATGAGTATCATGATGAGTATCATTAGTATCATGAGTATCATCATGGGTATCATTAGTATCGTGAGTATAATCATGAGTATCATGATAAGTATCATTAGTATCATAAGTATCATCATGAGTATCATTAGTATCATGATTATCATGATGAGTATCACAACTATCATAAGTATCATCATGAGTATTATCATTAGAATCATGATGAGTATTATTAGTATCATGAGTATCATCTTGAGTATCATGAGTATCATAAGTATCATGAGTATCATGAGTATCATCATGAGTATCATGAGTATAATGAGTATCATGAGTATCATCATGAGTATCATGAGTGTCATCATGATTATCATAAGTATCATGCGTATCAACGTAAGTATCATTAGTATCATGAGTATCATAAGTATTATTAGTATCATGAGTAGCATCATGAGTATCATAAGAATCATAATGATTATCATTAGTATCATCATGATAATCATTAATTTCATAAGTATCATCTTGAGTATCATGAGTATCATCTTGAGTATCATGAGTATCATCATGGGTATCATTAGTATCGTGAGTATCATCATGAGTATCATGATAAGTATCATTAGTATCATAAGTATCATCATGAGTATCATGATGAGTATCACAACTATCATAAGTATCATCATGAGTATTATGAGTATCATTAGAATCATGATGAGTATTATTAGTATCATGAGTATCATCTTGAGCATCATGAGTATCATAAGTATCATGAGTATCATCATATGTATCATTAGTATCATGAGTATCATGAGTATCATCATGAGTATCATGAGTATAATGAGTATCATCATGAGTATCATGAGTATCATCATGATTATCATAAGTATCATGAGTATCAGCGTAAGTATCATTAGTATCATGAGTATCATGAGAATCATCATGAGTATCATTAGTATCATCATGATAATCATTAATTTCATAAGTATCATCTTGAGTATCATGAGTATCATCTTGAGTATCATGAGTATCATCTTGAGTATCATGAGTATCATCATGAGTATCATCATAAGTATCATTAGTATCATGAGTATCATGAGTATCATCATGAGTATCATGAGTATCATGAGTATCATCATAAGTATCATTAGTATCATGAGTATCATTATAAGTATTATTAGTATCATGAGTATTATGAGTATCATGAGTATCACGATGAGTATCATTAGTATCATGAGTATCATCTTGAGTTTCATGAGTATCATCATGGGTATCATTAGTATCATTTTTTCATAAGTATCTTCATGAGTATTATGATGAGTATCATTAGTATCATCATAAGTATCATGAGTATCATTATGAGAATCATGAGTATCATCATTAGTATCATTAGTATCATCATGAAATTATTAGTATCATGATTATACTAATGATACTCATGATGATACTTATGATACTAATGATACTCATGATGATACTTATGATACTAATGATACTCATGATGATACTTATGATACTAATGAGTATCATGAGTATCATGATGAGTATCATTAGTATCATGAGTATCATCATGGGTATCATTAGTATCGTGAGTATAATCATGAGTATCATGATAAGTATCATTAGTATCATAAGTATCATCATGAGTATAATTAGTATCATGAGTATCATGATGAGTATCACAACTATCATAAGTATCATCATGAGTATTATGAGTATCATTAGAATCATGATGAATATTATTAGTATCATGAGTATCATCTTGAGTATAATGAGTATCATAAGTATCATGAGTATCATCATAAGTATCATTAGTATCATGAGTATCATGAGTATCATGAGTATAATGAGTATCATTTTGAGTATCATGAATATCATCATGAGTATCATGAGTATCATCATGATTATCATAAGTATCATGAGTATCAGCATAAGTATTATTAGTATCATGAGTAGCATCATGAGTATCATGAGAATCATCATGAGTATCATCATAAGTATCATTAGTATCATGAGTATCATGAGTATCATCATGAGTATCATGAGTATCATGAGAATCATAATGATGAGAATCATCATGAGTATCATAAGTATCATCATGATAATCATTAATTTCATAAGTATCATCTTGAGTATCATGAGTATCATCTTGAGTATCATGAGTATCATCTTGAGTATCATGAGTATTATCTTGAGTATCATGAGTATCATCATAAGTATCATTAGTATCATGAGTATCATGAGTATTATCATGAGTATCATGAGTATCATCATGAGTATAATGAGTATCATGAGTATCATCATGAGTATCATTAGTATCATGAGTATCATCATGAGTATAATGAGTATCACGATGAGTATCATTAGTATCATGAGTATCATCTTGAGTTTCATGAGTATCATCATGGGTATCATTAGTATCATTTTTTCATAAGTATCTTCATGAGTATTATGATGAGTATCATTAGTATCATCATAGTTATCATGAGTATCATTATGAGAATCATTAGTATCATGAGTATCATCATTAGTATCATTAGTATCATCATGAAATTATTAGTATCATGATTATACTCATGATAACTCATGATTATACTCATAATACTAATAATACTCATGATGATACTTATGATACTAATGATACTCATGATGATACTTATGATACTAATGAGTATCATGAGTATCATGATGAGTATCATTAGTATCATGAGTATCATCATGGGTATCATTAGTATCGTGAGTATAATCATGAGTATCATGATAAGTATCATTAGTATCATAAGTATCATCATGAGTATCATTAGTATCATGAGTATCATGATGAGTATCACAACTATCATAAGTATCATCATGAGTATTATGAGTATCATTAGAATCATGATGAGTATTATTAGTATCATGAGTATCATCTTGAGTATCATGAGTATCATAAGTATCATAAGTATCATGAGTATAATGAGTATCATCATGAGTATCATGAATATCATCATGAGTATCATGAGTATCATCATGATTATCATAAGTATAATGCGTATCAGCGTAAGTATCATTAGTATCATGAGTATCATCATGAGTATCATCATGAGTATCATGAGTATCATAAGTATTATTAGTATCATGAGTAGCATCATGAGTATCATAAGAATCATAATGAGTATCATTAGTATCATCATGATAATCATTAATTTCATAAGTATCATCTTGAGTATCATGAGTATCATCTTGAGTATCATGAGTATCATCTTGAGTATCATGAGTATCATCATGAGTATCATCATAAGTATCATTAGTATCATGAGTATCATGAGTATCATCATGAGTATCATGAGTATCATGAGAATCATAATGAGTATCATGAGAATCATCATGAGTATCATTAGTATCATCATGATAATCATTAATTTCATGAGTATCATCTTGAGTATCATGAGTATCATCTTGAGTATCATGAGTATCATCTTGAGTATCATGAGTATCATCTTGAGTATTATGAGTATCATCTTGAGTATCATGAGTATTATCTTGAGTATCATGAGTATCATCATAAGTATCATTAGTATCATGAGTATCATGAGTATCATCATGAGTATCATGAGTATCATCATGAGTATCATGAGTATCATCATGAGTATCATCATGAGTATCATGAGTATCATCATGAGTATAATGAATATCATCATGAGTATAATGAATATCATGAGTATCATCATAAGTATCATGAGTATCATCAATAGTATCATGAGTATCATGAGTATCATTATAAGTATTATTAGTATCATGAGTATTATGAGTATCATGAGTATCATCATGAGTATCATTAGTATCATGAGTATCATGAGTATCACGATGAGTATCATTAGTATCATGAGTATCATCTTGAGTTTCATGAGTATCATCATGGGTATCATTAGTATCATTTTTTTATAAGTATCTTCATGAGTATTATGATGAGTATCATTAGTATCATCATAAGTATAATGAGTATCATTATGAGAATCATTAGTATCATGAGTATCATAATTAGTATCATTAGTATCATCATGAAATTATTAGTATCATGATTATACTCATGATAACTCATGATTATACTCATAATACTAATGATACTAATGATGATACTTATGATACTAATGAGTATCATGAGTATCATGATGAGTATCATTAGTATCATGAGTATCATCATGGGTATCATTAGTATCGTGAGTATAATCATGAGTATCATGATAAGTATCATTAGTATCATAAGTATCATCATGAGTATCATTAGTATCATGATTATCATGATGAGTATCACAACTATCATAAGTATCATCATGAGTATTATCAGTATCATGAGTATCATCTTGAGTATCATGAGTATCATAAGTATCATGAGTATCATGAGTATCATCATGAGTATCATGAGTATAATGAGTATCATGAGTATCATCATGAGTATCATGAGTATCATCATGAGTATCATGAGTATCATCATGATTATCATAAGTATCATGCGTATCAGCGTAAGTATCATTAGTATCATGAGTATCATCATGAGTATCATAAGTATTATTAGTATCATGAGTAGCATCATGAGTATCATAAGAATCATAATGATTATCATTAGTATCATCATGATAATCATTAATTTCATAAGTATCATCTTGAGTATCATGAGTATCATCTTGAGTATCATGAGTATCATCATGGGTATCATTAGTATCGTGAGTATCATCATGAGTATCATGATAAGTATCATTAGTATCATAAGTATCATCATGAGTATCATGATGAGTATCACAACTATCATAAGTATCATCATGAGTATTATGAGTATCATTAGAATCATGATGAGTATTATTAGTATCATGAGTATCATCTTGAGCATCATGAGTATCATAAGTATCATGAGTATCATCATATGTATCATTAGTATCATGAGTATCATGAGTATCATCATGAGTATCATGAGTATAATGAGTATCATCATGAGTATCATGAGTATCATCATGATTATCATTAGTATCATCATGATAATCATTAATTTCATAAGTATCATCTTGAGTATCATGAGTATCATCTTGAGTATCATGAGTATCATCTTGAGTATCATGAGTATCATCATGAGTATCATCATAAGTATCATTAGTATCATGAGTATCATGAGTATCATCATGAGTATCATGAGTATCATGAGTATCATCATAAGTATCATTAGTATCATGAGTATCATTATAAGTATTATTAGTATCATGAGTATTATGAGTATCATGAGTATCACGATGAGTATCATTAGTATCATGAGTATCATCTTGAGTTTCATGAGTATCATCATGGGTATCATTAGTATCATTTTTTCATAAGTATCTTCATGAGTATTATGATGAGTATCATTAGTATCATCATAAGTATCATGAGTATCATTATGAGAATCATGAGTATCATCATTAGTATCATTAGTATCATCATGAAATTATTAGTATCATGATTATACTAATGATACTCATGATGATACTTATGATACTAATGATACTCATGATGATACTTATGATACTAATGAGTATCATGAGTATCATGATGAGTATCATTAGTATCATGAGTATCATCATGGGTATCATTAGTATCGTGAGTATAATCATGAGTATCATGATAAGTATCATTAGTATCATAAGTATCATCATGAGTATAATTAGTATCATGAGTATCATGATGAGTATCACAACTATCATAAGTATCATCATGAGTATTATGAGTATCATTAGAATCATGATGAATATTATTAGTATCATGAGTATCATCTTGAGTATAATGAGTATCATAAGTATCATGAGTATCATCATAAGTATCATTAGTATCATGAGTATCATGAGTATCATGAGTATAATGAGTATCATTTTGAGTATCATGAATATCATCATGAGTATCATGAGTATCATCATGATTATCATAAGTATCATGAGTATCAGCATAAGTATCATTAGTATCATGAGTATCATCATGAGTATCATGAGTATCATAAGTATTATTAGTATCATGAGTAGCATCATGAGTATCATGAGAATCATCATGAGTATCATCATAAGTATCATTAGTATCATGAGTATCATGAGTATCATCATGAGTATCATGAGTATCATGAGAATCATAATGATGAGAATCATCATGAGTATCATAAGTATCATCATGATAATCATTAATTTCATAAGTATCATCTTGAGTATCATGAGTATCATCTTGAGTATCATGAGTATCATCTTGAGTATCATGAGTATTATCTTGAGTATCATGAGTATCATCATAAGTATCATTAGTATCATGAGTATCATGAGTATTATCATGAGTATCATGAGTATCATCATGAGTATAATGAGTATCATGAGTATCATCATGAGTATCATTAGTATCATGAGTATCATCATGAGTATCAAGAGTATCACGATGAGTATCATTAGTATCATGAGTATCATCTTGAGTTTCATGAGTATCATCATGGGTATCATTAGTATCATTTTTTCATAAGTATCTTCATGAGTATTATGATGAGTATCATTAGTATCATCATAATTATCATGAGTATCATTATGAGAATCATTAGTATCATGAGTATCATCATTAGTATCATTAGTATCATCATGAAATTATTAGTATCATGATTATACTCATGATAACTCATGATTATACTCATAATACTAATAATACTCATGATGATACTTATGATACTAATGATACTCATGATGATACTTATGATACTAATGAGTATCATGAGTATCATGATGAGTATCATTAGTATCATGAGTATCATCATGGGTATCATTAGTATCGTGAGTATAATCATGAGTATCATGATAAGTATCATTAGTATCATAAGTATCATCATGAGTATCATTAGTATCATGAGTATCATGATGAGTATCACAACTATCATAAGTATCATCATGAGTATTATGAGTATCATTAGAATCATGATGAGTATTATTAGTATCATGAGTATCATCTTGAGTATCATGAGTATCATAAGTATCATAAGTATCATGAGTATAATGAGTATCATCATGAGTATCATGAATATCATCATGAGTATCATGAGTATCATCATGATTATCATAAGTATAATGCGTATCAGCGTAAGTATCATTAGTATCATGAGTATCATCATGAGTATCATCATGAGTATCATGAGTATCATAAGTATTATTAGTATCATGAGTAGCATCATGAGTATCATAAGAATCATAATGAATATCATTAGTATCATCATGATAATCATTAATTTCATAAGTATCATCTTGAGTATCATGAGTATCATCTTGAGTATCATGAGTATCATCTTGAGTATCATGAGTATCATCATGAGTATCATCATAAGTATCATTAGTATCATGAGTATCATGAGTATCATCATGAGTATCATGAGTATCATGAGAATCATCATGAGTATCATTAGTATCATCATGATAATCATTAATTTCATGAGTATCATCTTGAGTATCATGAGTATCATCTTGAGTATCATGAGTATCATCTTGAGTATCATGAGTATCATCTTGAGTATTATGAGTATCATCTTGAGTATCATGAGTATTATCTTGAGTATCATGAGAATCATCATGAGTATCATCATAAGTATCATTAGTATCATGAGTATCATGAGTATCATCATGAGTATCATGAGTATCATCATGAGTATCATGAGTATCATCATGAGTATCATGAGTATCATCATGAGTATCATCATGAGTATCATGAGTATCATCATGAGTATAATGAATATCATCATGAGTATAATGAATATCATGAGTATCATCATAAGTATCATGAGTATCATCAATAGTATCATGAGTATCATGAGTATCATTATAAGTATTATTAGTATCATGAGTATTATGAGTATCATGAGTATCATCATGAGTATCATTAGTATCATGAGTATCATGAGTATCACGATGAGTATCATTAGTATCATGAGTATCATCTTGAGTTTCATGAGTATCATCATGGGTATCATTAGTATCATTTTTTTATAAGTATCTTCATGAGTATTATGATGAGTATCATTAGTATCATCATAAGTATAATGAGTATCATTATGAGAATCATTAGTATCATGAGTATCATAATTAGTATCATTAGTATCATCATGAAATTATTAGTATCATGATTATACTCATGATAACTCATGATTATACTCATAATACTAATGATACTCATGATGATACTTATGATACTAATGAGTATCATGAGTATCATGATGAGTATCATTAGTATCATGAGTATCATCATGGGTATCATTAGTATCGTGAGTATAATCATGAGTTTTATGATAAGTATCATTAGTATCATAAGTATCATCATGAGTATCATTAGTATCATGAGTATCATGATGAGTATCACAACTATCATAAGTATCATCATGAGTATTATGAGTATCATTAGAATCATGATGAGTATTATTAGTATCATGAGTATCATCTTGAGTATCATGAGTATCATAAGTATCATAAGTATCATGAGTATAATGAGTATCATCATGAGTATCATGAATATCATCATGAGTATCATGAGTATCATCATGATTATCATAAGTATAATGCGTATCAGCGTAAGTATCATTAGTATCATGAGTATCATCATGAGTATCATCATGAGTATCATGAGTATCATAAGTATTATTAGTATCATGAGTAGCATCATGAGTATCATAAGAATCATAATGAATATCATTAGTATCATCATGATAATCATTAATTTCATAAGTATCATCTTGAGTATCATGAGTATCATCTTGAGTATCATGAGTATCATCTTGAGTATCATGAGTATCATCATGAGTATCATCATAAGTATCATTAGTATCATGAGTATCATGAGTATCATCATGAGTATCATGAGTATCATGAGAATCATCATGAGTATCATTAGTATCATCATGATAATCATTAATTTCATGAGTATCATCTCGAGTATCATGAGTATCATCTTGAGTATCATGAGTATCATCTTGAGTATCATGAGTATCATCTTGAGTATTATGAGTATCATCTTGAGTATCATGAGTATTATCTTGAGTATCATGAGTATCATCATGAGTATCATCATAAGTATCATTAGTATCATGAGTATCATGAGTATCATCATGAGTATCATGAGTATCATCATGAGTATCATGAGTATCATCATGAGTATCATCATGAGTATCATGAGTATCATCATGAGTATAATGAATATCATCATGAGTATAATGAATATCATGAGTATCATCATAAGTATCATGAGTATCATCAATAGTATCATGAGTATCATGAGTATCATTATAAGTATTATTAGTATCATGAGTATTATGAGTATCATGAGTATCATCATAAGTATCATTAGTATCATGAGTATCATGAGTATCACGATGAGTATCATTAGTATCATGAGTATCATCTTGAGTTTCATGAGTATCATTAGTATCATTTTTTTATAAGTATCTTCATGAGTATTATGATGAGTATCATTAGTATCATCATAAGTATAATGAGTATCATTATGAGAATCATTAGTATCATGAGTATCATAATTAGTATCATTAGTATCATCATGAAATTATTAGTATCATGATTATACTCATGATAACTCATGATTATACTCATAATACTAATGATACTCATGATGATACTTATGATACTAATGAGTATCATGAGTATCATGATGAGTATCATTAGTATCATGAGTATCATCATGGGTATCATTAGTATCGTGAGTATAATCATGAGTATCATGATAAGTATCATTAGTATCATAAGTATCATCATGAGTATCATTAGTATCATGATTATCATGATGAGTATCACAACTATCATAAGTATCATCATGAGTATTATCATTAGAATCATGATGAGTATTATTAGTATCATGAGTATCATCTTGAGTATCATGAGTATCATAAGTATCATGAGTATCATGAGTATCATCATGAGTAACATGAGTATAATGAGTATCATGAGTATAATGAGTATCATGAGTATCATCATGAGTATCATGAGTATCATCATGATTATCATAAGTATCATGCGTATCAGCGTAAGTATCATTAGTATCATGAGTATCATCATGAGTATCATAAGTATTATTAGTATCATGAGTATTATGAGTATCATGAGTATCACGATGAGTATCATTAGTATCATGAGTATCATCTTGAGTTTCATGAGTATCATCATGGGTATCATTAGTATCATTTTTTCATAAGTATCTTCATGAGTATTATGATGAGTATCATTAGTATCATCATAAGTATCATGAGTATCATTATGAGAATCATGAGTATCATCATTAGTATCATTAGTATCATCATGAAATTATTAGTATCATGATTATACTAATGATACTCATGATGATACTTATGATACTAATGATACTCATGATGATACTTATGATACTAATGATACTCATGATGAGTATCATGAGTATCATGATGAGTATCATTAGTATCATGAGTATCATCATGGGTATCATTAGTATCGTGAGTATAATCATGAGTATCATGATAAGTATCATTAGTATCATAAGTATCATCATGAGTATAATTAGTATCATGAGTATCATGATGAGTATCACAACTATCATAAGTATCATCATGAGTATTATGAGTATCATTAGAATCATGATGAATATTATTAGTATCATGAGTATCATCTTGAGTATAATGAGTATCATAAGTATCATGAGTATCATCATAAGTATCATTAGTATCATGAGTATCATGAGTATCATGAGTATAATGAGTATCATTTTGAGTATCATGAATATCATCATGAGTATCATGAGTATCATCATGATTATCATAAGTATCATGAGTATCAGCATAAGTATCATTAGTATCATGAGTATCATCATGAGTATCATGAGTATCATAAGTATTATTAGTATCATGAGTAGCATCATGAGTATCATGAGAATCATCATGAGTATCATCATAAGTATCATTAGTATCATGAGTATCATGAGTATCATGAGTATCATGAGAATCATAATGATGAGAATCATCATGAGTATCATAAGTATCATCATGATAATCATTAATTTCATAAGTATCATCTTGAGTATCATGAGTATCATCTTGAGTATCATGAGTATCATCTTGAGTATCATGAGTATCATCTTGAGTATCATGAGTATTATCTTGAGTATCATGAGTATCATCATAAGTATCATTAGTATCATGAGTATCATGAGTATTATCATGAGTATCATGAGTATCATCATGAGTATAATGAGTATCATGAGTATCATCATGAGTATCATTAGTATCATGAGTATCATCATGAGTATCATGAGTATCACGATGAGTATCATTAGTATCATGAGTATCATCTTGAGTTTCATGAGTATCATCATGGGTATCATTAGTATCATTTTTTCATAAGTATCTTCATGAGTATTATGATGAGTATCATTAGTATCATCATAATTATCATGAGTATCATTATGAGAATCATTAGTATCATGAGTATCATCATTAGTATCATTAGTATCATCATGAAATTATTAGTATCATGATTATACTCATGATAACTCATGATTATACTCATAATACTAATAATACTCATGATGATACTTATGATACTAATGATACTCATGATGATACTTATGATACTAATGAGTATCATGAGTATCATGATGAGTATCATTAGTATCATGAGTATCATCATGGGTATCATTAGTATCGTGAGTATAATCATGAGTATCATGATAAGTATCATTAGTATCATAAGTATCATCATGAGTATCATTAGTATCATGAGTATCATGATGAGTATCACAACTATCATAAGTATCATCATGAGTATTATGAGTATCATTAGAATCATGATGAGTATATTTAGTATCATGAGTATCATCTTGAGTATCATGAGTATCATAAGTATCATAAGTATCATGAGTATAATGAGTATCATCATGAGTATCATGAATATTATCATGAGTATCATGAGTATCATCATGATTATCATAAGTATAATGCGTATCAGCGTAAGTATCATTAGTATCATGAGTATCATCATGAGTATCATGAGTATCATAAGTATTATTAGTATCATGAGTAGCATCATGAGTATCATAAGAATCATAATGAGTATCATTAGTATCATCATGATAATCATTAATTTCATAAGTATCATCTTGAGTATCATGAGTATCATCTTGAGTATCATGAGTATCATCATAAGTATCATTAGTATCATGAGTATCATGAGTATTATCATGAGTATCATGAGTATCATGAGAATCATAATGAGTATCATGAGAATCATCATGAGTATCATTAGTATCATCATGATAATCATTAATTTCATGAGTATCATCTTGAGTATCATGAGTATCATCTTGAGTATCATGAGTATCATCTTGAGTATCATGAGTATCATCTTGAGTATTATGAGTATCATCTTGAGTATCATGAGTATTATCTTGAGTATCATGAGTATCATCATGAGTATCATCATAAGTATCATTAGTATCATGAGTATCATGAGTATCATCATGAGTATCATGAGTATCATCATGAGTATCATGAGTATCATCATGAGTATCATGAGTATCATCATGAGTATAATGAATATCATCATGAGTATAATGAATATCATGAGTATCATCATAAGTATCATGAGTATCATCAATAGTATCATGAGTATCATGAGTATCATTATAAGTATTATTAGTATCATGAGTTATATGAGTATCATGAGTATCATCATGAGTATCATTAGTATCATGAGTATCATGAGTATCACGATGAGTATCATTAGTATCATGAGTATCATCTTGAGTTTCATGAGTATCATCATGGGTATCATTAGTATCATTTTTTTATAAGTATCTTCATGAGTATTATGATGAGTATCATTAGTATCATCATAAGTATAATGAGTATCATTATGAGAATCATTAGTATCATGAGTATCATAATTAGTATCATTAGTATCATCATGAAATTATTAGTATCATGATTATACTCATGATAACTCATGATTATACTCATAATTCTAATGATACTCATGATGATACTTATGATACTAATGAGTATCATGAGTATCATGATGAGTATCATTAGTATCATGATAACATCATGGGTATCATTAGTATCGTGAGTATAATCATGAGTATCATGATAAGTATCATTAGTATCATAAGTATCATCATGAGTATCATTAGTATCATGATTATCATGATGAGTATCACAACTATCATAAGTATCATCATGAGTATTATCATTAGAATCATGATGAGTATTATTAGTATCATGAGTATCATCTTGAGTATCATGAGTATCATAAGTATCATGAGTATCATGAGTATCATCATGAGTATCATGAGTATAATGAGTATCATGAGTATCATCATGAGTATCATGAGTATCATCATGATTATCATAAGTATCATGCGTATCAGCGTAAGTATCATTAGTATCATGAGTATCATCATGAGTATCATAAGTATTATTAGTATCATGAGTAGCATCATGAGTATCATAAGAATCATAATGATTATCATTAGTATCATCATGATAATCATTAATTTCATAAGTATCATCTTGAGTATCATGAGTATCATCTTGAGTATCATGAGTATCATCATGGGTATCATTAGTATCGTGAGTATCATCATGAGTATCATGATAAGTAACATTAGTATCATAAGTATCATCATGAGTATCATGATGAGTATCACAACTATCATAAGTATCATCATGAGTATTATGAGTATCATTAGAATCATGATGAGTATTATTAGTATCATGAGTATCATCTTGAGCATCATGAGTATCATAAGTATCATGAGTATCATCATATGTATCATTAGTATCATGAGTATCATGAGTATCATCATGAGTATCATGAGTATAATGAGTATCATCATGAGTATCATGAGTATCATCATGATTATCATAAGTATCATGAGTATCAGCGTAAGTATCATTAGTATCATGAGTATCATGAGAATCATCATGAGTATCATTATTATCATCATGATAATCATTAATTTCATAAGTATCATCTTGAGTATCATGAGTATCATCTTGAGTATCATGAGTATCATCTTGAGTATCATGAGTATCATCATGAGTATCATCATAAGTATCATTAGTATCATGAGTATCATGAGTATCATCATGAGTATCATGAGTATCATGAGTATCATCATAAGTATCATTAGTATCATGAGTATCATTATAAGTATTATTAGTATCATGAGTATTATGAGTATCATGAGTATCACGATGAGTATCATTAGTATCATGAGTATCATCTTGAGTTTCATGAGTATCATCATGGGTATCATTAGTATCATTTTTTCATAAGTATCTTCATGAGTATTATGATGAGTATCATTAGTATCATCATAAGTATCATGAGTATCATTATGAGAATCATGAGTATCATCATTAGTATCATTAGTATCATCATGAAATTATTAGTATCATGATTATACTAATGATACTCATGATGATACTTATGATACTAATGATACTCATGATGATACTTATGATACTAATGATACTCATGATGATACTTATGATACTAATGAGTATCATGAGTATCATGATGAGTATCATTAGTATCATGAGTATCATCATGGGTATCATTAGTATCGTGAGTATAATCATGAGTATCATGATAAGTATCATTAGTATCATAAGTATCATCATGAGTATAATTAGTATCATAAGTATCATGATGAGTATCACAACTATCATAAGTATCATCATGAGTATTATGAGTATCATTAGAATCATGATGGATATTATTAGTATCATGAGTATCATCTTGAGTATAATGAGTATCATAAGTATCATGAGTATCATCATAAGTATCATTAGTATCATGAGTATCATGAGTATCATGAGTATCATGAGTATAATGAGTATCATTTTGAGTATCATGAATATCATCATGAGTATCATGAGTATCATCATGATTATCATAAGTATCATGAGTATCAGCATAAGTATCATTAGTATCATGAGTATCATCATGAGTATCATGAGTATCATCATGAGTATCATGAGTATCATAAGTATTATTAGTATCATGATAGCATCATGAGTATCATGAGAATCATCATGAGTATCATCATAAGTATCATTAGTATCATGAGTATCATGAGTATCATGAGTATCATGAGAATCATAATGATGAGAATCATCATGAGTATCATAAGTATCATCATGATAATCATTAATTTCATAAGTATCATCTTGAGTATCATGAGTATCATCTTGAGTATCATGAGTATCATCTTGAGTATCATGAGTATCATCTTGAGTATCATGAGTATTATCTTGAGTATCATGAGTATCATCATAAGTATCATTAGTATCATGAGTATCATGAGTATTATCATGAGTATCATGAGTATCATCATGAGTATAATGAGTATCATGAGTATCATCATGAGTATCATTAGTATCATGAGTATCATCATGAGTATCATGAGTATCACGATGAGTATCATTAGTATCATGAGTATCATCTTGAGTTTCATGAGTATCATCATGGGTATCATTAGTATCATTTTTTAATAAGTATCTTCATGAGTATTATGATGAGTATCATTAGTATCATCATAATTATCATGAGTATCATTATGAGAATCATTAGTATCATGAGTATCATCATTAGTATCATTAGTATCATCATGAAATTATTAGTATCATGATTATACTCATGATAACTCATGATTATACTCATAATACTAATAATACTCATGATGATACTTATGATACTAATGATACTCATGATGATACTTATGATACTAATGAGTATCATGAGTATCATGATGAGTATCATTAGTATCATGAGTATCATCATGGGTATCATTAGTATCGTGAGTATAATCATGAGTATCATGATAAGTATCATTAGTATCATAAGTATCATCATGAGTATAATTAGTATCATAAGTATCATGATGAGTATCACAACTATCATAAGTATCATCATGAGTATTATGAGTATCATTAGAATCATGATGGATATTATTAGTATCATGAGTATCATCTTGAGTATAATGAGTATCATAAGTATCATGAGTATCATCATAAGTATCATTAGTATCATGAGTATCATGAGTATCATGAGTATCATGAGTATAATGAGTATCATTTTGAGTATCATGAATATCATCATGAGTATCATGAGTATCATCATGATTATCATAAGTATCATGAGTATCAGCATAAGTATCATTAGTATCATGAGTATCATCATGAGTATCATGAGTATCATCATGAGTATCATGAGTATCATAAGTATTATTAGTATCATGAGTAGCATCATGAGTATCATGAGAATCATCATGAGTATCATCATAAGTATCATTAGTATCATGAGTATCATGAGTATCATGAGTATCATGAGTATCATGAGTATCATGAGAATCATAATGATGAGAATCATCATGAGTATCATAAGTATCATCATGATAATCATTAATTTCATAAGTATCATCTTGAGTATCATGAGTATCATCTTGAGTATCATGAGTATCATCTTGAGTATCATGAGTATCATCTTGAGTATCATGAGTATTATCTTGAGTATCATGAGTATCATCATAAGTATCATTAGTATCATGAGTATCATGAGTATTATCATGAGTATCATGAGTATCATCATGAGTATAATGAGTATCATGAGTATCATCATGAGTATCATTAGTATCATGAGTATCATCATGAGTATCATGAGTATCACGATGAGTATCATTAGTATCATGAGTATCATCTTGAGTTTCATGAGTATCATCATGGGTATCATTAGTATCATTTTTTAATAAGTATCTTCATGAGTATTATGATGAGTATCATTAGTATCATCATAATTATCATGAGTATCATTATGAGAATCATTAGTATCATGAGTATCATCATTAGTATCATTAGTATCATCATGAAATTATTAGTATCATGATTATACTCATGATAACTCATGATTATACTCATAATACTAATAATACTCATGATGATACTTATGATACTAATGATACTCATGATGATACTTATGATACTAATGAGTATCATGAGTATCATGATGAGTATCATTAGTATCATGAGTATCATCATGGGTATCATTAGTATCGTGAGTATAATCATGAGTATCATGATAAGTATCATTAGTATCATAAGTATCATCATGAGTATCATTAGTATCATGAGTATCATGATGAGTATCACAACTATCATAAGTATCATCATGAGTATAATGAGTATCATTAGAATCATGATGAGTATTATTAGTATCATGAGTATCATCTTGAGTATCATGAGTATCATAAGTATCATAAGTATCATGAGTATAATGAGTATCATCATGAGTATCATGAATATCATCATGAGTATCATGAGTATCATCATGATTATCATAAGTATAATGCGTATCAGCGTAAGTATCATTAGTATCATGAGTATCATCATGAGTATCATCATGAGTATCATCATGAGTATCATGAGTATCATAAGTATTATTAGTATCATGAGTAGCATCATGAGTATCATAAGAATCATAATGAGTATCATTAGTATCATCATGATAATCATTAATTTCATAAGTATCATCTTGAGTATCATGAGTATCATCTTGAGTATCATGAGTATCATCTTGAGTATCATGAGTATCATCTTGAGTATCATGAGTATCATCTTGAGTATCATGAGTATCATCATGAGTATCATCATAAGTATCATTAGTATCATGAGTATCATGAGTATTATCATGAGTATCATGAGTATCATGAGAATCATAATGAGTATCATGAGAATCATCATGAGTATCATTAGTATCATCATGATAATCATTAATTTCATGAGTATCATCTTGAGTATCATGAGTATCATCTTGAGTATCATGAGTATCATCTTGAGTATCATGAGTATCATCTTGAGTATTATGAGTATCATCTTGAGTATCATGAGTATTATCTTGAGTATCATGAGTATCATCATGAGTATCATCATGAGTATCATCATGAGTATCATGAGTATCATCATGAGTATAATGAATATCATCATGAGTATAATGAATATCATCATGAGTATAATGAATATCATGAGTATCATCATAAGTATCATGAGTATCATCAATAGTATCATGAGTATCATGAGTATCATTATAAGTATTATTAGTATCATGAGTATTATGAGTATCATGAGTATCATCATGAGTATCATTAGTATCATGAGTATCATGAGTATCACGATGAGTATCATTAGTATCATGAGTATCATCTTGAGTTTCATGAGTATCATCATGGGTATCATTAGTATCATTTTTTTATAAGTATCTTCATGAGTATTATGATGAGTATCATTAGTATCATCATAAGTATAATGAGTATCATTATGAGAATCATTAGTATCATGAGTATCATAATTAGTATCATTAGTATCATCATGAAATTATTAGTATCATGATTATACTCATGATAACTCATGATTATACTCATAATACTAATAATACTCATGATGATACTTATGATACTAATGAGTATCATGAGTATCATGATGAGTATCATTAGTATCATGAGTATCATCATGGGTATCATTAGTATCGTGAGTATAATCATGAGTATCATGATAAGTATCATTAGTATCATAAGTATCATCATGAGTATCATTAGTATCATGATTATCATGATGAGTATCACAACTATCATAAGTATCATCATGAGTATTATCATTAGAATCATGATGAGTATTATTAGTATCATGAGTATCATCTTGAGTATCATGAGTATCATAAGTATCATGAGTATCATGAGTATCATCATGAGTATCATGAGTATCATTAGTATCATGAGTATCATGAGTATCATCATGAGTATCAGGAGTATAATGAGTATCATGAGTATCATCATGAGTATCATGAGTGTCATCATGATTATCATAAGTATCATGCGTATCAGCGTAAGTATCATTAGTATCATGAGTATCATAAGTATTATTAGTATCATGAGTAGCATCATGAGTATCATAAGAATCATAATGATTATCATTAGTATCATCATGATAATCATTAATTTCATAAGTATCATCTTGAGTATCATGAGTATCATCTTGAGTATCATGAGTATCATCATGGGTATCATTAGTATCGTGAGTATCATCATGAGTATCATGATAAGTATCATTAGTATCATAAATATCATCATGAGTATCATGATGAGTATCACAACTATCATAAGTATCATCATGAGTATTATGAGTATCATTAGAATCATGATGAGTATTATTAGTATCATGAGTATCATCTTGAGCATCATGAGTATCATAAGTATCATGAGTATCATCATATGTATCATTAGTATCATGAGTATCATGAGTATCATCATGAGTATCATGAGTATAATGAGTATCAGCGTAAGTATCATTAGTATCATGAGTATAATGAGTATCATCATGAGTATCATGAGTATCATCATGATTATCATAAGTATCATGAGTATCAGCGTAAGTATCATTAGTATCATGAGTATCATGAGTATCATCATGAGTATCATGAGTATAATGAGTATCATCATGAGTATCATGAGTATCATCATGATTATCATAAGTATCATGAGTATCAGCGTAAGTATCATTAGTATCATGAGTATCATGAGTATCATCATGAGTATCATGAGTATAATGAGTATCATCATGAGTATCATGAGTATCATCTTGAGCATCATGAGTATCATAAGTATCATGAGTATCATCATATGTATCATTAGTATCATGAGTATCATGAGTATCATCATGAGTATCATGAGTATAATGAGTATCATCATGAGTATCATGAGTATCATCATGATTATCATAAGTATCATGAGTATCAGCGTAAGTATCATTAGTATCTTGAGTATCATGAGTATCATCTTGAGTATCATGAGTATCATCTTGAGTATCATGAGTATCATCATGAGTATCATCATAAGTATCATTAGTATCATGAGTATCATGAGTATCATCATGAGTATCATGAGTATCATGAGTATCATCATAAGTATCATTAGTATCATGAGTATCATTATAAGTATTATTAGTATCATGAGTATTATGAGTATCATGAGTATCACGATGAGTATCATTAGTATCATGAGTATCATCTTGAGTTTCATGAGTATCATCATGGGTATCATTAGTATCATTTTTTCATAAGTATCTTCATGAGTATTATGATGAGTATCATTAGTATCATCATAAGTATCATGAGTATCATTATGAGAATCATGAGTATCATCATTAGTATCATTAGTATCATCATGAAATTATTAGTATCATGATTATACTAATGATACTCATGATGATACTTATGATACTAATGATACTCATGATGATACTTATGATACTAATGATACTCATGATGATACTTATGATACTAATGAGTATCATGAGTATCATGATGAGTATCATTAGTATCATGAGTATCATCATGGGTATCATTAGTATCGTGAGTATAATCATGAGTATCATGATAAGTATCATTAGTATCATAAGTATCATCATGAGTATAATTAGTATCATGAGTATCATGATGAGTATCACAACTATCATAAGTATCATCATGAGTATTATGAGTATCATTAGAATCATGATGAATATTATTAGTATCATGAGTATCATCTTGAGTATAATGAGTATCATAAGTATCATGAGTATCATCATAAGTATCATTAGTATCATGAGTATCATGAGTATCATGAGTATAATGAGTATCATTTTGAGTATCATGAATATCATCATGAGTATCATGAGTATCATCATGATTATCATAAGTATCATGAGTATCAGCATAAGTATCATTAGTATCATCATGAGTATCATGAGTATCATAAGTATTATTAGTATCATGAGTAGCATCATGAGTATCATGAGAATCATCATGAGTATCATCATAAGTATCATTAGTATCATGAGTATCATGAGTATCATCATGAGTATCATGAGTATCATGAGAATCATAATGATGAGAATCATCATGAGTATCATAAGTATCATCATGATAATCATTAATTTCATAAGTATCATCTTGAGTATCATGAGTATCATCTTGAGTATCATGAGTATCATCTTGAGTATCATGAGTATTATCTTGAGTATCATGAGTATCATCATAAGTATCATTAGTATCATGAGTATCATGAGTATTATCATGAGTATCATGAGTATCATCATGAGTATAATGAGTATCATGAGTATCATCATGAGTATCATTAGTATCATGAGTATCATCATGAGTATCATGAGTATCACGATGAGTATCATTAGTATCATGAGTATCATCTTGAGTTTCATGAGTATCATCATGGGTATCATTAGTATCATTTTTTCATAAGTATCTTCATGAGTATTATGATGAGTATCATTAGTATCATCATAATTATCATGAGTATCATTATGAGAATCATTAGTATCATGAGTATCATCATTAGTATCATTAGTATCATCATGAAATTATTAGTATCATGATTATACTCATGATAACTCATGATTATACTCATAATACTAATAATACTCATGATGATACTTATGATACTAATGATACTCATGATGATACTTATGATACTAATGAGTATCATGAGTATCATGATGAGTATCATTAGTATCATGAGTATCATCATGGGTATCATTAGTATCGTGAGTATAATCATGAGTATCATGATAAGTATCATTAGTATCATAAGTATCATCATGAGTATCATTAGTATCATGAGTATCATGATGAGTATCACAACTATCATAAGTATCATCATGAGTATTATGAGTATCATTAGAATCATGATGAGTATTATTAGTATCATGAGTATCATCTTGAGTATCATGAGTATCATAAGTATCATAAGTATCATGAGTATAATGAGTATCATCATGAGTATCATGAATATCATCATGAGTATCATGAGTATCATCATGATTATCATAAGTATAATGCGTATCAGCGTAATTATCATTAGTATCATGAGTATCATCATGAGTATCATCATGAGTATCATGAGTATCATAAGTATTATTAGTATCATGAGTAGCATCATGAGTATCATAAGAATCATCATGAGTATCATGAGTATCATCATGATTATCATAAGTATAATGCGTATCAGCGTAATTATCATTAGTATCATGAGTATCATCATGAATATCATCATGAGTATCATGAGTATCATCATGATTATCATAAGTATAATGCGTATCAGCGTAATTATCATTAGTATCATGAGTATCATCATGAGTATCATCTTGAGTATCATGAGTATCATCTTGAGTATCATGAGTATCATCTTGAGTATTATGAGTATCATCTTGAGTATCATTAGTATCATGAGTATCATGAGTATCATCATGAGTATCATGAGTATCATCATGAGTATCATGAGTATCATCATGAGTATAATGAATATCATCATGAGTATAATGAATATCATGAGTATCATCATAAGTATCATGAGTATCATCAATAGTATCATGAGTATCATGAGTATCATTATAAGTATTATTAGTATCATGAGTATTATGAGTATCATGAGTATCATCATGAGTATCATTAGTATCATGAGTATCATGAGTATCACGATGAGTATCATTAGTATCATGAGTATCATCTTGAGTTTCATGAGTATCATCATGGGTATCATTAGTATCATTTTTTTATAAGTATCTTCATGAGTATTATGATGAGTATCATTAGTATCATCATAAGTATAATGAGTATCATTATGAGAATCATTAGTATCATGAGTATCATAATTAGTATCATTAGTATCATCATGAAATTATTAGTATCATGATTATACTCATGATAACTCATGATTATACTCATAATACTAATGATACTAATGATGATACTTATGATACTAATGAGTATCATGAGTATCATGATGAGTATCATTAGTATCATGAGTATCATCATGGGTATCATTAGTATCGTGAGTATAATCATGAGTATCATGATAAGTATCATTAGTATCATAAGTATCATCATGAGTATCATTAGTATCATGATTATCATGATGAGTATCACAACTATCATAAGTATCATCATGAGTATTATCATTAGAATCATGATGAGTATTATTAGTATCATGAGTATCATCTTGAGTATCATGAGTATCATAAGTATCATGAGTATCATGAGTATCATCATGAGTATCATGAGTATAATGAGTATCATGAGTATCATCATGAGTATCATGAGTATCATCATGATTATCATAAGTATCATGCGTATCAGCGTAAGTATCATTAGTATCATGAGTATCATCATGAGTATCATAAGTATTATTAGTATCATGAGTAGCATCATGAGTATCATAAGAATCATAATGATTATCATTAGTATCATCATGATAATCATTAATTTCATAAGTATCATCTTGAGTATCATGAGTATCATCTTGAGTATCATGAGTATCATCATGGGTATCATTAGTATCGTGAGTATCATCATGAGTATCATGATAAGTATCATTAGTATCATAAGTATCATCATGAGTATCATGATGAGTATCACAACTATCATAAGTATCATCATGAGTATTATGAGTATCATTAGAATCATGATGAGTATTATTAGTATCATGAGTATCATCTTGAGCATCATGAGTATCATAAGTATCATGAGTATCATCATATGTATCATTAGTATCATGAGTATCATGAGTATCATCATGAGTATCATGAGTATAATGAGTATCATCATGAGTATCATGAGTATCATCATGATAATCATAAGTATCATGAGTATCAGCGTAAGTATCATTAGTATCATGAGTATCATGAGAATCATCATGAGTATCATTAGTATCATCATGATAATCATTAATTTCATAAGTATCATCTTGAGTATCATGAGTATCATCTTGAGTATCATGAGTATCATCTTGAGTATCATCATAAGTATCATTAGTATCATGAGTATCATGAGTATCATCATGAGTATCATGAGTATCATGAGTATCATCATAAGTATCATTAGTATCATGAGTATCATTATAAGTATTATTAGTATCATGAGTATTATGAGTATCATGAGTATCACGATGAGTATCATTAGTATCATGAGTATCATCTTGAGTTTCATGAGTATCATCATGGGTATCATTAGTATCATTTTTTCATAAGTATCTTCATGAGTATTATGATGAGTATCATTAGTATCATCATAAGTATCATGAGTATCATTATGAGAATCATGAGTATCATCATTAGTATCATTAGTATCATCATGAAATTATTAGTATCATGATTATACTAATGATACTCATGATGATACTTATGATACTAATGATACTCATGATGATACTTATGATACTAATGATACTCATGATGATACTTATGATACTAATGAGTATCATGAGTATCATGATGAGTATCATTAGTATCATGAGTATCATCATGGGTATCATTAGTATCGTGAGTATAATCATGAGTATCATGATAAGTATCATTAGTATCATAAGTATCATCATGAGTATAATTAGTATCATGAGTATCATGATGAGTATCACAACTATCATAAGTATCATCATGAGTATTATGAGTATCATTAGAATCATGATGAATATTATTAGTATCATGAGTATCATCTTGAGTATAATGAGTATCATAAGTATCATGAGTATCATCATAAGTATCATTAGTATCATGAGTATCATGAGTATCATGAGTATAATGAGTATCATTTTGAGTATCATGAATATCATCATGAGTATCATGAGTATCATCATGATTATCATAAGTATCATGAGTATCAGCATAAGTATCATTAGTATCATGAGTATCATCATGAGTATCATGAGTATCATAAGTATTATTAGTATCATGAGTAGCATCATGAGTATCATGAGAATCATCATGAGTATCATCATAAGTATCATTAGTATCATGAGTATCATGAGTATCATGAGTATCATGAGAATCATAATGATGAGAATCATCATGAGTATCATAAGTATCATCATGATAATCATTAATTTCATAAGTATCATCTTGAGTATCATGAGTATCATCTTGAGTATCATGAGTATCATCTTGAGTATCATGAGTATCATCTTGAGTATCATGAGTATTATCTTGAGTATCATGAGTATCATCATAAGTATCATTAGTATCATGAGTATCATGAGTATTATCATGAGTATCATGAGTATCATCATGAGTATAATGAGTATCATGAGTATCATCATGAGTATCATTAGTATCATGAGTATCATCATGAGTATCATGAGTATCACGATGAGTATCATTAGTATCATGAGTATCATCTTGAGTTTCATGAGTATCATCATGGGTATCATTAGTATCATTTTTTCATAAGTATCTTCATGAGTATTATGATGAGTATCATTAGTATCATCATAATTATCATGAGTATCATTATGAGAATCATTAGTATCATGAGTATCATCATTAGTATCATTAGTATCATCATGAAATTATTAGTATCATGATTATACTCATGATAACTCATGATTATACTCATAATACTAATAATACTCATGATGATACTTATGATACTAATGATACTCATGATGATACTTATGATACTAATGAGTATCATGAGTATCATGATGAGTATCATTAGTATCATGAGTATCATCATGGGTATCATTAGTATCGTGAGTATAATCATGAGTATCATGATAAGTATCATTAGTATCATAAGTATCATCATGAGTATCATTAGTATCATGAGTATCATGATGAGTATCACAACTATCATAAGTATCATCATGAGTATTATGAGTATCATTAGAATCATGATGAGTATATTTAGTATCATGAGTATCATCTTGAGTATCATGAGTATCATAAGTATCATAAGTATCATGAGTATAATGAGTATCATCATGAGTATCATGAATATTATCATGAGTATCATGAGTATCATCATGATTATCATAAGTATAATGCGTATCAGCGTAAGTATCATTAGTATCATGAGTATCATCATGAGTATCATGAGTATCATAAGTATTATTAGTATCATGAGTAGCATCATGAGTATCATAAGAATCATAATGAGTATCATTAGTATCATCATGATAATCATTAATTTCATAAGTATCATCTTGAGTATCATGAGTATCATCTTGAGTATCATGAGTATCATCATAAGTATCATTAGTATCATGAGTATCATGAGTATTATCATGAGTATCATGAGTATCATGAGAATCATAATGAGTATCATGAGAATCATCATGAGTATCATTAGTATCATCATGATAATCATTAATTTCATGAGTATCATCTTGAGTATCATGAGTATCATCTTGAGTATCATGAGTATCATCTTGAGTATCATGAGTATCATCTTGAGTATTATGAGTATCATCTTGAGTATCATGAGTATTATCTTGAGTATCATGAGTATCATCATGAGTATCATCATAAGTATCATTAGTATCATGAGTATCATGAGTATCATCATGAGTATCATGAGTATCATCATGAGTATCATGAGTATCATCATGAGTATCATGAGTATCATCATGAGTATAATGAATATCATCATGAGTATAATGAATATCATGAGTATCATGATGGTAAGTATCATTGAGTATCAGCGTAAGTATCATTAGTATCATGAGTATCATGAGAATCATCATGAGTATCATTATTATCATCATGATAATCATTAATTTCATAAGTATCATCTTGAGTATCATGAGTATCATCTTGAGTATCATGAGTATCATCTTGAGTATCATGAGTATCATCATGAGTATCATCATAAGTATCATTAGTATCATGAGTATCATGAGTATCATTATAAGTATTATTAGTATCATGAGTTATATGAGTATCATGAGTATCATCATGAGTATCATTAGTATCATGAGTATCATGAGTATCACGATGAGTATCATTAGTATCATGAGTATCATTTTGAGTTTCATGAGTATCATCATGGGTATCATTAGTATCATTTTTTTATAAGTATCTTCATGAGTATTATGATGAGTATCATTAGTATCATCATAAGTATAATGAGTATCATTATGAGAATCATTAGTATCATGAGTATCATAATTAGTATCATTAGTATCATCATGAAATTATTAGTATCATGATTATACTCATGATAACTCATGATTATACTCATAATACTAATGATACTCATGATGATACTTATGATACTAATGAGTATCATGAGTATCATGATAAGTATCATTAGTATCATAAGTATCATCATGAGTATCATTAGTATCATGATTATCATGATGAGTATCACAACTATCATAAGTATCATCATGAGTATTATCATTAGAATCATGATGAGTATTATTAGTATCATGAGTATCATCTTGAGTATCATGAGTATCATAAGTATCATGAGTATCATGAGTATCATCATGAGTATCATGAGTATAATGAGTATCATGAGTATCATCATGAGTATCATGAGTATCATCATGATTATCATAAGTATCATGCGTATCAGCGTAAGTATCATTAGTATCATGAGTATCATCATGAGTATCATAAGTATTATTAGTATCATGAGTAGCATCATGAGTATCATAAGAATCATAATGATTATCATTAGTATCATCATGATAATCATTAATTTCATAAGTATCATCTTGAGTATCATGAGTATCATCTTGAGTATCATGAGTATCATCATGGGTATCATTAGTATCGTGAGTATCATCATGAGTATCATGATAAGTAACATTAGTATCATAAGTATCATCATGAGTATCATGATGAGTATCACAACTATCATAAGTATCATCATGAGTATTATGAGTATCATTAGAATCATGATGAGTATTATTAGTATCATGAGTATCATCTTGAGCATCATGAGTATCATAAGTATCATGAGTATCATCATATGTATCATTAGTATCATGAGTATCATGAGTATCATCATGAGTATCATGAGTATAATGAGTATCATCATGAGTATCATGAGTATCATCATGATTATCATAAGTATCATGAGTATCAGCGTAAGTATCATTAGTATCATGAGTATCATGAGAATCATCATGAGTATCATTATTATCATCATGATAATCATTAATTTCATAAGTATCATCTTGAGTATCATGAGTATCATCTTGAGTATCATGAGTATCATCTTGAGTATCATGAGTATCATCATGAGTATCATCATAAGTATCATTAGTATCATGAGTATCATGAGTATCATCATGAGTATCATGAGTATCATGAGTATCATCATAAGTATCATTAGTATCATGAGTATCATTATAAGTATTATTAGTATCATGAGTATTATGAGTATCATGAGTATCACGATGAGTATCATTAGTATCATGAGTATCATCTTGAGTTTCATGAGTATCATCATGGGTATCATTAGTATCATTTTTTCATAAGTATCTTCATGAGTATTATGATGAGTATCATTAGTATCATCATAAGTATCATGAGTATCATTATGAGAATCATGAGTATCATCATTAGTATCATTAGTATCATCATGAAATTATTAGTATCATGATTATACTAATGATACTCATGATGATACTTATGATACTAATGATACTCATGATGATACTTATGATACTAATGATACTCATGATGATACTTATGATACTAATGAGTATCATGAGTATCATGATGAGTATCATTAGTATCATGAGTATCATCATGGGTATCATTAGTATCGTGAGTATAATCATGAGTATCATGATAAGTATCATTAGTATCATAAGTATCATCATGAGTATAATTAGTATCATAAGTATCATGATGAGTATCACAACTATCATAAGTATCATCATGAGTATTATGAGTATCATTAGAATCATGATGGATATTATTAGTATCATGAGTATCATCTTGAGTATAATGAGTATCATAAGTATCATGAGTATCATCATAAGTATCATTAGTATCATGAGTATCATGAGTATCATGAGTATCATGAGTATAATGAGTATCATTTTGAGTATCATGAATATCATCATGAGTATCATGAGTATCATCATGATTATCATAAGTATCATGAGTATCAGCATAAGTATCATTAGTATCATGAGTATCATCATGAGTATCATGAGTATCATCATGAGTATCATGAGTATCATAAGTATTATTAGTATCATGAGTAGCATCATGAGTATCATGAGAATCATCATGAGTATCATCATAAGTATCATTAGTATCATCAGTATCATGAGTATCATGAGTATCATGAGAATCATAATGATGAGAATCATCATGAGTATCATAAGTATCATCATGATAATCATTAATTTCATAAGTATCATCTTGAGTATCATGAGTATCATCTTGAGTATCATGAGTATCATCTTGAGTATCATGAGTATCATCTTGAGTATCATGAGTATTATCTTGAGTATCATGAGTATCATCATAAGTATCATTAGTATCATGAGTATCATGAGTATTATCATGAGTATCATGAGTATCATCATGAGTATAATGAGTATCATGAGTATCATCATGAGTATCATTAGTATCATGAGTATCATCATGAGTATCATGAGTATCACGATGAGTATCATTAGTATCATGAGTATCATCTTGAGTTTCATGAGTATCATCATGGGTATCATTAGTATCATTTTTTAATAAGTATCTTCATGAGTATTATGATGAGTATCATTAGTATCATCATAATTATCATGAGTATCATTATGAGAATCATTAGTATCATGAGTATCATCATTAGTATCATTAGTATCATCATGAAATTATTAGTATCATGATTATACTCATGATAACTCATGATTATACTCATAATACTAATAATACTCATGATGATACTTATGATACTAATGATACTCATGATGATACTTATGATACTAATGAGTATCATGAGTATCATGATGAGTATCATTAGTATCATGAGTATCATCATGGGTATCATTAGTATCGTGAGTATAATCATGAGTATCATGATAAGTATCATTAGTATCATAAGTATCATCATGAGTATCATTAGTATCATGAGTATCATGATGAGTATCACAACTATCATAAGTATCATCATGAGTATTATGAGTATCATTAGAATCATGATGAGTATTATTAGTATCATGAGTATCATCTTGAGTATCATGAGTATCATAAGTATCATAAGTATCATGAGTATAATGAGTATCATCATGAGTATCATGAATATCATCATGAGTATCATCATGATTATCATAAGTATAATGCGTATCAGCGTAAGTATCATTAGTATCATGAGTATCATCATGAGTATCATCATGAGTATCATCATGAGTATCATGAGTATCATAAGTATTATTAGTATCATGAGTAGCATCATGAGTATCATAAGAATCATAATGAGTATCATTAGTATCATCATGATAATCATTAATTTCATAAGTATCATCTTGAGTATCATGAGTATCATCTTGAGTATCATGAGTATCATCTTGAGTATCATGAGTATCATCTTGAGTATCATGAGTATCATCATGAGTATCATCATAAGTATCATTAGTATCATGAGTATCATGAGTATTATCATGAGTATCATGAGTATCATGAGAATCATAATGAGTATCATGAGAATCATCATGAGTATCATTAGTATCATCATGATAATCATTAATTTCATGAGTATCATCTTGAGTATCATGAGTATCATCTTGAGTATCATGAGTATCATCTTGAGTATCATGAGTATCATCTTGAGTATTATGAGTATCATCTTGAGTATCATGAGTATTATCTTGAGTATCATGAGTATCATCATGAGTATCATCATGAGTATCATCATGAGTATCATGAGTATCATCATGAGTATAATGAATATCATCATGAGTATAATGAATATCATGAGTATCATCATAAGTATCATGAGTATCATCAATAGTATCATGAGTATCATGAGTATCATTATAAGTATTATTAGTATCATGAGTATTATGAGTATCATGAGTATCATCATGAGTATCATTAGTATCATGAGTATCATGAGTATCACGATGAGTATCATTAGTATCATGAGTATCATCTTGAGTTTCATGAGTATCATCATGGGTATCATTAGTATCATTTTTTTATAAGTATCTTCATGAGTATTATGATGAGTATCATTAGTATCATCATAAGTATAATGAGTATCATTATGAGAATCATTAGTATCATGAGTATCATAATTAGTATCATTAGTATCATCATGAAATTATTAGTATCATGATTATACTCATGATAACTCATGATTATACTCATAATACTAATAATACTCATGATGATACTTATGATACTAATGAGTATCATGAGTATCATGATGAGTATCATTAGTATCATGAGTATCATCATGGGTATCATTAGTATCGTGAGTATAATCATGAGTATCATGATAAGTATCATTAGTATCATAAGTATCATCATGAGTATCATTAGTATCATGATTATCATGATGAGTATCACAACTATCATAAGTATCATCATGAGTATTATCATTAGAATCATGATGAGTATTATTAGTATCATGAGTATCATCTTGAGTATCATGAGTATCATAAGTATCATGAGTATCATGAGTATCATCATGAGTATCATGAGTATAATGAGTATCATGAGTATCATCATGAGTATCATGAGTGTCATCATGATTATCATAAGTATCATGCGTATCAGCGTAAGTATCATTAGTATCATGAGTATCATAAGTATTATTAGTATCATGAGTAGCATCATGAGTATCATAAGAATCATAATGATTATCATTAGTATCATCATGATAATCATTAATTTCATAAGTATCATCTTGAGTATCATGAGTATCATCTTGAGTATCATGAGTATCATCATGGGTATCATTAGTATCGTGAGTATCATCATGAGTATCATGATAAGTATCATTAGTATCATAAATATCATCATGAGTATCATGATGAGTATCACAACTATCATAAGTATCATCATGAGTATTATGAGTATCATTAGAATCATGATGAGTATTATTAGTATCATGAGTATCATCTTGAGCATCATGAGTATCATAAGTATCATGAGTATCATCATATGTATCATTAGTATCATGAGTATCATGAGTATCATCATGAGTATCATGAGTATAATGAGTATCATCATGAGTATCATGAGTATCATCATGATTATCATAAGTATCATGAGTATCAGCGTAAGTATCATTAGTATCATGAGTATAATGAGTATCATCATGAGTATCATGAGTATCATCATGATTATCATAAGTATCATGAGTATCAGCGTAAGTATCATTAGTATCATGAGTATCATGAGTATCATCATGAGTATCATGAGTATAATGAGTATCATCATGAGTATCATGAGTATCATCATGATTATCATAAGTATCATGAGTATCAGCGTAAGTATCATTAGTATCATGAGTATCATGAGTATCATCATGAGTATCATGAGTATAATGAGTATCATCATGAGTATCATGAGTATCATCTTGAGCATCATGAGTATCATAAGTATCATGAGTATCATCATATGTATCATTAGTATCATGAGTATCATGAGTATCATCATGAGTATCATGAGTATAATGAGTATCATCATGAGTATCATGAGTATCATCATGATTATCATAAGTATCATGAGTATCAGCGTAAGTATCATTAGTATCTTGAGTATCATGAGTATCATCTTGAGTATCATGAGTATCATCTTGAGTATCATGAGTATCATCATGAGTATCATCATAAGTATCATTAGTATCATGAGTATCATGAGTATCATCATGAGTATCATGAGTATCATGAGTATCATCATAAGTATCATTAGTATCATGAGTATCATTATAAGTATTATTAGTATCATGAGTATTATGAGTATCATGAGTATCACGATGAGTATCATTAGTATCATGAGTATCATCTTGAGTTTCATGAGTATCATCATGGGTATCATTAGTATCATTTTTTCATAAGTATCTTCATGAGTATTATGATGAGTATCATTAGTATCATCATAAGTATCATGAGTATCATTATGAGAATCATGAGTATCATCATTAGTATCATTAGTATCATCATGAAATTATTAGTATCATGATTATACTAATGATACTCATGATGATACTTATGATACTAATGATACTCATGATGATACTTATGATACTAATGATACTCATGATGATACTTATGATACTAATGAGTATCATGAGTATCATGATGAGTATCATTAGTATCATGAGTATCATCATGGGTATCATTAGTATCGTGAGTATAATCATGAGTATCATGATAAGTATCATTAGTATCATAAGTATCATCATGAGTATAATTAGTATCATGAGTATCATGATGAGTATCACAACTATCATAAGTATCATCATGAGTATTATGAGTATCATTAGAATCATGATGAATATTATTAGTATCATGAGTATCATCTTGAGTATAATGAGTATCATAAGTATCATGAGTATCATCATAAGTATCATTAGTATCATGAGTATCATGAGTATCATGAGTATAATGAGTATCATTTTGAGTATCATGAATATCATCATGAGTATCATGAGTATCATCATGATTATCATAAGTATCATGAGTATCAGCATAAGTATCATTAGTATCATCATGAGTATCATGAGTATCATAAGTATTATTAGTATCATGAGTAGCATCATGAGTATCATGAGAATCATCATGAGTATCATCATAAGTATCATTAGTATCATGAGTATCATGAGTATCATCATGAGTATCATGAGTATCATGAGAATCATAATGATGAGAATCATCATGAGTATCATAAGTATCATCATGATAATCATTAATTTCATAAGTATCATCTTGAGTATCATGAGTATCATCTTGAGTATCATGAGTATCATCTTGAGTATCATGAGTATTATCTTGAGTATCATGAGTATCATCATAAGTATCATTAGTATCATGAGTATCATGAGTATTATCATGAGTATCATGAGTATCATCATGAGTATAATGAGTATCATGAGTATCATCATGAGTATCATTAGTATCATGAGTATCATCATGAGTATCATGAGTATCACGATGAGTATCATTAGTATCATGAGTATCATCTTGAGTTTCATGAGTATCATCATGGGTATCATTAGTATCATTTTTTCATAAGTATCTTCATGAGTATTATGATGAGTATCATTAGTATCATCATAATTATCATGAGTATCATTATGAGAATCATTAGTATCATGAGTATCATCATTAGTATCATTAGTATCATCATGAAATTATTAGTATCATGATTATACTCATGATAACTCATGATTATACTCATAATACTAATAATACTCATGATGATACTTATGATACTAATGATACTCATGATGATACTTATGATACTAATGAGTATCATGAGTATCATGATGAGTATCATTAGTATCATGAGTATCATCATGGGTATCATTAGTATCGTGAGTATAATCATGAGTATCATGATAAGTATCATTAGTATCATAAGTATCATCATGAGTATCATTAGTATCATGAGTATCATGATGAGTATCACAACTATCATAAGTATCATCATGAGTATTATGAGTATCATTAGAATCATGATGAGTATTATTAGTATCATGAGTATCATCTTGAGTATCATGAGTATCATAAGTATCATAAGTATCATGAGTATAATGAGTATCATCATGAGTATCATGAATATCATCATGAGTATCATGAGTATCATCATGATTATCATAAGTATAATGCGTATCAGCGTAATTATCATTAGTATCATGAGTATCATCATGAGTATCATCATGAGTATCATGAGTATCATAAGTATTATTAGTATCATGAGTAGCATCATGAGTATCATAAGAATCATCATGAGTATCATGAGTATCATCATGATTATCATAAGTATAATGCGTATCAGCGTAATTATCATTAGTATCATGAGTATCATCATGAATATCATCATGAGTATCATGAGTATCATCATGATTATCATAAGTATAATGCGTATCAGCGTAATTATCATTAGTATCATGAGTATCATCATGAGTATCATCTTGAGTATCATGAGTATCATCTTGAGTATCATGAGTATCATCTTGAGTATTATGAGTATCATCTTGAGTATCATTAGTATCATGAGTATCATGAGTATCATGAGTATCATCATGAGTATCATGAGTATCATCATGAGTATCATGAGTATCATCATGAGTATAATGAATATCATCATGAGTATAATGAATATCATGAGTATCATCATAAGTATCATGAGTATCATCAATAGTATCATGAGTATCATGAGTATCATTATAAGTATTATTAGTATCATGAGTATTATGAGTATCATGAGTATCATCATGAGTATCATTAGTATCATGAGTATCATGAGTATCACGATGAGTATCATTAGTATCATGAGTATCATCTTGAGTTTCATGAGTATCATCATGGGTATCATTAGTATCATTTTTTTATAAGTATCTTCATGAGTATTATGATGAGTATCATTAGTATCATCATAAGTATAATGAGTACATCATTATGAGAATCATTAGTATCATGAGTATCATAATTAGTATCATTAGTATCATCATGAAATTATTAGTATCATGATTATACTCATGATAACTCATGATTATACTCATAATACTAATGATACTAATGATGATACTTATGATACTAATGAGTATCATGAGTATCATGATGAGTATCATTAGTATCATGAGTATCATCATGGGTATCATTAGTATCGTGAGTATAATCATGAGTATCATGATAAGTATCATTAGTATCATAAGTATCATCATGAGTATCATTAGTATCATGATTATCATGATGAGTATCCACAACTATCATAAGTATCATCATGAGTATTATCATTAGAATCATGATGAGTATTATTAGTATCATGAGTATCATCTTGAGTATCATGAGTATCATAAGTATCATGAGTATCATGAGTATCATCATGAGTATCATGAGTATAATGAGTATCATGAGTATCATCATGAGTATCATGAGTATCATCATGATTATCATAAGTATCATGCGTATCAGCGTAAGTATCATTCGTATCATGAGTATCATCATGAGTATCATAAGTATTATTAGTATCATGAGTAGCATCATGAGTATCATAAGAATCATAATGATTATCATTAGTATCATCATGATAATCATTAATTTCATAAGTATCATCTTGAGTATCATGAGTATCATCTTGAGTATCATGAGTATCATCATGGGTATCATTAGTATCGTGAGTATCATCATGAGTATCATGATAAGTATCATTAGTATCATAAGTATCATCATGAGTATCATGATGAGTATCACAACTATCATAAGTATCATCATGAGTATAATGAGTATCATTAGAATCATGATGAGTATTATTAGTATCATGAGTATCATCTTGAGCATCATGAGTATCATAAGTATCATGAGTATCATCATATGTATCATTAGTATCATGAGTATCATGAGTATCATCATGAGTATCATGAGTATAATGAGTATCATCATGAGTATCATGAGTTTCATCATGATAATCATAAGTATCATGAGTATCAGCGTAAGTATCATTAGTATCATGAGTATCATGAGAATCATCATGAGTATCATTAGTATCATCATGATAATCATTAATTTCATAAGTATCATCTTGAGTATCATGAGTATCATCTTGAGTATCATGAGTATCATCTTGAGTATCATCATAAGTATCATTAGTATCATGAGTATCATGAGTATCATCATGAGTATCATGAGTATCATGAGTATCATCATAAGTATCATTAGTATCATGAGTATCATTATAAGTATTATTAGTATCATGAGTATTATGAGTATCATGAGTATCCACGATGAGTATCATTAGTATCATGAGTATCATCTTGAGTTTCATGAGTATCATCATGGGTATCATTAGTATCATTTTTTCATAAGTATCTTCATGAGTATTATGATGAGTATCATTAGTATCATCATAAGTATCATGAGTATCATTATGAGAATCATGAGTATCATCATTAGTATCATTAGTATCATCATGAAATTATTAGTATCATGATTATACTAATGATACTCATGATGATACTTATGATACTAATGATACTCATGATGATACTTATGATACTAATGATACTCATGATGATACTTATGATACTAATGAGTATCATGAGTATCATGATGAGTATCATTAGTATCATGAGTATCATCATGGGTATCATTAGTATCGTGAGTATAATCATGAGTATCATGATAAGTATCATTAGTATCATAAGTATCATCATGAGTATAATTAGTATCATGAGTATCATGATGAGTATCACAACTATCATAAGTATCATCATGAGTATTATGAGTATCATTAGAATCATGATGAATATTATTAGTATCATGAGTATCATCTTGAGTATAATGAGTATCATAAGTATCATGAGTATCATCATAAGTATCATTAGTATCATGAGTATCATGAGTATCATGAGTATAATGAGTATCATTTTGAGTATCATGAATATCATCATGAGTATCATGAGTATCATCATGATTATCATAAGTATCATGAGTATCAGCATAAGTATCATTAGTATCATGAGTATCATCATGAGTATCATGAGTATCATAAGTATTATTAGTATCATGAGTAGCATCATGAGTATCATGAGAAATCATCATGAGTATCATCATAAGTATCATTAGTATCATGAGTATCATGAGTATCATCATGAGTATCATGAGTATCATGAGAATCATAATGATGAGAATCATCATGAGTATCATAAGTATCATCATGATAATCATTAATTTCATAAGTATCATCTTGAGTATCATGAGTATCATCTTGAGTATCATGAGTATCATCTTGAGTATCATGAGTATTATCTTGAGTATCATGAGTATCATCATAAGTATCATTAGTATCATGAGTATCATAAGTATTATCAGAGTATCATGAGTATCATCATGAGTATAATGAGTATCATGAGTATCATCATGAGTATCATTAGTCTCATGAGTATCATCATGAGTATCATGAGTATCACGATGAGTATCATTAGTATCATGAGTATCATCTTGAGTTTCATGAGTATCATCATGGGTATCATTAGTATCATTTTTTCATAAGTATCTTCATGAGTATTATGATGAGTATCATTAGTATCATCATAAT